>NW_015641014.1:3159227-3169275 GCF_001515625.1 Sinocyclocheilus rhinocerous
TGTTGCTGACATTTCACTTTCTTTATACACACCATCACGTCTCCAATATATTGTTAAACTTGTATCCTGCATAAACATGCATATCGCAATATGACAAAAACTTGTATGCTTATATGTATTAGTGCCCGCATTCTCCACCACCAAAGAAAGCATAATGCATTCATGAACAGACTGAAAAAAAATTTTCTCATAGAAAGCATTTAAAGGGGTCATATGATGCGATTTCAATTTTTCCTTTCTCTTTGGAGTGTTACAAGCTCTTGGTGCATAAAGAAGATCTGTAAAGTTGCAAAGACTAAAGTCTCAAATCCAAAGAGATATTCTTTATAAAAGTTAAGAGTCATGGGGAAGAGTGGGTAAGGGCGAGGCTGCATCTGTGTATGAGTTAGACGTAGACCTCATTAGTGAACTAACTAGTTATCCGCTAGCATACACGACGGTGGTAGTTAGTTAAAGTCCGCTAGCATAGTTAACCAACAGGAGAATGCTGGCAAGTGGCTACAAATTCAAGATCTATATCTGGACCAAAATGACATTCTTTTCATTTTCAGTGGTGAAAAACATAACCTATTGAATTGACTATCAGATAGTGGTTGGCTACACAAGTAGTAGCGCTACCATTACAGCAAAGGAAGCTCCGTGAATAAACATATACCTTTCTTTTCGAAAAACTGGGTGAGTAATTGTCGGCCCGTTTTCCCTCACTCTGTTGTCTGTAACCTCTCTTTTCGTTTGTGATGACCGGACTTATACTTCTTTGTCAAACTCGAGGACATCTCTAATTTGACAGTTTACCATTTGATCTCACTCAGTGACTCTAGGCTACGTAGGATGGGATGAAACCATGCAGTGAATGGGGGGAGATAATTTTACCGGAAATGCAGAAATAAGCCGTAATTTAGTTTTATTTGTAAGTCTCTGGTAGATACATTTATAATTTCTATTACATTACTACTGTTATTACAAATAAAACAGATCTCTGGGGGCCCCAAAAGTGCGTGGGCCCTTAGAATCGTCCTAACGCGAAAAGTAAAGGACAGCCAATGGATAGCCCTGGCGAGTACCACCATGAAGAAAAAAAGAAGGTGATCTATTGTTGTTTGTGAGAACAGAAGCGGAGGGGCAAAGGTATAGCATCTTAATCCATAAAGAAAAGTTTTGTCCCAAACCGAACTCTTCTATGGTCCTCAGTAAGCAAGTCCATTCTACACTGTTGAATGGCTTATGGGTGTCAAGGGATAGAATAGCAATCTTAATTGAAGAAGGAGCTTTCCTTTGCTTTTATACACAATGTTCATAAGTCTACGTACGTTATGAAAAGAAAATCTCCCAGGAATAAAAACCTGTTTGATCTTCATGGATTATTGAACTAATGCATTTACTAAACCTGTTTGCTAGAATTTTAGTAAATATTTTAAGATCATTTCCAAGAAGAGAAATGGGTCTATATGAGGAAGGGTCTGTACTGTCTTTGTCTTTTTTTTTAAAATCAATGTAATGTTTGCAGAATAAAGTGTCTCAGGTAGTTTTTAATTTTCAATTGAATTTTTAAACATCCTTAACATTAAGGGGCCAATTTGATCAGAAAAGGCTTCATAAAATTCAATACAGAAGCCATCGGGGCCAGCTGTTTTCCCATTAGGAAAGTTTTGGATAACTCTGAAAACTTCTTCTAATGAAATATCAGAATTTAAGATCTCTCGTGCATCATCACTAATTTTAGGTAGACCAACAGAGCGAAGGAATTTGGTAATATTCAACAAGTCTCCACTAGATTGATATGAATATAATTCCTCATAGAATTCCATGAATACATTATTTATTTCTATTGACTTAGAAGTCAATATATCAGATTTTGTCTTAATGACCTGTATAGCTCTACTGGCTTGTGCACACCTAAGTTGGCGAGCTGATAAGCGATTAGGTTTGTCCCCTAATTCAAATTGCTTCTATTTAATCTTTAACAAAAGGGAGCTAATTTGGGTAGATAAAAGAGTATTATATTCATATTTTAATTTCATAATACTAGCCAGAGTTAACTTGGATGATGTTAGTTTAAACTGCTCTTCTAGACCTGACAATTCTGTCTGTATTTCCGAAAGCTTTTTGCCCTGTTGCTTTTTTAAATCTGCTTGAAATGCTATAACCTGGCCTCTAATATAAGCTTTAAGAGCTTCCCATAGGGTTGAGTGAGACAGATCCCCCTTATCATTTAAAGAAAGAAAATCAGTTATATGAGCGGAAAAGGTTTGTTTAAAATTGTCTTCGTTCAACAGAGTGGGGTTAAAATGCCAAGCACAATGGGGTCTATCAATCCAAACTCTACTGTAATAGATACCGGGGAGTGATCAGATATTAAAATATTATGATATTTGGAAGGTACAATCTTAGAGGTTCATTTGAAATCAGTTAAAAAATCTATTCTTGTGTATGAGTTATGGACATTAGAGAAAAAATAATAATCTTTGTCAGTAGGATGACGAAGTCTCCAAATATCCAATGAATGAATTAGGTTTTTAAGAACAGTGGTTGAGTTAGAAGTTTTGGGAGGGCTGGGTGAATGCCTGTCCATAAAAGCGTCCAAGATACAATTATAGTCCCCAGCAATAATAAGATGAGTAGAATCTACATCTGCAATAATATGAAAAAAAGATCGAAAAAAATTAGGGTCATCAAAATTTGGAGCATATAAATTCACAAATGTAATATGTTTCTCTAGGACAGTACCAGTCACGATGAGATAACGACCATTAATATCTTGTTTAGTGGTCAAATGATGAAAAGGAATATTCTTACGAATCAATATAGACACCCCTCGGGCTTTTGAAAAAAAAGTAGAGTGGTACATTTGGCCAATCCATCTACATTCAAGTCTGTGAGCATTGCAATGTTTGATGTGAGTCTCCTGCAGGAAAGATGTTGATATGATTCCCATTAAAAGAGAGAGGGCTCTGGTTTCGGGCAAGGTGCAGAATTTCGGTCTTAACAGAATCATGGTGAATCCTGGCAATCATAAATCACAACCTGTTGCCTGCAATGGGGCCAATGCGGTGAGCTCGGTCTACTTTTACACCACGCGGGAAGTTGGCTTCTCCGAGTAACGAAGGTAAAAGTTCGGATACAAATCGCATGGGGTTGCCCTTCTCAATGTTCTCAGGAAAACCAGCTATCTTGATGTTCTGCCTGCGAGATCTGGCTTCTAGATCGGTTACCTTGGCCTTCATAGATGTGTTCTCCTGTGATAAATTAGAGCAGAGCTGCTCTAGGTGAGAAATGCAGCGCTCGTAGTCAGTGCTAGCCTCTTCAAAATCAGCGATGCGAGAAGTGTTAGCGGCAAGTGTTGACTGGACTCCCACAAGTGAAGCTTCTAAATCGTTGAAATGGATGTTATGGCCAAAAGGATAGCCCTTGGGGAAGCCTCTTCTTCATTCACCAGAAGCTGAGAGGCCTCGGTGTCTATGGTCTCGTTATCAGCGTCAGGATGAACGCAGGTGTAAGCATCGGATAACGCCGGGCTAGCTGAGGAGTCTTCCGTCGTGTTGGTTGTCGGCGACAAAGCTTTTTTTTTGCCAGTCTTTTTAGTTTTGTTCATTTTCAGAATGTTAACTGCAGAATGATCCAGTTAAGCAAATGTAACAAAGTTTTAGATTTATTCCAACGAGTTTGACGGAGCTGAGTGAAAACGTGTCCTATTCCATGTGCTGCTCTCTAGCGCCCCCATTATTATTCTTTTTTTAAAGATATTTCAGAAATTATTTGTGTTCAAATTTTGGCAAATTTCTAAAATGCTAAACTTTTTCCTGTAAAATTTAAAATATTCAAATAAAGCATATTTTCTTTGTAATAATTTGAATTTCATTGAATTTTCTGGTCCACCATATTACTTTCCGTCTGTTATTCTTTATTGATATTCTGAAAGAAAAAAAAAGATTCTCAGTGATATCATCCTACAAAAAGTGACATCATTTTAGTGGGAAACCAACAGTAGAAACATAAGTACAAATTAGCAGTGGATATGGTGAATTCTGTGATGTTTTGTGCTATTAGTTGTTTTTCTCTCAAAAAATCCACACTAAGTGATAAAAAATATCCCATCTCCAATATATTGTTACATTTGCATCCTGCATAAACATGCATATCGCAATAGGACAAAAAGATGCATGCTTATATGTATTAGTGTCCGCATTCTCCACCACCAGTGACATCATTCTGGTGGGAAACCAATTGTATAAACATGAGTACTAATTAGCAGTGGATTTGGTGAATTCTGTGCTGTTTTTCTCTAAAAAAAATACACCCTAAGTGATAAATATTAATATAAAATTGGTTAAACATATCAAATTGAACGTCAAACTGACACCATCATGCATGTAATGTCAAACTTTAGATGTTTTAGATCTATTTATTTCCATCCTGTCGAGGTTCCATTTAGTAAATGCCATTTATGGCATATTTGCCATTGTCTAAATAATTAATAAACTTCAAGTTCCTGACTATCACAAGAGCATATTTCTTTAAGTCATAAATAACCCTATTTTAAAAAAATATTTTTTAAAAATCACAACTATTCAACTATTCAAAAGTTACACAGCATGAGTGGTGCTGCTTAAATGAAAGACCCACAGCTATTCCTGAATGAGGAATGGTTCTCAAGGTTAGAATTAAAGTTTTATATATCAGATTCTGCAGAGCTGCCTCTCCTGATTCTATTGTTTTTGTTTTCAAAAGGTTTAGTTTTGCTAAACTGCAATTACAGAAATATCTGTAAACTTTGGTGAAATCTGACCCTGAAATCGGTAGAGCTGACCTTAAAGAGACGTGCTGACGCATTTAAAATTCAATGCAAAGTCCGCTAATGGAGTCAGCGAAGGTGATGTGATATAAAGACTTCGGAAAGATATTCAGGGTCATGTAACCACAACAGGAAAGGTTATTTTGAAATAAAGACAAATGCACCCTCTCAGTTTTGTTTTGATGGGAGCCTGTACAGCAAAGGTTGAGCAGTATTGCATTGAAAGATTAACAACAGAGCTCAACAGTGGCCGCCCACTCAGCGACCTTGCCCCCGGAAGTGTTTTCCCAGTCTTTTTCTCCAAAGTCATTTAAAAAACTTTTACATAGTTTTTACATTTAAAAAAAAAAATTTAGCCATGAACCAAACCAACCAAAATTAAAAGCTTTGATATGAAGCAAAGTAGTGATATCTTTTATGATTGAAGTATGTATCCCATGAAGCATTACTTATCAGGTCACTTTAAAACAAGTATTTATTAAGTATAAATATATATTTTAAGTATGTAACAAAATATTTAGATATAATTACAGTAAAAAAACGTTAAATTTAAAGTGAAGTAAAAACTTATCATACATGGTAATTTTTTGCAAGTAAAAACTATAAATTACTGTGTTTTGTAATACTAATTATACTGTAATTTGCTGTGAAAAACAGTAAAAGGACATTCCCCAAAGTTTCTGTGTGACAACTTGTTTTGTGGTATATTTTCTAGTTGATTGCATTATTTTAGTGTTGTGTGTTATCCTAATGTTTATCTTCGTTTGTGTCCATGTGCACTGTTTTGTTGCAAACACTTATTTATCAATAAATTATCTATAAATTTCAAGTTAAAAGCAGATTTTGATAGCTCAAGTACAATGGTACAGCATATTAACCTTACATCACTTAATTAAATCTACAGTTATATGTTGTAAAATATACAGGCACCAATGTTCCATCTCGTAATATCGGAAACATTTTATATTTACTAAATGTTTTCTGGCAACCACAGCTGCCAGTTTTTACTGTAAATTTAACAGGTTACTTTTTACAGTTTAGGGACACTCGATTAAGTCATTTGCAATGCTTTATTTGCAATTTCTTTTCTATGTTGGAAATTCTCTATTAATTCCAATCGAGACTTCTCTTAAAAAAATTTTCTTGAACTAAAATCGAAACACTTAACGCTGAATCTCAGAGCTCACAGTAGGTCTGTTTTGAAAGGTTTATACTGTATAGTGGCGTTAAAAAAAAATCTATTTCTCTGAGGAAAATTAGTGTGATTTTTATAAATGTGAAGCCCTACTGCTGCACTGTCTTTCTTTACACTGTTCCTAGTACAATCTGTTCTCTTTGCAACCACCAAATTCATCCAAAAGCATCCCTAATATAATACATTTAGCCTTTTGTGATAGAATCTGTTGATTTCAAGTCTTTTCAGAGATCATTAGTTCTGCTACTACAGACAGTTGTAAAGAGTGCCTTTTTAATGGAAAAAATATGAAAAATTTATTTGTTTCAGAGTTGATGGCCGTTCAGTGCAAATATTGATGATGCATAACTACGTTTTGTTTGTTTTCTGCACTATTTCATAAAATGGTGCCAGAACGCTCTTGTAAGTGGCTAATTGAAACAGCAAGTTTCTATAATGTCTATACTTAACGTAATTAAGAGCCTAAAAAAAGCAGCACAGCAGCAGCTCATTAATGCTGAATAAAGCATTACTTCATCCTTGTTTAGAGTATAGATCTGAATAAATTAAAAGGAAAGGTTGCTCAGGAAGAAAGGAAAAGTTGTACAAATGAGATATCCTTACCAGAGCAAAGCCCTTACAGTTGCTGCAGAAAGTAAAGGCCTTCTGGGACTTCTGTGTCTAGGTCAATGCCGGGCAAATTGATCCCATAGAAAGTCTGCAGATTTAAAAAAAAAAACTGCTTTACCCAGATTCTCCCTCATGCTTCGCTCTCAGGCTTGAAAGAATCTGATTCTGTGATCAATTAGTCTCCCGCATCGCATGTGAATCAATTAGGGTTGGCATAGTTAAAAAAGCAGACTTAATGACAGCAGGTTATATTTCTGAGATGAGGGCAGGACTTCTGCTTTTCTGCTCTTTTCATTTAACCTCTACGTCCTTTAAGACACATTCCCCAGTGAAATCAATGGATTCACAGCATTCTCTGATGCACCTCTAAGTCTAGTGTGTAAGTGTCCTAAGACATAATAAGATTGATAATTCTTACCTATACTGTATATTATAATGATTATAACATGAAAAATGATTGACAATTTCTGCATTGCAGTCGTTTTTAACAAGTGAGCTGTGATAAATGAATGAATGAATGAATTTAAAAAATGGATAGCAGATCTGCTCTTATAGGGTCATTGGCAGAAAACAGAAAAAATTAAAATAATTAAATGCGTAAAAAATGTTCACTTAGAAATTACTAGTAAATTTTACAAACAATTACAAAGAAACAGCAAGTAACATGTTGAATCAAATGTAAACACTTTGTAGAAAAACTTAAAAAGTATTTTCTTGTACAATATACTCCAATAATCTTTTATTTACAACTCTGAAAGTCATCTTTTAGTGTACACTGATTATAACTTGAAAATTGCTAGTAAATTTAACAAACAGTTACAAAGAAACAGCAAGTAGCACATTGAATTAAATGCAAAAATTTGAAGCAGAAGAATTTAAAGGGTTAGTTCACCCAAAAATGAAAATTAGCCCATAAATTACTCACCCTCAAGTCATCCTAGGTGTATATGACTTTCTTCTTTCAGACGAATCCAGTCGGAGTTATATTAAAAATGGTCTTTGATCTTTCAAGCTGTTTAATGCCACTCAGCGGGTGTTGCATGCATCCGTCCAAAAGCAGTTAAATAAAATGCACCCATCCATTAAAAAAAGTTTCTCAGATATCTCACTCTGGTTGAAAACTTCTGCTTTATATTATAAGTGGATTTTATACTCAACACTGTAGTAAATAAAAGCTGTTAAATGCTCAAAACACTGTTTAAATTCTTCATAAACCATTTTAGTTGCCATTTTTAGTGCTATATTGATGTTCCTCCCACAGGTGCAAGTTGTCTGTCGCCGTCTCTCTTCACAGTACAAATATTGATCACCGTCAACACGTGGTCAATTTTCTCCATTTTACTCTTGTACTCCAGCCAGTCGTGCTGTGTTTGTCAAAGGGAAGGATGCCATCCACCAAGCTGTGCACTGTGGAAGCATCTGAAGTGCCAGAAATATTTAACAGCCTGTTTATTTTGGTTATCAATGCCCCCCCCAGCCCCCACCCATATCTCATGAGTCTTAAATAGCAACTGAGAGGCAGTAATTAGTGAGAAAAAGCTCTAAGGAGAGATAATTGGGTTTAGTAGACATAGTTACAGGGAAGTAGTTTAGTTGCAGGAATCTTGTGCCTGTCAGAGAGCCAATTAACGGCATCCGACTGGATCCAAAACATCCTTTGTAGAAACTGCTGCGAAGTCAGTGCGTAAATGAGATGCATTTATGTTTTGGAAATACATGAGGAAGGCAAAGTGGACGCGAAAGGTTATTTTGATGGAAGTGTAAGAAATTATGTGGACAGTAAAGGCTTTCTAAAATGCTGTGTGCAACACTTACTCCTTTCTAGGATACGGAAAGTCGGACAGTCTTGAGCTGCTTACATAATAAAATAGGCTTTAAGATTCAAGGAAAGCTTTACAGCATGGCAATAAATAACACATTTTGTATTGCCCTGGAAAAAAATGGACGTTTGCTATATTTGGAACACAGTACACCTGCTCAGATTCAGCTCATAAATTATACCAACTTGCCAGCTTGGTATTTTTATATGCTACACACACCTGGAAATGTCTAGACTCACCTGAACAAAAAATGCATGTATGACACATTTTTTTCAGTCTTTTACATGCTTATTTTTAGTGAATTAATCATACCGTTTGTAAAACTGTTATAATTCTGTTATCATTTACAGCCCTCATATCATTTCAAACCTGTATGGCTTACTTTCTAGCATAGAAAATAAAAAAAGATATTTTACAGAATGTCCACGCTGCTCTTTTACAGTCAAAGCAATGACCTGGGTCTATCTAGCTTAAATAATAACAAATAATAAAGAACACTGTGAAACACGCAATATTCCATGTCATAGTAAAAAATAGACAAAAAGTGCCATTAGACATAAAAATCATTGCTGTTTTAGATGAGCTGTGTTTTAGATTTAGATCAAGATGTGCCAAATTTGAATATGCACAAATGCGAATGAGATTTTAGAAACTTTTTTGATGTTTCTAATATCTATTAGAAATGAATCAATAAAACCAGTGAAATTAAACAGTAATGTTGACTGAAAAATAATATTTTATGAAATATTTGTTGTTGTATGTTTAATTTAGCTTTTAAATTATTAATAATTGAGAGATAATCAACAGATTAACGAGTATCAAAATAATCATTAGTTACAGCCCTACACTCTTAAAAATAAAGGTTATTTATTGCCATCGATGGTTCCATGAAGAACTTTTAAAGTGCCCCTATTATGCCTTTTTGAATATTACCTTTCATACAGTGTGTCATCTAGCTGTATGTGAACATAAACTATCTACAAAGTTGTGAAGCCGACAGTGCACGATAAATAAAGTTATTGTCTATCAAAAAAAAAAGAGTCGGCTCGCAATTGCTTAAACGAAATTTGAATCTTATTTTGTTACGGCTATACGTCACGAAGTAACACATTTGCATAATGTCCGCCCACGTTCTACATCGCCAACTTGCCCGCCCACAAACAGTAAAATTTCCGTGTGGTTAACATCATGTTGAGAAGACGCTGGATCTTCCGCTGTGAGAGTAAATTTGTTTTATCACATCTTATAATTACCACAAACTTGTTAACACTTGACACTTACCACTGAGAAACGTCCTGCTCCAGTCGTGCTTGCGAATCAGTCTCTTGTCGATCAGCCAGTTCAACCGTTTCATCATCAGACTCCGGCTCGAATTGGTAAGGTACAATCGATACCATCTTTTCTATGTATTGACAAGTCTCCAGGGCTGTCATTCAGTCATGGCAATGGGTGTTTCTTTTCCGACACGCGCTGTACGCGGTAGACCAATCCAGAGCCAATCTCTCTACGGCACTGGACCAATCACAAAGGACTGCGCCATCTGACCAATCACAGCAGTGAGGGCTCACGGAAAGGAGGGGTTTAGAGAGACTGATTCAGTGAATTTCTTTGCAAGAAACTTCAACGAATCAT
>NW_015641014.1:3172771-3195100 GCF_001515625.1 Sinocyclocheilus rhinocerous
GGTAGACCAATCCAGAGCCAATCTCTCTACGGCTCTGGACCAATCACAAAGGACTGCGCCATCTGACCAATCACAGCAGTGAGGGCTCACGGAAAGGAAGGTTTTAGAGAGACTGATTCTTTGAACTGCTTCGCACGAGTCGTTTATGAATAATTTAGAAATGAGGTCAAATTAAATCAATTTTTTGAGAAAACTAACGTGTTTTTTGACCTTGCATGCATGTAAACCTGTTTTAGGAGACTCATAAAATAATATTAGCAACCTTAAAAATGGCATAATAATAGGGGCACTTTAACATCCATGGAATCTCCATTGTACAAAAGATTCTTTATAGTGGGAAAAGGTTCTCTAACTTTTTAAAAAGTTCTTCACACTAAGAAAAGAACTGTTCACTCAAAGTTTCTTTGATGGTTCTTCTGTCGCATCACTATGAAAAGCCCCTTTTGACCTTAATTTTTAGGAGTGTACTTTGAATTACATATTTCACATTTCATCCCAAAAAATATAAATGTCCAAACACCCAAGAACCCTCCACATTTCAAAAACATTCCTTTATTATAAATAAATTATTTGTATAAAAAATTGAATTGGCATGCTTCAACCATGGCATTTGCACACTCACAACCCGAGGTTACAGACCAGAGTAGCCAATACAAGAGACAAATGCGTTTTCCAATGCAGGTCTGACACTGTGGGACAAGAATGAAAAATTTTCACAACCACAAAATACTTACAATTAGAATAACATGTAACATGGTCGACTCCAATATTTGTTCTGTTTCTTTAAACTTAGTATTTTTTTCTCTTACCCTTTTCCAGTGTCCCATTTTATCGGCTGCCCACGTAAATGGCAGCTTTTGTATCCATTTTTTTTCCCTAGGCTTTCTTATAAAATATCCAGGAAAAAAAGTCCAAGAGTCCATCCTCTTGTCCACAAACAACACTGATGTCTCATGCTTGGATTTCAGTCATCGGATCCTGTTTTGTCGGAGTCAGCCAGATCCATGCCAAACCATTTTCAGGATGTGCACTCATATGGCATGATTGGTGTAGCTGACGTAGGTTGTTTTTGTGGACGGTTCTGAAAAAGGAAATAGCCAGTTAAAGAAAACAGCAGTGTATCAGGAAAGAAAAATAACAAAATTACTGCAAGAGATGAGAGAATTGTGGTATACTGACTTAATTCGGTTTGATTCTGAGTGACCATCAGAATGAAATTTCCACTTCATTTCATGGATTGAAAAGTATTTTTCTCTTGCTTTCATTTAAAAGTGGGATGGAACAATTGAGAAAGTAATAACATTCAGACATTATTCCCTCAATTTTTGCAAACATAAAATATGCACCTATACTTTCTGCCATCATTCACCCTTATGTTGTTACAAATCCATATGAATTTCTTTCTTCAAAAGGTGAGTTTTTGAAGAATATCTCAGCACCTCTTGACAATATTATTAAAAAGTGAAGGCCCTAAAATGATGAAAAAGAAAGCACAAAAAAGTAAAAATGGCTCATATGACTCGTACACTATATTCCAAGTCTTTTAATAGCTTTGTGCGACAATCAGACTAAAATTTCATAGACAAATAGTTATTTTCATTGCATTGTTTAGACCAGTTCATAAAACTGGTCTGAATTATTCGTATCGCACTAAATCAGTTATTACACATTTTTCATGGTGCATTCAAAGAGACTGCATGAAACGAGAGCACATTATTAAACATTTCACCTTCAGTTCAGGGTTTTTAAACAACATCAGGTTCAGTAAATTATTAATTTTTGGGTGAAATATTCCTAAACTATGCCAATAATCTCTTAAAGTGATAGTCCACCCAAAAATGAAATTTCTCTCATCATTTATTTACCCTGAAGTTGTTCCAAACCAAACAGTTGATGGTAGCCTTTGACTTCCATAGTAGTTTTTCCATACTATGGAAGTCAATGGCTACCATCAGCTGTTTGGTTACCCACATTTCTCAAAATATCTTATTTTGTGTTCAGCGGAAGAAATTCAAACAACAACTTCAGGGTGAATGAATGATGACAGAATTTAAATTTTTTGGTGAACTATGCCTTTAAGTTTCAGTCACAATTGACTGTTCGCCCTCCTTAGTTACCGTACTGTTGCCATCCCCGACAAACAATGCAAAAAATCTCACACTAATCTAACCAGGTTAGTTAATCTACTCTCCTATCTGATTTATGGTTAAGGCTAGAAGGGATACAGCTGCGGCTACTGGGCAAGCACATTTACATATTTTCCGAGCCAACAGTATAACGTGAAACCTATGAAAATGGTTTTAAAAAGCACATGGTGCCATAGTTTCATCACTTTAGAGTGTCGAAGTGACTGTCTTTTTGCAGTAAAGGACCTGTCATAGTTTAATGAGTGGGAAGATGACATGAAGCAAGACAAGGTTACCTGAATTAAAATCAGATGAGTGCACATGTGCATGTACAGCTCCCTTTTGGGGCGAAGTTCACGGGATTTTGTCCACAGAATGATAAGAGCACAGGTTTTAACATATTATTTCGTGATGAACATATGATTTGTCATGATGACAAACAGAAAGCGGTTTAGTTTAAAAGTTCATACATCTCTACACTATCATCAACAAACAATGCACCTTTTTTGCTTGCAAAATTTCACTAATGTGACTTCAACATTTTAAAAATTGTCCTATTAATTGGTCCACGGTGCTACTAATGACTAATACCTGTACAGAACTGACTCACAACACTTATTAGCATATTTAATGCTGCTTAAACAGGCAAGGTAATGCAGCATTTACAGTACACAAATTAAACACACTGAGAAACACCAAAATGTGTTTGTCCTCCAAATGGCATTCTCTGCTTATTCATTACATGCCACATTTGACTCTCATTACGAACTGGCCCAGTGTTAGAGCCCTTTAGCAGAAGGGTCATGGCACATTAGTGAGGGTCTGAACATTTGCATTAACTTTTACACAGTGCTGTGGACCTGCACATGCTGCCCTTGCCCTGGTTAATGATAGGATCCCTCGTGTAAAAAGTAACAGCACACTGGCTGCTGAAATACAGTCTGCTGCCATGAGCTTGCAGCCAGTAATTCAGATTCCCTCAGACATAATTTTACACGAGATGTGAACCAAGCCTAAACGTTCTATCTAGTGTTAGCGTCAGACAATGCAGGCAGCATAGCTAATGAATTAGCAATGATACTCTAGTGAATGCATCCTTATCTGCTCCATTTCCTCACAATAAAAAGCTTCAGATGACAAGATAAATACCAAAGAGAGTAAGCAATGCAAACACTGTAGAATAATCAGTTCATTAGTACAAAAATCATGCACAGCTTAGCTACCATTAAATGAATAGTTCACCCAAAAATGACATTTTGGTTCATAATATATTATGTTTACTTTTTTAAAATAAATTAATGCAATATATATGTGGGTCAATGACACACTGTATAAGGGAAAATAATTTAAAAAAAATATAGTTTAAAATTAAACTTGTATTTATGTTGGTTTTAAAAAACTACTATATCATTTTCAACAATTTTTTTGCTTGTATAAATTGCTCTAAAAATGTCATATAGTGTAACCATCTAAGCAATAACAAATTTTTAGAGCTTGAATACAAGTGTGTAGTGTGTACACATATTATTTTTGTATTTTTTTTTGTAAACAACATTTTAAAATATGTATTATTAAATAAGCATTTTTACAAATATGATGACTTATTAATTCATAAATATAAAAGTTTTTAGGGAAGTGCACCATTAGTGCATTAGTAAGTACATAAATATATGAAAACAAAATCTAATTAAATAAAAAAATATGTAATTTATAAATAATAAATGTTTAAATATCTGAGACAGTGGTTCTCAACTGGAGGGAAAAACACATTAAAATAATCAAAAACAAGTAAAAATCAACATTTTTGAATAACCAGGGTTCCCAGAGTCCTGGACAAGCCATATAAATGTATAAAATCTTAAAAATCCATGGGTAGTTTATAATGAATGTACATTTCTCTAGTTATGCCAAGCTCTAAAATATTTTACCAGGTAGAAATTAGTGAAAAATATTTTAAGAAAAAAATCCTTATCCAGTCGATCATGTAAATTCATTGGTTAAAAAGAGTGGAAACCTTGAAGAACATTTGGCTCTGAAAACGTCTGGAATCCTGAAATTTAATTTACATAAACTAGGAGTGTTGGATCTTCCAGCATCTTGTGGGCAATGGAGGGCCTGGAGGTTGAGAACCATAATAAAATATTAAGCCAAAGGTTTTCTTTTCAAAAAATTATTTTTCCATCTTTATGGTATCAAGAGATTTTTATAACCTTGATTTTTTTTATTTTATGCCCTTTGAAAAATCTCAAAATGAATTTTAATAGAAAAATTAAAGGGGTCATATGATGCGATTTCAAGTTTTCCTTTCTCCTTGGCGTGTTACAAGCTCTTGGTGCATAAAGAAGATCTGTAAAGTTGCAAAGACTAAAGTCTCAAATCCAAAGAGATATTCTTTATAAAAGTTAAGAGTCAGCCACACCTACCTAAAACGGCTCGTTCTAACACGCCCCCACATATCTAAAAGGAGGGGGCTTTGTAGAAAACGAAGCGTTTGAGAGAGGCGGGGCATAGAGGACCTACAATAATGTACAGTATTTGAAAAATAATGTGTTTTTTGAACATTAAAGCATGTCAACATATTCTGTTACACCAAATACACAAAATAATGATCTTTAAAATAGCATAATATGACCCCTTTAAAATACATGAATTGCATTTTTAAATAAATTAAGAAAAAAAAGCATCACATCATTGACCCACGTGCCACATTAACATTAACAAACTGTGCTTGATAGAGAAGACGTCTGTACTCACTACTATTGTCCCCACTCTCACAGAGCTCGGTTTTCACCTCTCCATTGGGCCGTTCACTGGCCAGCTGGCTGAGCTTGTTTGTCATGGTGGCAGCGGTGACGATGGCCTTGAAGCTGCGCTTGCGTTTGGGCACGTTCTGTTCCGGGTGCAGGATAATGATGTAGACTTTGGGCATGTAGAGCATCCCCAGAGACACGGATGCACTCAGGCTCAGAGAGACAGTCAGTGTGGTCGTCTGAATGTACATCTGGAGAGAAAAAAAGAGGGCGATATCAATGGCTACAGTATGGGTGACAAAACAGTGCATATATATGGGCAACAAAAGTTCTAGTGTAACAAAAAACAAACAAAAAACATTTTCTTGTTTATAAATGTCCATGAGCTACAGCGACACTTGGCTTCTTAATCTTTCTTCGAAATAACTTTCTCCACCTCTGGATGTGACTTTCTTCTTTCACTCATGTAACCAAGGCCAAAGCAACTAGATTTTTAAATTTTTCTGAAGTGGTGCTTGTCCACATTTGTCACTACTGCAAAATGAAATGTTTTATTTGCTCATTGCAATATGGTTGTTTTGGGTGGTTATAAGGCAGTTGTTTTTAGTGTTAGATGGTTGTTTTTAATGCTACATGGTTAGTTTTAGTCAAACGAGCCAACCCTCAGGTCCTGGGGCTGGATTTATTAAACATTATTAAACTTAATAACTGGCTATTAAACTTAATTTTCTTCCTTGAGAAAAAGGGAAGAATATTTTGTATTCCAAAAAAATGCTTCTTAAGAATGTTCTTTTATGATCTTGTTCTTGTTCTAAGCTTGTTCTTAAAGCAAAACATAAGAAGAATTCATCTTCCTAAAAAGAATCTTATTCAAAATCACCATAAATGACTTTTTAAAGTTAAAAAACGTGATGCAGAGTGCTGAACCCCTGCCAAGCCATTCTGAGAATTTATTAAGAATTCTTCAAGGATTGCACTTATGAACATTCTTACTAACTTGGAATTCATTTTAAGAATAACTTCTTCATGAATCCAGCTGCTGGTTTCTAGAACTGGATTAAGATCTTCCTTAAGTGCAAGTCTATGGGAATTTCTGCATTTTGTTTTATTTGTCCACCAGGTTAAAATAAATAGTTCAATGGCAATGGCACACCTCTCCACAGCAAGCAGCTTAACGTATCATTCACATTTGAAGCACTTGGATGAGTCGTGCACCAAATTTGGGTTAGGGATTTGTTCTATGCTAATGTAAGCTAGATAATTCCATAACAAGTGACGAGTTATTGCTAATAGTATTATGTTAGTGGATTATTAAATTTGAATGCACCTCAAGATCAGGTCTGACTCCATTTTGGCGCACACCAGTCAAATCTGATTCCAATAATGCTAACGTTTGCAGATTCACAAAACTTGAACCTAGGATGCAACCACACACCCCGAGCAAGACAATTTAAAATGTCGATTCATCCTTGCCCACGTCTGAGAGTTTGATGAATGGCTAACCTCTCTAACAAATATATTACTGCTTTCCTTACCTTGGGTGCGAGTGATCAGTAAGCTAACGAGCAGTAAATGATAACATATGCCTGCTGTGGGGGAAGCAGATGATAAAGCTCTTCACGTTTATATTAAGAGAAATGGGGTGCTGAGAATGAATGAGCCCAGGTTTTTAGGTCAGGGGAGGAGAATCTAGAGCACCGCAGGAGGGTGTCACTCCGTACTACTGCTTAGATGAGACTGAAATCAAATTAACTGTATTGCTTACTGACGTGGACCAAGAGGTAAGCACATCAGCAGAGTATTTCATGTACTGTCTCTCTGAGACAACAGAGCACTGCCATCCTGTCCAGGAAATTTGACTGCGCACAATGCTCACTGAATCTCCCTTTGAATTGTAATTTATTTCAAGTCTAACCTTGTGACCCTGCTACCACTCTTTTGTGCAAGTCTCCATACTGCAGACAGTAGAAGGAATGACACTAACTGAAAAAGAAAATTGAGAATGTATCATAGCAGCTGTTGCAAAAGTACTGCATTTAAATTAAAACAAGCAAAGGAGTTTTATGGCCTTTAATATTTCTTCGAGAATGGTTATGTATTTTAGCTGGACCCTAGGCTAGTCTGATGGCTGGTTTTAAAGGGGTTTTGGCAACTTCTGTTCAGACTGGGAGACTATCTAGGAGACCATCTAAACTGGCTGAAAACACCAGCTTTGCCAGCTTTGCCAAGTCTGATTTAAGTTAAAGAAGCTGATTATTTGGGAAATATCTGCTGAAGATGTTCTAAAAGATGTTCTTCAAGAAGACTTTGATATTTTTCATGTCATGTCAAATGTCATATATCTATGGAGCCCCTAAGGGGACGTGGTGATGGGAAGACTATGAGACTGGAGGAAAAATGATGTTTCAATGTTTTTGAGTTCACTTGCAAAAGTATTGCATTCCCCCAATAAACTTTGTTTCCTCGCAAAGGCATTGAAATAAAGTTTTTCCTCTCAGCTCATATTATTTTCTTCACAAAAGGTTTGAGAGTAAAATGCAAAGTTTTTCGGAGGGAACGCAAAAGTTTTGCAAGAGAACCTAAAGGTACGGTGGAACGAAAACGTTTTGCAATGGAACATCTCGGGTTACGTATGTTACCATGGTTCCCTGAGAAAGGGAACAAGACACTGCGTCCCTATAGTGTCCACAAGAGGAAGCAGTGCGAGTTCCCATTCGAAGGGGAACATCTTGGTTTACGCATGTTTGGTTCCCCGAGAAGGGGATTGAGACACAATGTCCTCTTGTGGACACTATAGAGACTCAGTGCGAGTTCCCATTCGAAAGGGAAACCCAAAGATTCTTGGGGCAATGGAAACGTTTGTGAGAGAATGCAAACATTTTGCGAAAGAACCCTAAAGATCTCGGGGGAACACAAACGTTTTGGGAGAGAACGCAATAATTTTGAGAGAAAACCCAATGGTTCTCAGGGGAACGCAAAAGTTTTGTGAGAGAAAACTCAAAATCACTGTAATACAATTTTCCTTCCATCTCATTACTTTCTCATTACCATGTCCCTTTAGGGGCTCCATATACTGTATATCACATCATAAAGTGTGACAGAAACAAATTCCAGAAGCTGAAAAATGGTTCAATTAAACATTTCCCTTTCTTTGTGTTTTCAGTTAGCCATTAGCAAGCTAACAGCTTGGCCTATTATCTTAGCATAGTGCTAGCTGCTTAAAAAATCTCCAATGATTAGTTTACTCTTTCTTAAGCCCAAAGAATACTTCAGTTTTGGCACAAATGCTTAACATATGCTACAGTCAATCACATAGCCTTATTATAACTGTAAAAATGTTGCGTTTATCTTTCAACTCCCTCACACAATCTCTTTTCAATGCATACATCTGTTGTTCTTGTTGTCTCCAGTAGATTGTTGTTGTTGTTTTTCCATCTCATCCATTTCTTTTTTGACTGTCAATCAATGAGCAGTGTTGCCAACTTGGGCTTGACTCTAGGTTTACAAAAATTAACCATGGTTTGCTTTGCCATACTTTCAATGTTACTGTACCACTAAGATGAAACGATTTTATAAAGCATTCCTCATTTGTATTTCACTGTGGATAAAAGCGTCTGCCAAATGAATAAATGTAAATGTATGCTATTTCAGCTACACCCATTAATAACAGGTGCATAAAATCAAGCACAAAGCCATGCAATCTCTGCAGGAAAACATTCAAATCGAATGAATGCAGCTTAATTTTATATATTTGCAGCAAAATGAGCACAAATACATCAGGAATATACTGCATACCCCTATAGTGTATTCTGAAAAGCACTTGAGTGTGTTTTTATATTTTTATGTGCCTATTGTAATTCACAGCGTCAGTCAGCAGTACCAAAACAGCAGGGGTAAAAAAAGAAAACACACTCTCCAAAAGCCATACGAAGAAGTAAACTCCATTTAACTAAAGATCTTTGGGTAGCTTAAGTGGTTTAAAAATCAATGCCACAGCATGCGAGCGGTGAACGAATAAACACAACCAACTATATATAAACTGGAACTCAAAATGTCCGTAAAACTGCAGATGACTCATCTAACTCTAATTACCCCCGGCAGGCATCCTTTCCTCAACTTTTCATCTGTTCCCCTCTATTCAACTGCACTGCAATGCAAAGTGAGGGTACTGACAGAAAAACCCAATTGGTATAGTTCCTTCCCTCACTCCAGGACGTTTAACACAAGCAATCCCAATGCTAATGTACAATCGGCTCTCTTCAATGAGGAAATGCACAAGTATGCTGAAGAAACAGGACCGTTAATGCAGAAAATAAGCAGAAACGAGGAGGCGCAAGGTTCAAATTACACGCCATGCAGCTGTAAAGAAACTTCTGAGTTTTAATGAGAGTGAGGAGATGTGAATAAGAGAGACATGCCTCAATAAAATACTCATATCTGTGTCTTCATATTGCGGTTGCTCATTGCAATAATCTTTTTAACATCAGTGGGGGCGACAGAAATAAGCCCGGGAGAGATAAGGGAAACGGGAAATACGCTCGGCGGATTTCTTTCCATTTGGACTCTTTTGTCATGGAGAGGAATGAAAAAGCGGTCTGATTTGAGGGAAACAATTTCCTCTTTTACGTAACTTTTAATTTAATACCACCCTGAGGGCCAGCTGTTTACCACAACGTTTGTTTTCATCGTGTTTGTTTCTCAAAATGAATGCTAGAGTGCTTTAATGTTAAATTCTGCAGTTCCACTAATCCCTCGTGTATGTGAAGCCACCTCGCTGAGTAAAAATAGCCTATCATAACTCACTTATGCTAATCTGACTGAGATATGCTATCTAGCAGATGAGAATTAAACACTGGAAAAGCTGAGAGGAAGATTTTGTACTATATATAGGCTAAAAAGCTTGATAATTTGCTAATCTAAAACATTAAGTAAAAAAAAAAGGCTAAATGACACTGCAGCTCAATGAAAAACCTGTATAATTAAATGGGTACGATAACAAACGCCTTACATTTGATAGCCAGAAATATGCTGTATGCAAACAGAGACACAAGTCTTGGCCAATGCATTATATTGCGTAACTATAATGTTAACCAACTTGTGAGAAACCTGACTGGTGAAGAAGACAAGCTGCACTATAGCACCCCACGTGGCTAATCTTGGTTTGCTGTTTGCCGTGCATACTTGTGTTGGATTATGAACTGTGTTTGGACATATTTCCAGAACACAACATGTGAAATTGAGCTTGTTGTATTGCTCACAGACCTAATGTAAGGTTTTTGCGCATTAAGGTGCGTCAACATTTTATTGCCAAAAAGATCCACTGTCTATTGTTACTAGTGTAGCGATGTATGAAGCACAGTTCACAAAGTCACTTTCAAACCAAACAGCTTTCTGTTGGTCAACTTGAACCTGTTGGGAAATTTGCGCTGGGACATTTTTCCTGATCGCGTGGATCCCAATTGCCAGTATTTCGGCGGCAAAAAAAATTACTGAACAACAGATGTGATTGTACCTTAATTGTGTGGTGTTTTAATGAAAGTTCAATGCTTAACTGTGTTTGTTATTCCCAAGAGGATGTTATAGCCTACGCAACACCATTTTCTAAAAACTAAAATTTTTTAAAGCATTTTGGCCATTAATTTACATGAAAATAGTGGCCTTAAAACACAAACTTTTGAAAACGGGTTTCAAAGTGCATGTTTTTGAAAACAATACCAATATCATCTTTTCTTTAAAGTACAAAAACGCAAATTTGTGAAAATGGCGACATCATGCACATGCGTATTACTTTATGTGTTTTGTCAATAATTGACAACCAAAAAAAAATGGCAGACTACAGGACTGTGTCTGTGCATGCGTAATACAGCATTTTTAGATGTTTTTGTGGTTCCAAGTGAACAGGGAACATTTTGACCAATGTTGTCGTCTGTACACGAAACTTTTCAAAAACACTATAGAAAAACTTTTACATTTTTAGTACATTGTTGTCGTGTAAACGTACCCTAAAAAAGCAGCTTCAAATGACCCACATTTTAAGTGGGTCGATGCGGCAAAAAATATTTACCAACTGCGTGGTTCTTACTGGATTTTGCCTGTGAAAATTTTCCCAACAATGGTAATTGTGACCACACCTTAATATTTGGGGCTTAATTAATATTTTAATTATCCTAACATATAGTACCTTAATTGTGTGGTGTTTTAATGAAAGTTCAATGCTTAACTGTGTTTGTTATTCCCAAGAGGATGTTATAGCCTACGCAACACCATTTTCTAAAAACAAAATTTTTTTAAAGCATTTTGGCCATTAATTTACATGAAAACGGTGGCCTTAAAACACAAACTTTTGAAAACGGGTTTCAAAATGCATGTTTTTGAAAACAATACCAATATCATCTTTTCTTTAAAGTACAAAAACGCAAATTTGTGAAAATGGCGACATCATGCACATGCGTATTACTTTATGTGTTTTGTCAATAATTGACAACCAAAAAAAAATGGCAGACTACAGGACTGTGTCTGTGCATGCGTAATACAGCATTTTTAGATGTTTTTGTGGTTCCAAGTGAACAGGGAACATTTTGACCAATGTTGTCGTCTGTACACGAAACTTTTCAAAAACACTATAGAAAAACTTTTACATTTTTAGTACATTGTTGTCGTGTAAACGTACCCTAAAAAAGCAGCTTCAAATGACCCACATTTTAAGTGGGTCGATGCGGCAAAAAATATTTACCAACTGCGTGGTTCTTACTGGATTTTGCCTGTGAAAATTTTCCCAACAATGGTAATTGTGACCACACCTTAATATTTGGGGCTTAATTAATATTTTAATTATCCTAACATATAGTCTTTGCACGTTCCTCTTGTAAACGTTGGGCTGGCTCTCATGTGTGACCTTCCCAACATGCATACTTCTCTCGTGAGGTTGTGAACTAAACCAAGCTAAATGAAGGTGAGAATTTGTAGGTAAAAAGTATATAATTTTTCATTTTCATTTAAAAAATGACTGATCGTTTTGCTAGAGAAGAACCTTAATTGTTGGTTGGGGTCATGTAGATTATGTTAATGCTGCCCAAATATAGATTCTGGACCGTCAAAAATGGTCTATGTTGAGCCCTGTTTACTTGCATTAGATGGAGAAAAATCCTGGAATTTTTCCCTCCAACATATTAATTCCTCTTTGGCTGAAGAAACAAAGTCATACACATCTTGGACAGCTTGGGGGTGATTAAATAATCAAGAAATTTGTCAGCACACAGCCCACAAGAAACCATCTAAATGTTAATAGGGTGAGGTGATTAGTGCATGTAGTCCAGATGCATTGAGTCTTGGTGCTCATGTGGATAATCCAGGTTCAAGTCTGACCCATGACATGACATTGATTTCATACTGACATATTGTACACTCATAGTGTCAAGGATAAAAAATACCTAAGTACCTCAAGGTTTAGCATTTGCTGCATTCAAAACACATGCTGAGGTAGATTTGAAACCGCTAACCCCCTCTCGTCATTTTCAATAGGTTGGTACAATGGATTACAGACCATTGAGTTGATTGGCAGGTATTTTGTCTGCAAGGGAAACTATCCAAGGGATAATCTATTGTAATGAGCCTCATGCACGTCACATACCGCGAACATTTTAAGTGGGAAAATGCCAATTCGATCAATGTCAATGTGCTTCAAATCCCTTTTGCTAATTACTACATTGAATCGTTCCATGAGCTTATTCTGTGTTACATGCACAACTGGATGCGATAGCATGTCAGGCTTTTCACAGGTGTTTTGCTTTCAAAAATGTCTCTGCTCAGCAGTAGATTTAGAACATTGTAGCATTGGTGTCAAAAATACATTTTATTAAAGCTGTAAGGTTACTAAATGTTGTAAACACAAACACACACTCACAAAATGATAGAATGCTAGGAAATGTCCTTTCGGCAGGGAAAATATGATCAAACAAAATATGTAAGGGATAACAAATAGCTAGTCGATCATAGCAAAATAAACCCAACAGCAATGCTGATCAAACCATTACACTACACAGGCAACCGCTTAGGACACCATCACTTGGGATTTATTCACTTTGATGAGAAAGTTGATGAGAAAGTTCAATAGTTGAGATGAGAAAGATTCTTGCCCAGTGCAGGGATTTCAAACTGGGGCCTGTGGAAATTTAGAGAATAAAAAATGCCTTTATCAAAAGTTTTTTTGGAACTATTATAGTAAACTGTGAACATATGGAACTAAAAAGAATGAATGTGTGTATATATTTCATCTTAATAATATATTTATTTATTATATGAGGAAAAGTGATAGCAGACATAAAACATGCTAAATAGCAAAACCAAATGCTCAGTCAGTTACAGTTTAGTGGTCATCTTTCAATAAAACTACAGAATGCAGCCATTGACCATCCAAAATCAGGTATTCCAGAGCACCGTCTGTATAAAAAATATAAATAGATAGACAACCATCCATGCTAAGAGAAAGCAGTTAGGTCAACAAGTTCAACTCCATCTCTAGCTGTTATATCTTGAGAAAATCATGTTGTTGAGCTCTTGGAGATGAATTCTTAATGAGCATTGCTTTCAATCCTCAGTTTTTGCACAATTTGTCCTTTAACATAACACTTGACATCAATATCTGACAGCAGGAGGAAATCTCAACACATGTCACAGACATTAGACATGCAGAGAAGACTGTTTTTAATCATGGCTTCTCTCGGCAGCACTAATGAGCACTGGACAGAAATACATTCTGGTGCAGAAAGAACAGAGGGTTCAGCCTACAGTCTGCAGACCAGCACTGAAGTTATCAACATTATAAGACCCACACTGACCTGGACTGACAGAGGCAGCATGCTCTGTTTATGGCCCATTACGAGCAGCACTATTCCTCCGGGTCATGTTTGATCATCTCCATATATCTGATAATGAGCATCTCTTAGATGAGTGCTTGTTTTTGATGCAAAGACCTAAAAGTCTAACAAGGACTGTGTACTGATGGAGCTGCCAATGAGGAGATGATATAGACGATCCTCATCTATTCACTTCATCATGTTGGCACAACAACAAGAAAGAGGTATGCAAAGATAGATAATGACAGTAATGACAATAGCACTACATATTAGTATATAAAATGCTGTATACAGATGTACCTGCACTGATTGAGGGAGGATTCATATTAAGTTGTAATATAACCTAATGACTCTACCGAACAGAATGTAATATGATACTTTCTGAAGGATCATGTGACACTGAAGACTGGAGTAATGGCTGCTGAAAATTCAGCTTTGCATCACAGGAATAAATTACATTTGAAAATATTAAAATAGTAAACAGCTATTATACATTGTAATAATATGTTAAAGTATTATTGTTTTTACTGTGTTTTTGATCAAATAAATGCAGAGACTTTTTTCAAAAACATGAAAAAATATAGCTGCAAGCAGCAAATACCGGGGTTCAATTATTTTAAGCCACTTGAGAAATTATAGACATTTTAATATTTTACCCAAAAAGGCTGAATAATAATAAATAAAATATTATTTAATGATTTATCACTTTTGACCAATATGTGGCACTGCTCCCAAATTAATGTTGTGTGGTTAACTGGGGGTGACGATGAGACTTACCCTGTGTCCCAATGTGCATACTATCCAACCTATCTGCCCTAAATAGTATTGAAAATTACTAATATCACATAGAATTTAGGATGGACAGTAATCACATTGGGACGCATGCACACAGTTTGGTGCCAACATGCCCAAGATTTTTCATATCTCCTGACCACTAGGTGGCACTGTGCCAAAACTGTGCAGGTAACCTCAGGTCATGGTTTTAATAACAAACTCCAAGTTTGGTCTGAACACGACAAAGCATTGAGGAGATATAGCCTCATGTCCATTTTGGCGAGCTCTTCATCAAATTCATTTGTGCGTTATTTCATAATGGCTGGGTCTATCAGAAAGCTTTTGATAACTTTTTGTGTGTCTGTATCAATTTAGGTGAAAACTGGACAAACCATCTAGGACGAGTTTTAAAAAGTAGCTACGTAATGTCAAATATTTAACGAACGGTTTGATTGATAGCAGTGGTTCTAGAAGTTGTTCAGAATGAGGAGCTCTAACATATGATATGAATACTGTGTGTATGTGTGAAAAAACGTGCGATATACGAGGCATAAAATGCGATAGCACCACCTAGTGGCCGATTTCTTTTTAATTTCTTACAGACCTCTAGGGCCAAGAGTCAAACAGGTCAAAATTGAATTCCGATCGGCCTCCGTTAACCTTGTCTAATATGTGCTTAAGGTTGATTGGCTGATGGCGGCCATGTTTTCGGAGATACACCAATGCCCTCACAGATATTGGTGGCACCTTGGTCAAAGACAATGCATGCATGCAACTTTCAAGTGAATCAGACTAATGGGTGCGTAGTTACAGCCATTTTCATGTTTTTTTTCCTGATATAGCACCACCAAGTGGTCAAACTCCCCAATTTTTGCAATTTGACAAAAAAAGATTGACCTCATTCATATGTGTTCCAAGTTTGGTGAAAATATATCATTCCATTCAAGAGTTATAGTCGTTTTAGTAAAAGTGGCCCCACCCACTTTGAACATTTTTGCATCCTGTTCTGACCGACAATAGAACTTCAACTTGACTTTGATAACTTTTGCTAATCAGACTCCAGAGAACTTTTCTGCACTGGTTTGGTTCTGATTGAGCGAAAAACCTTGGACTACTTCGCAAAAAATCCAAAATCCTGTGTTTTGTCCTTTGTGAGTTATGAGCGGTTTCATACTTTTGATCGCTGTAGCAGCCCTGTCAGGCCGATTGGGGCAAGCCTTGGTGACGTTATAGACGGTGTGAGTAGGGGAGAGCGGGGCACAGCCTAACACTTTTTGACTTTCTCCGTTTGGGTTCAGAGTATAATTTTTTATCCACAGTCATTTCACAATTGTCTAGAACAAATATGTCTCTTTGTTTCATAATTACAGCGTATACGTTTTTTTTTATTTACCCTCAAAAAATGGAAGTGAAATGTGACAACATGCCCCATAGGTGGGGTACATTGTAACATCTGAGGGGCATGTGGTAACATGACTAAATGGCAGCTTAAAATGTTATCTGATTAAAATATACAAGACAAACTAAAATATTTTGTCAATAAAATAAAAAAAACATTGCCTGTCAGTCTTTTTTCACCTGTTTCTCGTAGTTTCTCATTAAAATGCATTAAAGTAAACCGTGTAAATTACATCACTAATGTCACAGAACAGCGGGGCACATTGTAACACAGTGTTACAACGTTCCCCATCTGCACAACATTTAAAATTTAAAATTCAGCGGAATTTAAAACCGGTTAGTGTCTTCTGCTAGTTAGCAAAGCATTAAAAACCATCTAAACTGATAAATAACATATTGGAGATTAAAATAATTGCAGATTTTTCTCATTTTAAATAAATACTAAAAACTGAAATGAAAAATGTACTTAAGCCAAAAATGTACTTTTACTGTGGTAAAATAAATGTTCAGCGATATCTTTAAAAGATTTTCGAAATTTGGTGCACTTTTTTTCTCTATATAATGTTGATATGGCAAATAGTAAATACTGTAAATTTTGTTATTCTAGAATGTGTGGAAATATTTAAACCATGTGTGTTACAACTAACCCCGCGTTGGTTTGTGCCCCGCGCTCCCCTACTACCATCCCTCCAAGTTTCAAGTCTCTACGACTTATGGTTTGGTCTCCCCGATCACTTTTAAGTGAAGAATGCCGATTCTTGGACATTGCAACAATTACAAAAGGGCGTCAGCGCTATACGCTTGCACTCCTAAAAAAGAGGGATGCAAGAAAAAAAAAACACACTTTGAAATGGTAGCGTATAAAGCATGCAGGTGACCAATATCAAAAACTCAACAAATGCAAGTCAGCAGCTATGCAATAGGGGGAAAAAACATTTTGTCTGTAAAGATGTATGATGTGTGATCTTGGACTTTATACTGAGACATTATGGTACCATGACATGACAGGATGCAGATGATCTCAACATGGCACCTACTGTAAATAAAAATTCACTTCTTCAGAAAAAAACCCCGTAATTAGCACTTTAGACTCACCCGCTCTGCAGATTGTGCAGTCCCAAAGAAGATGGGTATGAAGGCCAGCCAGATGATACAGGTGGTGTACATGGTAAATCCAATGGGCTTGGCTTCATTGAAGGTCTCCGGCACTCCCCTGGTCTTGATTGCGTAAACAGTGCACGTGACCATCAAAAGGATGCTATAGCCCAGTGAGCAGATGAGTGACAGGTCCGAGATGTCACACTTGAGCACCCCACGGGCGTTCTCGGGGTCCTGCGTACGCTGCTCGCCGTAATCCACAATGGTGTGCGGCGGGTCGGCCACAAACCACACAAACACACCCATTAACTGAACTGAGATCAGGCTGAAGGTGATGACTAGCTGGGAGGCGGGACTAATGAACCGCGGCGCCGCGACCGACTGCTTGCCCTGCTCAAAGATCCGATGGATGCGGTTGGTCTTGGTGAGCAAGGCAGCGTAGCTGAAACACATGCCCAGACCCAGGAAGATCCTGCGGAAGGAGCAGACGGCCACATCGGGCGCTGCTATCATGGGGAACGTGGTGACATAGCATAGGAAAATTCCTGTTAACAGCACGTAACTCATTTCCCTGCCGCAGGCCCGTACGATTGGCGTGTCGTTGTAACGCACGAACGTCACCACCACGAAGGTCGTGGCGAGGATTCCCAGGATGGCAATGAAGACGGGTACTACAGCCCACGGCGAGTGCCACTCCAGCTTAATGATGGGGATTGGCTGGCAGCCGGTGCGGTTCTGATCTGGCCGTTGCTCATATGGGCAAAGCTGGCACGTGAACTCGCTGGCCTGGTAATGGTAGCCCTCGCAGCGCTCGCAGTGCCAGCAGCACGACACCCCCTTCACAACCTTCTTCCGCTCGCCGGTCTGACAGGGCAGGCTGCATACAGACGCCGGCACGGATGAGTCTCCGCTCGCCCACTGCATGGCATTCATCTGAAGACAAACAATGTCAGAAATATTCTGGTAAATGTCAAAAAGCATTTGTTATTTTCAGATTCTGTGGAATTAATTTGTAGGGAAAATAAAATGAAATAAAATAAAAACATAAAATGAAAAAATAAATAAAATACAAATTTAACAAAGGAACATATCATGAAGGTAACATTAATTAAGAGTTATTAAAAAGATAAAGAAGGAAAATTTGTCAACAGTATAGTGGGAATTACCTGTTTGACAGAGAAAATAAAATAAGTAAAACTGCTAATTAATTTGTCATTTTTAAATAAAACATTTTTCTTATAATATAATATAATATAATATAATATAATATATAATATACAGGGGTGCACATAAGTTTTTTCAGCCTGGTTCTCATATGAGAACCTGGAGATTTGGTTTGGTCCTTACACTGCATATACTGTTACCCATTAAATATAACTATACAATTTTTTTTATAAGACTGATAATAATATTGCACTTTATTTATTTAGTTTTTTCTTAAATAAAATTAATAAACTAAATAATAAAGTATGATACTGTTATATTTTAAAATTAAAGGGAAGTATTAAATACAAATGCAATTACTTTATAGTAAACTTAAAAATAAAATATTAATATTTACTACTACTTTTGTTTAATTTTCATCATTTTCGAACTTAAAATCAGCAGGCTTTTATTTTGGCGGGTTGCTGGCAAAGTAAGTATATGCGCTTCCGGGTTTGAAGCTGCCGATCGAAGAACGTCATTGAATGAAGTGTCACAGTTTTGCATTGTGCTTTTAAAAAAAAGGCAGCCTAGATTTATGCTTTCAGTTTGAACAGAAATCTTATACAGTACAGTTTGTCGATCTAAAATGGGTGATTGTGCATTAGCTGTCAATCATGTCGGTACGCATATGCGCTGTCAGAACTTATTTACTCAGCGAATTTTTTGTTTTGGTCGTGCATGCGGACCTGCGTACCACTTATGTGCACCCCTGATAATATAATATAATATAATATATAAGGTATAATGCATGGCTAGCTGTGCATTATATGATTTTAAGTGTACCAAGTGGTTGCCTCCGCAAAGTGCATTAAAATTGTTTAATGCACAGCTAGCCGTGCATTATCCCGCTTATACCTTGGTCATTTTCCTGCATTGACAAGTTAAAGCTGTTAATGATGTTTTCAGCACAATATTTGACCGGAAGGACCGGACGTTATTTTTGTCAGTTACGGCTCATTAGCGCTAACATTCTGCCCGCTTCAAATCAGACACAGAGATGAAATAGTATGGTAAGATCACATTTATTCGAATGAATTATAGAATTTATTTGAATTAATTATCTATTGAGAGAGAGAGAGAGAGAGAGATGACAGTTGTGTGCGTGTGTTACCTGCATCTGCATGTCTCTCTACAAACGATGAAGCTGTGTTTAGTTACTTTAAAAACAACGATTTTACCACCTCATTGCTGAGGAATATAATGTAGTGATCTAGTATTTGGCTATTTTCTCTCTCTCTCTCTCTCTCTCTCTCTCTCTCTCTCTCTCTCTGTGTGTGGGGGTTTGTGTGCATCAATTAAATCAGCGCATTAATATAGAACAGTGATTAAACTGACTTGGAACAACCTATGCATTAAACGGTTTTAATGCATACTTGCCAGCCAATCAGAATCAGTCAATCAGAGTATTCAGACAGACCATGGTATAATATAATATAATATACTGTTCAAAAGCTTAGGCTTTGTATGATTATTTAATGCTTTTGAAAATTATCTTATGCTTACAAAGGCTGCATTTTTTTAACCAAAAATACAGTAAAAAAAAACAGTAATACTGTGAAACAATATTACAATTTAAACTAATTGTTTTCTATTTGAATACATTTTCAAATGTAATATATTTCTGCGATGCAAAGCTGAATTTTCATTATTATTCAATAATTATTATTATTATTATCAATGTTGAAAACAGTCACTGAATCTGATACATTTTTCTTTATGATTCTTTGATGAGCAGAAAGTTCAAAAGAACAGCATTTTTTTAAACACTGTAAATGTCACTTGTGTTCAATTTAATGCATCTTTGCCCAATAAATGTATTAATTTCTTTCAAATAACAAAAATCTTACTGACCCCAAACTGTTAAATAGGGCTGGGTATCGATTCAGATGTTCAAATTCGATTCGATTTCGATTTTCAAGCTCTCAATTCGATTCGATTTTTGATTTCAATTCTCGATTCGATTTGACTATATGAATGAATATAGATTTAATACAAATCCTATATTTATAAAAAATGAACAGTGAACATAAGATTACAAATGGTTAATTAATAGGAAATTAAGAGCCACAAACCTGTATATTAAACACTTTTTATTTTAGGTACACTTGGGTACAATAAAACAAAACCCCACTATATATTTCAAATGCATACAATGAATAGACAGAATTTTGATGCAAGATGAAAAACTGATGCTGAAAATTGGACAAGTCAGAACAGTCGCATGCCTTGATCAAACAGGATCAGGTTATTTTATGTTTAAGACAAAACAAACATAAAATCTCACAGCATTAGCTGTAACATGGAGGCTGCAACCCTATGAACGGTGTAGGAAAACTAATACTGGCTTTTGGGTGATAGTTCAAAAAAAGTTACTTCTGAATTACGGGTGTTAATTCAACACCACTAATTGTACAGTGTAATTGCCATAATCATTATGACAGTCGTCTACACCATAATCATCATTACCAAAGTAAATAACTGTTTTATAGGCAGCCTCTAACATTTAAGTACACTTGAAAAGGAACGTAGATGAACTCCTTACATTTAAATGCAGCTGGTCCGTCCAGTGGCCGATGATTCTGTACTCAGCCGACCTGTTTGTTATCTGATATTGGTAGATGTCGTAGCGTCCAGGGGCGTCTCCGTTTTCATTAAACACAACTAGGGTCTTTGCACTTCCTGTCCGAAGAGATAAAACAACATTATGATTTTCGTATCTTGTGAAATCCTGAATCAGACGATCTCAGCTACATAATCTCCCATGGCCAAGATGAATCAGTAAACACATCAGACATTACTTGAGACATAAAAACATCAGGATTTCTGCATAAACAAAGTATGCATAATGCTCCAGATCCATTCAACCAACAAGATGAATAAATTACAATCAGATAAGCTAAAAATGAAATTAGTGTCATATTCTGAACAAAACAATTGAGTGAACTGCTAACAAAGCATAAGAGGATCTTCTTCATTTGTTATCTGTTATTATACAAAATCATTCCATCATTATGAAGCCCTGGTGAGTTTTCTCGGGCCTACAGGAATCGTCTCAGATTAGCAATTTCAGTGGCATACAGAGCAGCTCGTGAGGAGGGAGAGTTTGTATCAAATGAGTGCCTCTCGAGATAGGGAATCATGCATTATTAAAACACCTGCATACAGTCAGCCGTGGAGTGGGCCTGGAGGATTCCACAGGAAATGCTGCTTGCTGTTACGACACACCTCGAGCAACAAAATAATCAGATTACTCATTCAGAGTCGCACGCTCTGCACACACATTATCTTTTAAGATGCGACCGCATGCCAGGCAACGATTCCAAACGAGCCAATTCACTGACAAGGTTAGAGCTCACAAATAAAGTTAAAGGACTGATCAAATAAAGTCAATAGCACAAGTTACTTTAGGTGACATTTTTGCGGACTGTGGCATGGTGATGGTCAATTTTCACAATTTAGTGTACTGTATTTGTATGACAAAAACTGCATTTTTACAGCCGAAAAGAAAAAAATTATTACTACTAACTATGAGTGTTTATTTTAGTTTTTCTTATCAAAAAAACTAATCAAAACTATTTAAAAAAACTAAACAAACACCACAACAAAAACAGAAGACAAAAACAAAACACACCAAAAAAACAAACAAACAAAAAAACAAAAGCAAAACACAATACAACAAAACAAAACATAACACAATAAAACACAAAACAAACACCACGAAAAAAAGCAAGCACCACTACAACAACATCAACAACAACAACAACAACAACACAACACAATACGAAACAAAAGCAGACAACACAAAAAACAGACCACAACAAAACAAAGAGCAAAACAACCCAATATAATACGAAACACAACAAAACAAGCACCGCAACCACGGCCCCGTTCTTCGTACGTTGCTAACTCAGTTAGCTGGATTTGATTGTTGATGATTTGGCATGATCTTGGATTGTTTGGTTCTTCCAAGCTCATCCCAGATTTGCTGTCATAGCAACAGGTCCGTAAGCTCAAACCTGCTCGGGAGCAGGCTTATTTCATATAAACAGGATTAGATCGCATCTTTTTAAGCAGAACTGATACTTAAAATCTGTCCGCTACCACCACTACTTTGTTACAAGA
>NW_015641014.1:3195469-3199183 GCF_001515625.1 Sinocyclocheilus rhinocerous
TTTAATACTATAGACACAGCCAGTTTTACTCACTGAAAGATTTGTTCATCATAAAATTATTACTTCATAATTGTATTCGAGTCTTACACACATGCTATTCAGATAATGTAGAGTCGTGCATTAATTTGAGTGGTGACAGATATTATGGGAGTGGCTTGATGGAGCGCAGATGCAGATAACATTATCTTGACCCTTAAGAAACTTTAAATAATGATGTCACGTAACAAATCTGTTCAAATATAAAATTAAATGAATTGCTACATTGAAATAAAAATGTAAAGCCTGTACAAAAATTAGAAATCGTGAATATAAATAATTGGGAATCATGTAAAAAATTTTAATAAAATAAAAACACATTTCATTTATCTATTATAAGATTTATGTAGTTTTGTTCGCTTGGCTGTGTCCTTATAAAAGTCCAGAAATTTGTAAAGTTTTTCGTCAGGTGTCTTTTTTAATTATATGATGTCATTACGTCTTGCCGCCAGCCAATCGCTGCATTGCTGATCGTGGTTTCGAGTATCGATACATAGCCCCTTTTAAACCAACCCATGAACGCGCATTATTATCTCAGATAACTCAATCCAGCCATACTAATCATCAACAACAGCTGCGTTCGAAGAACCGAATTAGCCAGATCCTGATTAGCGCGATGATATCATCTTGGATGTGACATTTCATCTCGGATGTAATAAGCGACGTACGAAGAACGGGCCCCAGAATACAACTAAATAAAACAGAAAACAAAACAAACACAACAAAAACAAAACACAACACAATAGAACACAAAACAAACACCCCAAAAAATACTAAAGCAAACAACTATAAAAAACACACACCACAAAAAAAAAACCAACACAAAAAAACAAAAGCAAAACACAAAAAAAACACCACAACCTAATAAAAAGCAAAACACAACACAACAAAACACAGCACAATAAAACTAAATTCAAAACAAACATCACAACAAAACAAAACACAATAAAAAAACAAAGATAGGAATATATTATGAATGTAACATTTACAGGTTTTTTTCAACTGCTTACACACATTTTCAAAACTTTGCCTCTTTTTTTCAAAAGTTCACACACAAATTCAAGAATTGCACACACAAAATGCAAAATGCCTCACATCACTTGCAAAATGAAGCACTGCATTCAAAATATCACAAACACATCTCAAAAGCAAAAAATTTGCAAACACCTTTGCCATAATATTAATTCCTGTTAGATTTTTGTGTGTTGCATAGATAATTGTATGTTGTGTCTTGCAAAAAGTGTTTTATGAAATTGAAAACTGAGTCAAAGGCCGAGATTGTTTTGCAGATTTGGTGTGTGGTTCTGGTGTTTGAGTGTCAGGTTTCAGAAATTGTGTGACAAGTAAAGATTTTGTGTGTAAGCAGTTGAAAAAAACAGTAAGAGTTATTTAGAAAATGATAATGATGAAAAATAACACTAAATGTGTTGATAACAGTTTTACGGAGCCACAGACAGAAGGCGGATCACACACCATCCATCAAATAAATTATCTGTGCATTGCTTCTGTTTTTTTTGCTGTAAAATATGAATCCAGAACAAAGGTGGCGTAAGCCTCTTCATCTTGATGCAGGACACTGACCAATCTCCAATCAACTACTTGATTGCGGTCTCTCATCCAAACGCCTCGTACGAAGACTGTGACAATACAGAAGAAATGATTAAAGGGTGGACGAGATGTTTTGATTAAGCCAAGTCTTGGTTTAATCACAGGTTAGACCTCATTCTCAAGACTTGCAATTAGACAGTGCTAATTCAAAGTGGCCTGTGGAAAGCCAAACAGGAGAGGGAACGTGCCTATAACGAACGAACCGTCCTACTGTAATTTATGCGTGGCGTGTAGGCACAAGTTTCGACTTGATCTCGGCATTACTTTTCACAGTACATGCATTGCAAATATCATCTGCAGTGGAGTGAATCACTCCTGCCTGAAGATGTATCTCATTATAACACACCGTGGCTAATATTCCGTATCAACAATGAATCAGCTCAAGTGTGCCGTATTTAAAAGAACAAAGGCAAACGAAATGAGTTCATATGAGCATTCGGCACAGAAGATCAAAAATGTGAATCATAACAGCATATGTGATGAATCGACAACTCCATAAACTCGTGGAGTCCCAGCTTTGATTATTAGGGCCACATACACACTTCCCATGTGTTAGAAGTGGGTTACTTTTGAACCGCTACATCTTAGTTAATTTCCTGTGAGGGAAACGCCTTCGACAACCTCGCAGACTCGAGGGAGATTCATACTAATAGCTATTTGATGGAGCTCATGCTCAAGTGGTGTGTTTGCCAGCTCTCTTACGGGAAGTGCTAACCTAATCAACAGAAGTTGAATGCTCGAGACGCTCATGCCGTTGAAACGCAGCCCGAGTAAATGGTAAATAAGACAGTTTTTGCTCTAAGGAGGGCATTCAGTCGTGTGGAGAGCATGAATGATCATCTCTGTAGGGTGCATCTCCAATACCATCCACCAGGCGTGGACCGCGGCCAACTGTGTCACTACTTTTGTAAAAACCCTCGCCACTAGCATTACGTTTTTGGCAAAAGTGAAGACATCTGTGCCTTACACTGGTTCACTGAATTGGATTAGAGTGTTCTCTCCGTCTTCTGAGAGGTCTATGCCAATGTGATTTGAACTACCTGAGGCTTGGTCTTTAGACACATAAGTTGCCCAAAGTCTGGGGGGTGAATATGTAGAAGAACAACTGATGAAGTGAGGTGAGAGAGACAGCAATGAAGAAATTTGGAGGAGATCTGTCAGACCCAAGTGAAAAAAATTAAATAAAAAATAAATAAATAAAATATAAATTTATTATAAAATAAAATAAAAATGTATTATAAAATAATAAAAAATAAAACAAAAGTTAACAGTCAACAAAATAATGAAATTAAATAATAAAAAATAAAAAGTAAAAAAAAAAACTTCTAAATCATAACATTTCTATTTATTTGGTGAAATGAATTAATTTACACAGTGGCGGTCTAAACTTGTTTCATAACAGATTTATTTAAACATAATTAAGACATCAACAGGTAAAGTAAAAATATAATGAGTAGCTATATAGTCTAATATTTCGCAAAATGCTCTTCTCTAGACTTCATTTCTCTAGGGAACTAACGAGCTGTTGACACCGATGACTTGCATGAGGTAAATGAAATGCTACGTGGCATTTTGTTTACAAGCTGTGTTATTGACATCTTTCCGAGGTAGAAACACTGATTGAGCGATTACATGAGGCATGAGATGTTCATTCATGTTTATTTCTCGTTAAAACTAGTAGTGATCACTTGTTCTCCGCACTGCCGTATAAACTGAGGCGTTTATACAGCGATCTGTTGCACCACATAAAAGAGTGTCAAAACGGCATTTATTGTTTGAATTTCCTGAAAAAAATGCACATAATTTAAAAGAGGAGACTTTGTTTTTTATCAAAAGTAACAATATATAAAACTGGAAGTTTCCAGTGAAGTTTTACTAGTGCAGTGGTTAAAACAATGCTGTATTTGATTGGTAAACATGCGTATCATACCTCAAGACCCATACCAACATTTTCGGTATGAATACGTGTGTTCCGTTACACCCCCCTAATATGTATATATATATATATATATATATATATATAGCAAATTAGCTCAAAAGGGAAATGTATATAAATAATTACAATTAATT
>NW_015641014.1:3200918-3201411 GCF_001515625.1 Sinocyclocheilus rhinocerous
ATTAAATTGCCATCAACCAATCTGTTCGTCCAGCGAACATTCAGTGTAAGTTCATATCAACTCTAACAAAGGATATTTTCATGGCCACAGAAAATATCTTTCCAACAGTATTAATGCATTAGAGCATGTAGCTGGATCAGAATCGTAAAGGGACATTATTCACAAGCAGGACCAGAAACTCATGTAATTCGTACACAAAAGTTTTATTAATTAAACGCTAACACACATAACTATTCTAAACAAACAAACATACAGTTACTCATACATCGGGAAAGGGGAAATGAGACTTGATGGATGAAACCATCAGGAAAAAAAGAGAATGAAGCTATGAAAAGAGTCAGTTAACCATCTAAAACCATCAGCGCCGTTTTACAACGGGGTCTATAGCTTATACTAAACCTCTGTTTCGTTTAGTTAAATGTATGATACTTGCATTGCCTTGGTTGTTGACGAGTGTCCGGATGCAGTCTCGGATGAAAGTCTTGATGGTTTC
>NW_015641014.1:3201653-3202094 GCF_001515625.1 Sinocyclocheilus rhinocerous
TGGACTTGCGATCACGTTCTTCCGGGTTTGAAGAGTGATGAACTCCAACAATGTTCTGATTCGGTGGTGATTGGAAGTTTCTTCCCAGGTGGAAATTGAAAAGAAAAGAGTGCGAAGCTCGAGAGACATCAGCTGAAATCCTTGGTGAATGGAAAGACGACGCCACAGCCTGGCGCCAAACTTAGGTGGTCCAGAAGAGTTCTAGCTCAGCATCCCCATCCTCTTAGGATCTAAAAGTACCACAGACTGAGCTGTGTCGAGGTCTGCCAGGCGCGGCAGCGTCGGCTCTGGGACTTGGAAACCAGAAGATGGGAAGGTGATGAGAGACGAGTGAAGAGACTAAAAAGCGAGGCAGGGTCACTGAAGTGAGGCCTTTTAAGTTCTGTGGAGGTCACACCTCTCGGGGGTCAAAGAGCCAATGGTGACTTGCACTTCTGGATG
>NW_015641014.1:3203376-3247182 GCF_001515625.1 Sinocyclocheilus rhinocerous
CACACACACACACACACAGCCCTGATGTAAACATACACAAGTACAAAAAGAGAGCTGCTGGTGCAGCAGGAGGAGAGTGCAATCAAATTTGGGCTTGGACCAAGAAATTGAACCAAGCGCAGAAACCAATTTCCAGACCACTGGCCTTACAGTGACCTGATACTGTAGAATCACATCTGTCCTCTTATAACTCAATCCCTTGACATTAGATCTAGTTTCATACAGCTGCTGCTTATAATGCAAGACAACCGACAAGGCAAAAAGACAAGTGTAAGAATTCACAAGCCTTAAACTCTATATCTAATGCAAATTTACATGCAGGTTAATCATTACAACTCCATACACAGCATAAAAACATGTCTGTGTTCAGGCCAAAGATTATATTCTTGATCTCATGCCAGAGTTTGACAGCAGAGTCAGACAAATGGAGGAAGTCCATGCCTTGTCAAAAGGTTAATTCTTCAATTAATTCAGCTGTCTGATGTGAAGTGGTGATGCCCTTTTCCAACACTGAGATAAAGCATTACATATTAAAGAAAAAACGTAGATACCTACAATCAGTGCTTAATTTGTAAATGAAAAATTGCCGGATCCAAATCACCAGTTAAAAGATGCCGTGACCGACACAGACAATACAACTTCAGTTTCCCCGTAACATTCAATGACATCGCTAAACGTGATGACACAACTATAAGAGCATCGTTCACAAGTTTCTGCATGGACTATGCATGAACAATACAGCCTAGGTTTTCAAACCCTGGGTCAGAAATGGGTCACCAGGATGATTTAAGGCAAATTGAATAAGGCACATTAAGAATAACATAAAAATGTATTATTTTTATTTCCATAAAAATACACCTCTCGGGGGTCAAAGAGCCAATGGTGACTTGCACTTCTGGATGGAAATTTTACAACTCTTTGTCTCCGAACATGGTAATTTGCATATGTAACTGGATTGGATGTTGATGCAAAGACTACTAAAGATTCTTAGAACACTAATATGTTGCATAGGTATAAACATATAATATACACTCTCAATTAGATCATCCGAAGACGAATACATAGAGACCAAACATGGTACAGGTGAGTTTACATTAACTAGTGATCTATCATAAGTATGCATAAAACAGTATACAATACACAAGACCATATACAAGAACTATAAGAGCATCGTTCACAAGTTTCTGCATGGACTATGCATGAACAATACAGCCTAGGTTTTCAAACCCTGGGTCAGAAATGGGTCACCAGGATGATTTAAGGCAAATTGAATAAGGCACATTAAGAATAACATAAAAATGTATTATTTTTATTTCCATAAAAATAAAATAAAATCATAATCTATATAGAAAAGGTATAAATATGCGAAATATATCTGACATAAATAATTAACAGATATAAAACAGATGTGAGGTCGCGGCAATCCGCAAACAAGTTCACGGAAAGGAAACCGAGAACCGAGATGACAGAACGCGCATCCTTTTGTTTGCTTAATTACACAAACACAAATGTTCTTTTTATTGCGAGTGTGCAAAAATAAAAGTAAACATTTACACTTTAGCAGACGCTTTTATCCAAAGCATTTTGGATTTTTCTTTTCATTCTTGATCTGTTCTGCATACCGTTACATTCAAATGATTTGTTTTGGAGTGAGGGGAACTAGGCTATGATGTTTATAATGTTTATACATTATAATATTTACTTTTATTTGGTATTATTTCTGGTATTATTACAAAACGTTCCGCTGCTCACAAAAGAGTGGAGAGAGTGGGTTAAGCAGTAGCACCAATCAACGAGAGCGATTTTGAACATAAGAAAGCTGATTGGTCAATAATATGTTGAGGACCAATACATAATCTACAAATTATGCTCCAAATACATCTACATAAACCCGCAATCGCTCCGTCTAGTATGCACGCACGCACTGTCACAATCTAATGCACTTGTTAATGCCGGATCTTTAAAAACAAATACCGGAACGCAAAAATCCAAAATCTGACATTTTCCGGAACAGGATCCGGCTCAAATTAAGCACTGCCTACAATCCACTGTTTATTGAACTCATCTCGCTGTATTGATTTTTCCGCTCTTTATAAAGACAATTAGCTGCCAATACGCTCACAGCAGACGCTCGCAACGTCCTTTCCCTGTCCTCCATTTATTCAACCATTATCCAGCTACTTAATAATCTGTTTTCACTTAGCTGCTGAGAAAATCGATAATAGAGATGAAAACACAATGAAATCTTTCCAGGTCAGCTCTATAATCCATCGCTTGCTATTAAGATGCTCTGACTAGCTTGAGAGAGTTCTTCTGCTTCCTAAATGTTGAATGCTATCTTACTGTATTTTATTTTAATTATATACATCAGCATGTATTTGAAAAATAATGTCTGTAATGTTGGGCAAGACTTTGAATTCCCTTCAGTATGAAAAATGAAATAAAATGTAAATTTTTTTTTTTTTAAAGTTATTAAAAAAAACAACAACATGGAAAAGTAAACAATAGAAAATACATTGAAAGTAAAATAATAATAATAAAATACAAGTTAACAATGGAAAACTAAAAAAATGTATAATTTTATAAAATAAAATAAAAAGATATGAACAACAAAACAAAAAAGCATTAAATAAGAAATTATTATATTAAATTATATTATTAAGGTAACTTTTTAAATATATATTGAAGTTTATTTCACATCATCGGCAAATATATTTTCTCCTTTTTTTTAAGAATAAATAAAAAAAAATTTAGTATTATACTTGCTTATATGGAGTATATGGAAGACACACAACACACGCACAGCATAATAACTACAGGACATTCGGTGTGATCATGACAGACATGTTCATTTTGTAGCTCTGCTCTAACACACATATCTAAAAATAAGCATATGTATGAAGCCACTGAAGTGCATCTGATTGCAGTTGACTTGGCAATTGCCTGCTGGCCACAGTGGCTGTCATAGCTCTGGGACAAAGGTTGTGGGATTGAAGCTCGACTCTGTTGCTTTTATCATTGACTTGATTAGAAATCATCCTCTTGCTGTTCGCCGGAAAAAAAAAAAACATCCCTTACTGCCTCAATCAAGTGGTCCATGCAAGAAAAAACACAATAGAAACGTCAGATGTGCATCACATGATCCTGAACAGACATGATGGCTCATATATGCACAAATACACTCATGCATGCGAGACGAACACACACAGCGCTTTGAATGTTAAAGAATGCAAAACACAAAAGCAGCATTTGAAATGCGTTTTGTCAAACAAATTAAACATTACACATTGCATTACATTTGACTCACGAATCCGTCTGAACGTAAACATCAACAGTTTAGCGTCACACGACTGAGCACAGCCAAACTAGCATGTGCTTGTGGTCACGTCCATCCTAACGCAGTTATTTGTGCAGAGGCGTAAAACCCTTCAAGACACAGTTTTACACTCATTACGCTGAGGACCAAACTGGCCATGTTTCACCCTAGAAGTCATAAAATCTTTCCTGCATTTTATTTTTTACATCATCTTCTTCAGTCACAGTCTTCAGTGTTTTAATGAGGGCTGCCAATGTAATATATTAATTTAGCACAGTTATTTATTTATTTTAAATAATGCATTAAAAATAAACTCCCACAATCCTCCTGAACCTTTAAATTATCTAATAATTGCTTAGCAAATATTGACAAGATTAATTTGATAAATTAATCAAAATGTGATGTAATTATATCAAGTTATCTGCAGGGTTATTATCGTTAAGTAAAACTAAAACCATAAAAAAAAACATTTTTATTACTTGAAATAAAAGAAATATTAACAAAAAGAATATATATATATATATATATATATATGAAAACTTTTTTTATTTCAGCTAGTTGCCAAGGCAACATTTAGTTTTGATTAAATATTAACTTTAATGCTAAAATTACGGTGGCTGAGAGAGCTCAAATGAAAAAAAACACATGCAAATAGAAAAACATCTGCAAATTAAGAAAACATCTTATTTTAACATCCTGATCATACGATTCCTTGCTTCTTTTTTTTTCTTTTTTTTTTTTTGAAAGGATTAGCCTAAATAAGCTGACGAAATACACAATTAACTGTGAAAGCATGTAAGCTGGCTAACTTACTTTACAACTTCCCTTACAAAAATTAACCATATGGTTTTACTAATAAAATTAATTAAGTAATAAATACATTTATTATGTAAAAAATAAATAAAAACAAAAAATGGTTACTATAGTTAAACCATGGTAACCACAACTTAACCATGGATTCACTACACTAACCATAGTTTAACCATGGTATTTGTACAACTGTGGTTATACAAATGGTAATCAATACAAAAAAAAAACATTGTTAATTTTTGTTTTGTTCAGGTAATTTTGGCATTGTTTGTGGTCTGTACTTGCGTTTCTTTATTTGTTTGTGTTGTGAGTATTTGCAGTGCGTTTCTTTATTTGTTTGTGTTGTGAGCATTTGCAGCGTGTTTTTGTATTTGATTGTGTTGCGAGTATTTGCAGCACATGTGCTGTCAAACTCTTGAAGATGTTTTCTTAATTTGCTGGTGCTTTTTCTATTTGGATGTGTTTTCTGAATTTGCCGCGCGTTGACCTCTCTCGGCCACCGTATAAAATAACTTAAATGAAAACCGAAATAAAAATTATATATAATTAAATATTAATACAAATTATTAAAACTATAAAAAAAACTACAAAAACATAATTCAAAATATCAAACCTGGTTGAAATACTAAAATAAAACTAAAACTAAAAAGTATACAAAACATTAAAAAAAGACAAACACAGAACAAAATTAAATTAAAGATAAAATGCAAAAGTACAATACAAAATATTAAACAAACTATAAAAAGAAAGAAAGGGTTACACTTTATTTTATGTGTCCTTGTTACATTGTAATATGTAATATGTAACTATATGGTTAGGGTTAGGATTAAGCTTTGGTTTAGGTTTACTTCCATGCAATTATGTCAAATTAATTATTATAATAGTAAGTACATGTAACGTGTAACAAGGACACTTTAAAATAAAGTGTTACAAAAGAAAGACAGACAGACAGACAGACAGATATTGCTGTCTGTATGCTCGAAAACCACAGCCGACTGAAAACAAGGTATGCGTCATGACAACGCCTCTGATGTTTACATTATAAATTCTCTATTGTTTTATTATTTGATTAATTTATTTATTTTGGCAGATAAAGACATTCCAGAACAGTTGGAAACAAACATCATAAAAATAATTCAATTACAGTATTTTTTTTTTAAATGGAACCAGTTGATTCCTAATCCTAAACATAAATGATTAAGAACGGATTACAATTAAATAAAAACAATTTCTTAAATTAAATGTACTTTTTTAGTACACAATAATGCCTGTGCGGTTTTAACGTACAATTTTTTTTATGATGAAGAAATGTGGCTTTTAAAAAATTATGACATTTAAAGTTTTAATTTATTATTTTTTACTTTATTTTGATATACCTTAAAATTTTTAAGTATAAAAATGGTTAAAGTAAATTAAAATTAAATTAAATTCAATAATTGAGGCATTGTAATTTTTTTTATTTATGTATACACAACAAGGGTTGTGTGATTTCAAAGTTTAAAATTTCTGATAAATTATGAAAATTAATAAAACTAATTCAACAAACTTTTTAATTGATTTAAAAAAAAATAGTTTTCACTTTTTTAGTTTTAACATTTCTAATTATTTATTACTATTATTCTATATTTTACATTTACTGTAACATTTTTAAGTAACAATAAAAATGCTAATTAAATGAAAATCAAAACAAAAATAACAATTGTAATGATTAAGAACTTGTACAAATTAAAACATTTCTGAATACACAACAGGAGCGGTTCGATTTTACAGCACAAACATTTCTGATTATGAACAAAGGTGGCTGTTAAAAATTATGCAAATTAATTAAACAATCGGGGTTGAGGTTCAAGTGTGCTTTCCAAAATCCAATTAAACCGAGTAGCAGAATAATGTATTAGAACAGAGGACGTTTCTCACCATTGAAGCTGACGTTTCTGATGTATCCCAGCAGCTCCTTGCCATCTATGTTGCTCATGCGTGGACAAAGTCCTGGATATCCCGAGCAGAGGTCCCGATGCATGCGGTGCAGCGCGTTGGCCATAGCGTACACCGCGTCCATCACAAACTGCACCTTTCCCTCTTGCTCATAAGTGGAGTCCCTGCCGACTTTCTCCAACCCTGCAAAAAAGAACAAAGAAGACATGAGTCCAATGCAAAAAGTGTTCAAATCTGGCTCATAAGAGTTCAGAAATTCTGCATTTAATTTATTTTCCTAAAAATGCCCAAGTGACAGGCTTGGTTCAAGTTCTTGGCTGACTCTGGATGGAGGCATTCATTTATATGCAAGTTTAATTTATTTGCAAAGCTTTTCAAAGGATTTCCAATGCAATTTCCATTTTCCAAAGCATGCCAAACTAATTCACACAATGCCTCAATGCCTAATGATGAATTCATGCCGTGTTCTGTGATAATTAGTTTATTAGCGCCGACTGGAGTGACCTTTCCACTGAGGTTAGCTAGAGAAAATGACAAAAACAACACCAACAACAATACGAGTGCGAATCTACTGCAAAAACTATTGTATAACTTTCCTCCAAACCCTGAGTTTGAACACGGTCAGTTTTTTCATCTTTTCTTAGCTTTAACTCAATGTTATCAGCATCACCCACATGCATAATCTGAAATCCGACCCTGCCGTGACTCTTTTTAATATCTGGAGTTAATTGTGGAGCATTGATACCTCTATTTATGTTAAATCCTGCGTAAAGCAACAAAGGAGAGCTTTAAAAATGGTCAGTAGTGGAGAGCAAATTAACAGGTCCAGTCGGAGCGCTCAATCATTGAACTTGTCAGGCTGGAATTTATAGGGACTCATTTACAGAGAATGAAATACAATGCGTCTCGGTAGTGGACCGTAGTCTACAACTCAACTGCATGGGAAGCTTTTATCTCACCAGAGGGAGCACTTACTCGTCTTGTTGGTTTAATGAATCACCTGGGTTCAGCCACATTAAAGTGATCTTGGACACAGTATCTTCGGAAAATGCCACAAACTAAACCACTTAATCTCAAGCAAAGACTGGACTATGAACTTGAAATAAGGCTCTAGACTGCAAACGAAGCCAACTTTGGCTGCCAAACATGGCTATGTGACCCCAGGGGATTTAAGGTGGTCCTGGGCTTGAAAGATCCTGTTTTTTGTTAAACTTTTATAACAAACAAACAAATAAATAAAAACATCTTAATCATGTTAACAACCACACAATTGTGAGTGTGACACTACTTTTACACAACAGTCAAATAAACAAGACATTAATATTTAGCAACTGACATTTTGGACACAGCATTGACAGGTTACTTTGTCTATTTTTGCTCCGTCAACAAAAATATTTCCAAAGCCACAGCAGAACTCTTGCAAGTATCTGAAAAACACACATTAGTGATGCTCCTGAATTACTCAGTTTTTTTTTAACAAATTAGTTGGGTGAATGATTCAGTGACTCATTCATAATGACAGGCTTGTGTTCACTCCTGAATGAATCTGTGTTTTTTGTGAACTAATCAGTTGAGTATATAATTCAATGATGCACTCATAACAACAGACTTGTGTTTGTTCCTGAATGAATCTGTTTTTAAACTAATCAGTTGAGTAAAGGATTCAATGACACACTCATAACAACAGTCACATGTTTTGTTTCTGAAGGAATCTGTTTTTGAACAAATCTGTTGAGTGAATGATTCAGTGATTCACTCATAGAGGCCTGTTTAGAATTAAAGTTGTTGAACGAACCTGTTGATAGAATGAGCTAATGACTCACTCACATGTTGCCAGCTACTGCCATAACAGTGTGACACTGCTTTTATAAAACAGTCAGATAAACATGACTATTACTTTCATTTTAGACACAATATTGCCAGTTACTTTGTCTATTTTTGCTCCATCAACAACAATATTTCCAGATGAGTATCTGACAAACACAAAGTAGTGAAGTTCCTGAATTAATCCGTTTTTTTAACAAATCTGTTGGGCGAATGATTCCATGACTTGTGTTTGATCCTGAATAAATCTGTGTTTTTAATTAATTCAATGACACACTCGTAACCACACAAGTGGTTGAGTGAATAATTCAGTGATTCACTCATAGAGTTTTTTTTCCAGAATGAATCAATGTTTTTGAATGAACTGGTGGAAAGAATGAGTAAATGACTCACTCGTAACAACACTAATTTGTTGCCATCTACTGGTGTAACCTACAGAAAGAGTCAGTAAAAAATCCTCACTAATTCACAGTTTGACACAATATAATATAATATACAACATAATATTTTATAAAAAAAAGAAATGCATTCTGAAGCATTTTAGAAACACCTTTGCAACTACCCACAACATCCAAGTTGTGTGAGTTTTGCATAGGCAAGTGACACTATAAAAATCCACTGTGAAACTGAAGTTGAACATTCATTTTTAAAACCCATACAATTTCAAAAGTGTCCTCTTGGAAGGCAGAGTGGCCAATCTTGATGCATACAGTTAAGCCAAGCCATTCTGTGCATAAAACGAAGTCCAAACACACATTAGTCTCATTATTAGTCCCAGATCTGAAGGCTGAGAATGCCTGGAGGCATGAGAGGGAAGGATCTTTTGTCTAAATGACTGATGAGTGGCAATGTAGAGGACACAGAGCCCAATCATTAAAACCAGCATCTTAATTAAACTTCATTTACGGGGCCTAATTCAATTTGCCCCGGACGAGACCAACACATATCGCTGTTTCATGGCAGACGAACACAGCTCTGCCGTGGTTAGATGGGAAAATTAGATAAATGACAAATTAATTACTGAGATTTTCTTTCATCAAGAAATTAATGAAGAAAAAAAGCAGGAACAACATCAACCATTTTTGCTTCTGACAGCTTCGAATACATTTCCATTAATGGAGTGACATTACATCTGCAGTTGTTCATCATTTTTTAAGCGTCACAATAGAGACGAAATGTCAGAAATTGACTGACATCTGCTGGGCTAATTTTGTGACTGTGCGATATCCCAAAATGCAATGTGCTTACCTTGACTTTGCATTTGGATGAATTAACATCAATAAATAACCAGAAGTCTCCTTGATTATTTGCTCTGATTGCCAGAAGTTAAAATGTTTTTACACAAAATTGGAATAAAAATACAAAATTAGTATTATAAGGTGACAGTAAAGACTGCATATATATATGCAGTGGAGTCAGATGCATGATTCCTTTTCCCACATATGTACATTTTTTCTTCTCCAATTAAAAAGGAATGTAAATCAGGCCACACATTTGCATAGGATGGTAATATTGCCCCACTTTTTGACAGGATCGAAAAGGTATGAGGGGAGGTGGAAAAGTAGCATGCTAAATCTTGGAGTTTTAATGAAATCTAAGCGTGAAGACATTTATTGAAGACGGCTGTGATGGCTACCTGACTAGATTAAATCATCAGAACTTTCTCTATACAAATGGCACTTATAATTTGCAGCAGCAACATTTTAATGATCATGTATTCATTTGAAGTTTTAGCGCGAGGGTAGCTGACATCCCAAGCTGTGATATAGCCTTCAATTGCATCTGAAACCCCTTTGGCAATTTTTATGAACTAGCTAGTGACAGAAGTTCTGCACAGGCACAAGAAAAAATGTGATAATCTTAAACATTAATCATTACAATGAGAGCCTTTCGTGAAATGATTGTGCTGCATAATGGGAACTTTATGTATTTACCTGTCATTTTGCGAGTACTTATCCACAGTTCCTTAATTGCAGACACAGCCTTCTGGATTAACCATACTCGCTTGTGCCTTGCTCAAGGGCATGATGGGATGTGGAAGTCTTGATTCAAACCTAAATCTTTGGTATTACCACCAAAACTCAATTATTTAAACGTACTAAAATACCTCTAGAGGCAACATCTCAAACTGAAAAAAGAAGTTTGAAATCATAGATCTCAATATGATCTCAAGCATTTCTCATCAAATTCACTGTGCTCTTGTCTCATTTGTGTCCTTCTCCTTTTTAGGAGAAACATCTGAGACAAAGGTGATCCCATGCTTTAGCTCTTTATCTTTCCATTCTTCCTTTTGCGTTACTGACTGAAGTTTGTAAATTGCTGCTGTCACTTGAACCCAACCCCCGCCCCCCTCCCGGTGGGCTTAAATTGGTTAAATATAATTACAAATTGTATGTCTCATTTGTTTCTCTTGGCAACCTTGTATGACAACTCTATAATCTCATCTATTGTCCTCTAGAGCAGGGGTTTTCAACCTGTGGGGGCACCAGGGGGGGCTACTTTAACACTTGCCGCGTTTTGTAGTTTTGGGCTAGTTTTGAGTAGCAGTTAGGCGGGTTTTGTTGTGAAAACCTGGCAACCCTGGTCACGCTTATTGACAGTGTAAGATGATTTAAGATTAGCCGTGTTGGAAATCCAACCACGGATTGGCATGTTGTTATCTCAGAAACAGGCTCAGCCATCACATTGAATCAGGTAAACTGGTTATATATTTATGTTTCAGTATAATTACGCACGCTATACCAGGGGCGGTTCTAAACCCTTTTTAGGTGGGTTTCAGCCCCCCTATCTGTCACCTTAGCCCCCAAAACTATCTTAACGATCAGGCCAGTGCTGCTTCCTCAAGAAAGTTTTTCATTCTCACGTGTTTTAAGTCTTGTCAGTTTAAACATTAAAGTAAATGTTACTTTACGAGTGAAATTAGACAAACTTGGGGGGGGGCGCATGTCCTAAAAAACCCTGGTGTGGACATGTCCTAAAAGGTTGAAAACCCCTGCTCTAGAGATCTCAACCTCTCAAACTGTGCTCGGGCATGACAAGATACCAAAGACTGCAATTAAAAGTGACAAATCTCAACATGAACTCAAACATTTCTAATCTAATTCTTCCAAGGCCAAATGATCTGAGCTATGCTAATCACAAATGGGATGCCTCATTTGTTTCTCCTAGATAATAATGGAGAGTAAGTGGAAACTTCTTCTCAAGATGTTCTTCTCAGATGTTTCTAAGAGCCCGTTCAAAAGAGATCTCAGCAATGTCTCTAACTGTGCTTGGATTTGCCAAGACATCAAAATCTGCAATCACAATCAGTATCAGTAGGTACGTTTACATGGACACTTTTTGCTTCCATCGGAATGAATTCATTCTGATTGACAAATCTGAACGTAGTGTTTACATGAACAATAAATAAAGTGATTGGGTTGATATGCGTGTTTATATGTCACAAGCTTCTGATCGGATTTACTCTTTTGACGTGCACACCATGAATATACAGAGTTTCCCACTGTTGTCGCATGCTGTTTTAAAAAGCACAGTTGATATTTATCTACTTCGGGTCCTAATTAGGCGACGACCAGCACATGAACTGTTGTGCAGTGCTGCTTACTTTATAAAGCAGTAAAAGTGCCCCTTCCCGCACCCAAAACCAGTCGTCTGTGGATGATAGTCTTAAATAAGGACTGGTGGGACGGTGTGCTGCTCCACTTCACAGACGCTGAGTGAAAGGGGAGTTGTATAATGACGGGACACTCATTTATGACACTTTATTCACCAGGAAGAACAGCTTGTTCCGCGCATCATACGTCATTACGCTATTTTTACATCACTGCACATGCGCAGTACTTTCCAGTTTCGGTTTTCAATCCGATCAAGTGTTTAGATGTCCTCCTCTCGCTCGGATTACAAAAGGAATAAACCACCCCTTACAATCCGATTGAAATCTGAATCGGATCTGGCCAATTAAATCCGATTGACGTGTTTACATGTGACTTTTTTATTCTGATTGTGCTCCTAGTCCTATTACGATCGGATTAGTAGGGTACATGTAAACGCAGCTAGTGTGAGTTCAAACATTTCTCATCAAATTATTTCAGTTGTATCATTCATTGTATGATATTGTATAGCCCGTACTCTTACTATATTGTCTCATTTATGTCTTTATTTCTCTTAATACATTTTATGAGACACATCTGAGACAAAGTTGATACTCAAATGAAACAACTGAGAATGCCAGCTTAATTAAATTTAGTTAAAATTACACAAGATGCCTCAGTTGTCTCTCCTAGACACCAATGAGATTAAATGGAGATTTTGCTGAAGTCTTCTGCTTCTCAGATGTTTCTTCTGAGAAAAACACCCTGTAATCTGAGAGATCTCCATAATGTCTCAAACTGTGCACCAAAGTCTGCAATCAAATATCAAAGTTCTCTATATAAACATTGAGCTATGCTTTCCACATTTATTTTACAATCTATTCTCCAAATGAATTTTAGAAATAAAATGACTGAGGATCAATTATGTCTCCTGAGCTATAAAAGAGCAACCTCTGAGCAGTATATACAGTACTATGGGCTTTATCACATATATGACATACACATTCTAATCTTTATTACAAGTCTACATAATCTAACTTGGCTGCCTTATGTAAAACAGATTATAAATTATTATATTTTTAATCTAGCTACAAAGAAAAACACTAATAACATGGTAAAGGATGTTTTTTGTACTTACATACTGAATCTTGTCTGACAAAATAATGAAAGCCTTCATGCTCTACAGAAGTACGTGGGGCGTGGATTAGCATAAACGGTTTATAGTCAAGGTAACATGCTCTCAAGAGCGGTTCAAAAAGATTCTCTCCATATATGGATGTCTTCCACAGGTTACATCATTCAGAATCAAAAGTACTTGATTTGACAGCACACTTCAACAAGACGGTTCACATTCCTCTCATCGTACTGTGAGCAAAAAAGAACAGAATGAGGAGGTAGTCGTTCAATTCTGCCGTGACTCACAGGAGACATTTGGCAAAAAGCATGCAATTTTGATACTTCCAAGAAAACACGGACAAAGGTTTACTTTATGAAATGTCTACAAGTGCCCTCCACTTAACAGGCGACTTTGGCTTGCTTTCATTCTTCTCGCGGACGCCCATTTTGCTCGCGCATAAAGGGCTCGGAGCTATTAGAGTCGAGGCAAGTGCCGAACACCATGAGTGGCGCTCAGACCCAACAGAGACGCTTTGTGTTTAGATGCTTTTCATAGTGAAAGGCTATGATGCAGGTGCACAAGAGGGCTGAAAAATGCGCTATTACACAGGCTGCCTATGCCAGGTACTCTCATGTGAATCCCAATCATTTCAGGGAATTTACTTGAGAGCGGTTTTCTCTCAGCGTGAGACAGGACAATATATATATATATTTTTTAAACTTTATTTAGTTTTTTAATATGACATTTGTTTTTCCAGAACAAAGGTCCAAAAAAGAAAACGATAGTACGGTATACTAGTAGTTACAAATAAACATCTCTGATGCACAAAATAAAGGAGTTCCAAACAGATCACATCGATAACATCAGCAGGGTGTGAGGGAAAAAATGTGTGAGATCACTACCGTCCTGCTTTTGTGGGGGGTGGGTAGGGGTGTTCAGTAATTTTTTTTTGTTTAGTTTTTTTCCCCATAGGTTTTTAACATTCTAAAAGCTCTTTATTCCAATCTACAATGTTTAGGGATTGTATATACTGTCTTAACATTGCATTAGATTTAGATGCCGCGCTGGCAATCTGACTCGGTTGTTTATCAAGTATGTTGTCCAGCACACAGTTGAAATCACCTCCAATAATTATATTTGATTACAGGAGAATATTAATGGGTCATTCCTTTTAAGCAGTGCATTCTCATGTCCCCACCTATGTCTTTAATACACTGCATATATATTAAAAAAAGAAAGTTGTAATAATATTTCAGCCATGGTGAGCATAAGAGACTTCTTTCAAAAACATTTAAAAATCTTATCAACCTCAAACGTTTTGAACGGTATTGTGTATATATATTGCATAAAACAATGAAACGGATTTTAAATAAAAATCAGTTAATCTATCTATCTATCTATCTATCCGTCCATCTTCCATCCATCCATCCATCCGTATATTATCTATCTATCTATCTATCTATCTATCTATCTATCTGTCTGTCTATCTATCTAAAAAAAAGAAAGTTGTAATAATATTTCAGCCATGGTGAGCATAAGAGACTTCTTTCAAAAACATTTAAAAATCTTATCAACCTCAAACGTTTTGAACGGTATTGTGTATATATATTGCATAAAACAATGAAACGGATTTTAAATAAAAATCAGTTAATCTATCTATCTATCTATCTATCCGTCCATCTTCCATCCATCCATCCATCCGTATATTATCTATCTATCTATCTATCTGGCTATCTATCCGTATATAATCTATCTATCTATCTATCTATCTATCTGGCTATCTATCCGTATATAATCTATCTATCTATCTATCTATCTATCTGGCTATCTATCCGTATATAATCTATCTATCTATCTATCTATCTATCTGGCTATCTATCCGTATATAATCTATCTATCTATCTATCTATCTATCTGGCTATCTATCCGTATATAATCTATCTATCTATCTATCTATCTATCTGGCTATCTATCCGTATATAATCTATCTATCTATCTATCTATCTATCTGGCTATCTATCCGTATATAATCTATCTATCTATCTATCTATCTATCTATCATCTGTCCGTCCATCATCCATCCATCCATCCATCCATCCGTATATTATCTATCTATCTATCTATCTATCTATCTGTCTGTCTGTCTGTCTGTCTGTCTATCATCTGTCCGTCCATCCATCTTCCATCCATCCATCTGTCCGTCCATCATCTATCTATCTATCTATCCGTTGATCTATCTGTCTGCCCATCCGTCCATCTATAATCTATAAACAAAATGTTCCTAAAAATTATTATATCTATGAATTATACATTAAAATATATTAACATTTATAAATATATTAAATATGAATATTAACATAATATATATGCAATCAATTTTCTTCTTTCGCGAGACATGGAAATGGTAAACAGTTGATCTGGCCATGACACAGCAAGGCCATTGAGATACAGAAGGGTATTTTAACTTGGATCTCCACGTGGCCTCGTTTTCCGAAAGTCACGGCGTCCACTCACGGCGAGAGCACACAGGTAATTCAAAGTCATTATCGAAAGTGTTCTCTCCAATGAATTGTCTGACAGTGATCATGGTGTCCTCTTATCCACGCTCGAGTGGAAGTTTGCACTAAACACTAATTATCACACAATAGTTCTTAACTCAGCGAAGCATTCGTGATGCACGAACACACACGCACAAAAAACGTTTGCGAATGAACCTAAATGACAGTGCGAGCAAATTACATGTTATTCCGAACAGGAGAACAATGTTAGTATCAAGGACACTCACCTCGTGCCCAGCTATCAGACAAGTTCAAACATCAGACACAGTCTTTTTCGCCCGTGGAGGTCTTGCATTAGCATTCAGCCAGAAAGATTGTGACTTTGATTGACCTCTGAATCCATTTTCAGAACTTTCCTTCGTGCAGGTTTCCCACTTCATCCGAAAAGGAACATACTGTGAATGTTTTGTTGACACTCCTGTATAATCACTCCTACCTCAGCACATAAGTTAGTCGTAAAAAGTGGCCGTTTCATGCCAGGGGTTTCGATGAGGGGATGTGAGTGCTATTAACATTGAGTTCTGGCCCTGCATATGTAAGTGTGCGCCTACTCAGGGCCCTGTGAGGGTCCATTCAGCTTATCGCCTCGGGGTTCTTGTACCACTGCTGCGTTACTAGCATCAGAGCACCTGAAAAATAAAGGATGTGGGTGTACCTGCTCCTACAATACAAACTCTTTGCACCTACATGCCCTCTGGAGTCTCACCTGCCATTTACAATAAAGCAACAGCTCCACCAAGTCTGCAGAGAGAGCAGCGATCTACAAAAAAGCATTTGTGAAGTTCATAACTTTATTGAACTCTGGATACAAGCGCTAGCAAAATTCCAATGTGAAATAGGATCCATTAAAGGAAAGCTTTACAGTGTACAGGCTTTGTATTTCATGTGACATGCTGTTCCTAAAAGCATTACAGAGGTTTTTGGTTTTTTTTGTCTGTGAAAACTGACAGCATGGCACAGTTACTGTTTGGTCATATTTACCATTGTTAAGTGAATTTTTCTATGTGCAAAATCCAGTCATTTCAATAGGAATCCACATCCACACTTGGGAATTTCGCATGAGGGTAAAGGATTTATCCAGGTAAATTTCACTACAGGTTCAAGTTTGTCATGCAGATTTGCATCTTGTCTGACAATAGACAATAGATGATTACAACTTATTGTCTAAGGGTGAAATTTGTAAGCTTTCAGCAAAGAATCTTGAACATTTGCGAAAATACAACTTAAGTTTTCAGTTACCTAGAATATTTCTTAAAATATCCCAAGTGGTTCTAATGTAGGAATCCTATGTCAGAAATATCCAATCCAGGAAAAGTAAACATTAATTGACCTTCGCAAGTCAGGGAAAAAAGAAAATGGACAGAACATTTTTTAAATGTGGAACAAAATTTCATTTCATCCATCTTGAACTGATAGGATTATAAAAAGTGGGTGTTTCTTTACCAAAATGTAAAGCTAACTGTGAAAGATTACTCTCATCCTTAAGCATGATTGGTTTTGATTCATTTCAGTGAATAATCTGAGTCTTAAAATTTTTGAATTAATCAAAAAAGATTTATTCAGTCACTCTTTCTGCAAGATACATCTTCAGTTTTGTGTCTTTATGTCTTATGTGTCTTGGGATTCAGTGAATCATTCACTCAACCGATTCATTAATAAACACAAAGTTGTTCACAACCAAAACAATAGTATCACTTAAAAGTTGTGCCTACAGATCTATTATGAGTCTGTGGAAAGTTTAAGCATCATAAAGCGTTGTCGATACATGACAACAAAGTAGACTGCTGGGCATTACTTCATCAAGCTATTGAATCCAGATAACAAAACGAGTGAAGAAAACGGACTCATATGAAAATGGACCAAACAACTTTAATAACGAATGAATCAAGAATGATTGAGGATTCCTTCACTTAAAAGATTTGTTCAAAAATCGTCGTTTTATGAACAAATAATGATTCTTCCATGATCATAATAACACTACCGTTAGTTGAAACTTAAGTGACCTTGGTGATGTCAGCAGAGAAGAAAAGTCGTTTACGAACATGATAACAATAAGAACATTTGTTAAAGGTACAGTTTATGAAAATTCTGTCATCATTTACATTAATCACTTTCCCTGATATCACACATACATCTCAGAGACGTCTATCTGATGTGTGTGTTTCTTGCAGACATGCGTGTGCTATCCGGGTAGTGCTTTCAATTAAATTACTGTAATTTAAATCTATTAAAGTTGATTAATCATTTAGATTAATCAATTCGACCATACAATAAAGCCAACAGTGCCTAAAACAACATTTACATTTTTCAAAATATCTCTTTTGTGTTTATGACATGAGGATGAAAAAATAATGATAGAATTTTTAACTATTGTAAGGATAAAAGAAACTCAGGAAACTCAGATACTTTGATCTCCTGAGAAACAGACAATACACTGGCACCTTCAAGACACCCCACAGAGGGGTGGTGCAGGAAACGCCTCTCTCACATATGCATCAGTGCCTTTTCATCTGCTCCCTCCACTGGATTCACTCAGAATGGTCAAGAATATAATGTTCTATATGAATGCAAATAAGATTTACAGTCATGTTTGGTTTCATTTGAATAGTATCAGGGCGAGTGGTACAATGGCCTTAATCTTACAAAAGTAGGCTAAAAGATAATACAGATCCTAAGATACTTTGATTACTGTAGAGGGTCATTCCATGCAAATTACCTTTTGTTCCCATTAAGGTGTAGACCACACAGGTCTGGGACCTGGGTTAAATGTAAATTCCAATTGTTGGTACATGCCTCCACTTGGGGGATGTTTTATCTTGGTTTTCATACTAAAATGGAGTCAGATGAGATAATAAAATGGAGTCAGATTGAGTTAAACCTAAATTGAATAACTCTGCGCGCTGAAAAGACCGAACACGCAAGTGACCTTCATCCACCACTGGATACCTTCCTTGGACCAAGTGTGTGGACCTTACACTATTCCTTTAAGAAAATGAATGGGGTCGAATTTGAATTCCATGCTGATTTGAATTAAAAAATTACCTCAAAAATTATGTTACTTTAAAAAGGCAAATCCCATACAACTGGTCGGTACACAGGAATTCTAGCTAGAAACATTCACACACAATTTATAGCACACACATCACGTAAGAAGCAAATGTAATGGAATACAAAATCAAACTCCATTAGCTTCCCTGCCAGGTCTGATGCAACATGTAGGACACATTAGATGTATCCCACAACCACAGACATCAATACACGGAGACATGCCTGCCTTAGAGACACGCTGCAACATGTGAAAGCAAATCGTGGTATATCAGCACTTTCGCAGGGTTAACCATATATTCACGGAGCTCTCTTTGCTCTTCACACACGCAGGTGAACGCTGACCGCACGTGTTGCAGAGTCAGCTGTTTGATTACTGCGCAGACTGGCTCTGATAAAAGCTGCCTCACCGGCTCCACCAAACCTCAATCTCTGGCTGATCATAAAATCAATTCAGACCGCCGCTGCCTGCCTCAATCCCACAGATAGGTCCTACACACACGGTCCGCTTTCAAACTCAATTCCTTACTAGTCAAAATACACCTTCTTCAGCAGGCAAGCTGAGTACAGAGATTTCGCTCATTCGCTGTCCTCCAGCAAACCCTTCGCCCCACATTTTGTAAATCCAGTTTCATTTGCCTGACATCTTTCCGTGGGATTTAGCCTGAAGTAGTTGTCTTACGAACAGTCAGAATAAACCAAAGATCACTCTCTTCTTGACTTGTTCTGTCTGGAAGATGCTGTAGTCAGCAAAATGTACTTCTCAGGAGGACAAAGAAATTCTTCGATATATAATGCTAATTTTACCCAAGTCAACGGATTTGACTATAAATTAAGCAGACTGTTATTATTTCTAACATCTAGGGCGTTCTTAGTGTTTTTAGGTTGTTGCTATGAAGTTACTTGGGTGTTCTCAGTTTAGTTTTACGTTTGTTGCTATACAGTTACTAGGGTGTTCTGAGTGTTTTTTAGGTTGTTGCTATGCAGTTGCAAGAGCGTTCTCAGTTTTGTTTTTAGTTTGTTGCTATGCAGTTACTAGGGCGTTCTGAGTATTTTTTTAGGTTCTTGCTATGCAGTTACTAGGGTATTCTGAGTGTCTTTGGGGTTGTTGCCATGCAGTAACTAGGGTGTTCTGAGATGCCTTACTAGGGCGTTCTGAGTGTTTTTTAGTTTGTTGTTATGCAGTTACTAGGGTATTCCAAATGTTTTTTAGGTTGTTATGCAGTTACTAGGGTGTTCTCAGTTTTGTTTTTAGTTTGTTGCTATGCAGTTACTAGGCTGCTCTGAGTGTTTTTTAGGTTGTTGCTATGCAGTTACTAGGGCATTCTCAGTTTTGTTTTTAGTTTGTTGCTATGCAGTTACTAGGGTGTTCTGAGATGCAGTTACTGGGGTGTTCTCAGTTTTGTTTTTTAGCTTGTTGCTATGCAGTTACTAGGGCATTCTGAGTGTTTTTGGTTTGTTGCCGTGCAGTTACTAGGGCGTTCTGAGTGTGTTTAGTTTGTTGCTGTGCAGTTACTAGGGTGTTCTGAGATGCAGTTACTAGGGTGTTCTCAGTTTTGTTTTTTAGCTTGTTGCTATGCAGTTACTAGGGCGTTCTGAGTGTGTTTAGTTTGTTGCTGTGCAGTTACTAGGGCATTTTGTGTGTGTGTTTTTTTTAGTTTGTTGCTATGCAGTTACTAGGGTGTTCTGAGTGTTTTAGTTTGTTGCCATGCAGTTACTTGGGTCTTCTGAGTGTTTTAGTTTGTTACTATGCAGTTACTAGGGTGTTCTGCATGTTTTAGTTTGTTGCCATGCAGTTACTGGGGTGTTCTGAGTGTTTTCATTTGTTGCCATGCAGTTACTATGGCGTTCTGAGTGTCTTAGTTTGTTGCTATGCAGTTACTAGGGTGTTTTGAGTGTTTTAGTTTTGTTGCTTTGCAGTTACTAGGGCTTTCTGGGTGTTTTAGTTTGTTGCTATGCAGTTACTAGGGCATTTTGTGCTTTTTAGGTTGTTGCTATGCAGTTACTAGGGCATTTTGTGTTTTTTAGGTTGTTGCCATGCCGTTACTAGGGCGTTCTGAGTGTGTTTAGTTTGTTGCTATGCCGTTACTAGGGCATTTTGTGTTTTTTAATTTGTTGCTATGCAGTTACTAGGGTGTTCTGAGGGTTTTAGTTTGTTGCTATGTAGTTACTAGGGCGTTCTGAGTGTTTTAGTTTGTTGCCATGCAAATACTTGGGTGTTCTGAGTGTTTTAGTTTGTTGCTATGCAGTTACTAGGGCATTCTGCATGTTTTAGTTTGTTGCCATGCAGTTACTGGGGTGTTCTGAGAGTTTTAATGTATTGCCATGCAGTTACCAGGGCGTTCTGAGTGTCTTAGTTTATTGCTATGCAGTTACTATGGCATTTTGTGGTTTTTTGTATTTGTTGCTATGCAGTTACTAGGGTGTTTTGAGTGTTTTAGTTTTGTTGCTTTGCAGTTACTAGGGCTTTCTGGGTGTTTTAGTTTGTTGCTATGCAGTTACTAGGGCATTTTGTGTTTTTTAGGTTGTTGCTATGCAGTTACTAGGGTATTCTGTGTTTTTTGAGGTTGTTGCTATGCAGTTACTAGGATGTTATGAGTGTTCTTGTTGCAATGCAGTTGCTTAGGTGTTGGGTGGTTTTTCAGCATGTTGCTAAGTTATTTGGAGTTGTTAGTTGAGTTTGTTGCTATGTGGTTGCTAAGGTTTTCTTAGTATATTGCTGTGAGGATGTGCTGCCCATCTGTGACTCAGGATGTTGTTCAAACTTCTGTTGCACCACAGAGTGCCACACATATAATTTTCCATTAAATTCCATTATATTTGTCGCAAATCATTGTTAATGTGCATACTGGCTCTTGTTAGGCTGTAAGAATCTTAGCATTTTTACATTTTTAGCAAAACATTTGTCTTTCTGTGGCTTTAGTAAAGTCAGTGTGCCTCATATAAAGAGGTATAGATCACCCTTTCTTCAAACACTGAACTTCAACTTTATTAATTTCTTACAACACAGCGCTGTACTTCTGGTCCTTCCATGCTAGGCTAGAGTTTTTAGAACATTGCTATGCATTTGCTAGAGTGTAGCTAGGCATATGTTATTCTGGTCCTGAGATTTGGCTCGATGCTTTAACCACTAGGCAATTATTTATACAGCCAACACACATGCAATCAGACTATATCTAACAGCCATCTTCCCTTCAAACATCATATTTAACTGCTGAACATGTTTCTATATGTATCGCATTTGCAACTAGCATCAAAGAGATGCCAGTTTGTCCACTTTGATTTCTTCTTCCAGTACAGTCTATTTTCTTTCTGAACTGACTGCATGGAGAGTATATGAAGTCTAAATCAGGATTTAGCTTAAGTGAATGCCGTGACAGAGATCCCCTAAAGTGAACTGATGCATTCTCACGGCTTGCTACCTCCGCTAACTGCCCAGACAGGAAAGCATCACTGCACTACTAAATATAACACTATGGCGTTGAGTGCTCAGATTCACAATTGCTTGTCTATGAGGCTGCCTGGGAGATGTGCTGAAACAGAATCAGTGGTGCATCACCATCATGTGACTCGAATTGGGATGGAAGCAGATTAGACTCAATAATAATTCACGCAAAAGACACTATACACACATGCGTATCCCAATTCACGTGCACAAATATATATATATATATATATATATATATTCACAAAAACCAATTCACATGCACAAAATAAGAATATATATTCATAAAATACGTTTCACAAATGCAAAACACAATTCGCAGAAATGTTTCATATTTAAAATTCACGAGTTTATCATGGACTGTGAATCACCTTGGATTTGTGTGTGTATGTTTGAGACTTTCCTGGCAGCGAACTCCTCCCACGCGGGTCACTCGTACTCTTTAGCCAATCAGATTTGAGCCTGTCGATCGACAAATCATAACCCGCTGTGGGCGTGCCTACCTGGATGTTACGTCATTAGCACGAGACCACGGTTCAAGTCACGGCAGAGGTTTGTGCAGTTGATCGTTTCATTTCAGATAACTAGCTTTGTAAAGGTGTATTGTTTTATCTTTGCATGCTTAAAACTTGGAAGTAAAATCGGTCATCTAGACACACTCTTTAATACACACTAATTGTTTTCCTTGCATTTTTCAGGATTTAACCACTTTGGCACAACATCTGGATGAGTTACAGACCTCTTCCTTCACATTAATCTTTATCTCTTTTATGTACTTTACCTTTATGTATTCATTTCTTAATGTAATCAACATTCATTTACTTATTGTTTTCATATTATATTACTGTGATTAACCATTGTTAATGTTTAATCATATGTTGAGTTGTGTATTGTAATCTCAAAGATTTTTACATCACAAGACGATGTTGGGAAGCAGCAGTTGTATGCACTCATGAACAACACATTTTCGTACATGATAAAAGCTCCTTGTGGTTTCTTGGTTTGGTCGATTTGAGCATACATAAACAACGCAAAACACAGGCATTTTGAGTTTGGTTAGTGATTTCTATGGAGAAAAATCACTTCCTGCCCTCCAGCTGCATTTCGCGCGTCATCAGAATCACGTGATTGCAAACAACCTATTTTATCACTTTATCTTATGCTTCCTGCTCTTTCTGTATCTGTATCTCTTGGAAAAGTATAAGTTAACAAGCCACGGAGTTAACTGCTTTGAATATCACACCAAAATCTGGCATGCACTGACAGAGAGAGATAGTGAATACTGGATCTAAAACATTTGATTAACTTTTCACATAATGTATTACATGTATTTATAATTCGGCAATGAAATTTACTGTAAAAGAATGCTAAAGACTCTAAATGGGACACTATACCAGCCATTCAGTGTAAATGAGGTTTGAATACACTTTGACGGAAGAACTTCTAGCACAGCGTCAAACTGGTATCGAGCCAATGTGGCATTTTGAAAGAGTTACAGTTCCAAATGAAACTTCTAGATTCATATCATCACCTAATGGATAGAGAGTCGGACTTATAACCCGAAGGTCGCGGGTTCGAGTCTCAGGTCCGGTAGGGATTGTAGGTGGGGGGAGTGAATCTCCAGCACTCTATCCACCCTCAACACCACGACTGAGGTGAGACCCTTGAGCAAGGCATCGAACCCCCAACTGCTCCCCGGGCGCCGTAACATTGGCTGCCCACTGCTCTGGCGTGCTCTGTGTGTTCACGGTGTGTATGTGTGTGTTTGTTCACTACTCACTGCTGTGTGTGCACTTGGATGGGTTAAATGCAGAGCACAAATTCCAAGTATGGGACACCATACTTGGCCACACATCATGTCCTTTCCTTTCCTTTCCTTTGTACATCATCAACCTCACAATTCTGAAATAAAAAGTATTTGCAGCATAAACAAACTTAAATGAAATGTGTGCATGTTATTATATCATCATCAGCTGAATGCGTGTCATTACAAGACTTTATACACAAGACAGTCTCTGCTGTGATAGCTCTTTTATGTCCTCAATGAGCAAAAACACAAAAGACTGCTTGAAAAAATCCAAAAACTATATTTTCATAAACTTTTATTTATTTACGACATGTCCCATCAGTCAAAACCTTATTTTATGAATCTAATACCTTAATGTGGTATGGTATCCACGTGAATAATGATTATTTATTAAATAAACATAAGAATTGATCAATATTAAATCATAATACACTCTGGAATAAACAGCAGCCGCTGGCTTACACTGGTCACGTTAACGAGTGTGTCTAAACGACGCGTGTTAGAACGAGCCGTTTTAGGGGGGCGTGGCAGAGTCTTAACTTTGATAAAGAATATCTCTTTGGTTTTGAGACTTTAGTCTTTGCAACTTCAGGGATCTTATCTATGCACAATCAGCTTGTAACACTCCAAAGAGAAAGGAAAACTTGAAATCGCATCATATGACCCCTTTAAGTAAGCATGCAAAGATAAAACAATACACTTTTACAAGGCTAGTTAACTGAAATGAAACGATCAACTGCACAGACCTCTGCTGTGACTTGAACCGTGGTCTCGCGCTGATGACGTAACATCCAGGTAGGCACGCCCACAGCGGGTTATGATTGGTCGATCGACAGACTCAAATCTGATTGGCTAAAGAGTACGAGTGATCCACGCGGGAGGAGTTCGCTGTCAGGAAAGTCTCAAAAGTGCACACACAAATCCAAGGCGATTCAATTTCACACATTCACAGTCCATGATGAACTCGTGAATTTTAAACATTCAAAATTTTTGTACACAGTTGTACATCTGTGAATTGTGTTTTGCATTTGTGAAATGTATTTTATGAATATATATTCTTATTTTGTGCACGTGAATTGTTTTTTGTGAATATATATATTTTTGTGTGCACGTGAATTGGGTTTCATGCATGTGTATTGGGATATGCATGTGTGCATCGTGTCTTTTGCGTGGATTATTATTGAGTCTAATCTGCTTCCATAAATTGCTAAAAAAAAAAAAAAAAGACTGCTGGATGGTGCAGATGAATATCTCAAAGATAACATGCAAATAAAATGGATCCAGTTTACTACATTAGAACACATTATTCTAAGGATTATTTTGACTCTTAAACAGCTATTCTATACAGTTTTCCATATGGCCAGGGAGTTGCTAAGTGGTTAACAAGGAGAGTATATAGTGTGTGTGTTAGGGGAGGTTACTAGGGTGTTGCCTTGTGGTTGCTATATGGTTGCCAAGGTGTTCAAAGTGGTTACTAAGGAGTTTCTAGGGTGCTGGAGTGGTTGCTATGTGGTTCTTAGGGATTTGCTAGATGGTTACTAGAGTGCTCTGGGGTGGTGCTTTTTAGTCAAGGTCAAGAGCCTTAAACAACATTTCTGTGTAATTGCTACAGTGCTCTGGGTGGTTATCTATGGAGTTGCTATGGTGTTTTGGGTTGTTGCTTTATGACCAAATTCAAGAGCCTCAAACAACACTTCTATGTGGTTGCTAGGGTGTTCTGGTTAGTTGCTAAGGAGTTGCTATGCGGTTGCTAGGGTGTTCTGGCTGGTTGCAAAGGAGTTGCTATGTGGTTGCTAGGGTGTTCTGGGTGGTTGCTAAGAAGTTGCTATGTGGTTGCTAGGGTGTTCTGGGTGGTTGCTAAGAAGTTGCTATGTGGTTGCTAGGGTGTTCTGGGTGGTTGCTAAGAAGTTGCTATGTGGTTGCTAGGGTGTTCTGGGTTGTTGCTTACTAGCCAAATTCAAGAGCCTCAAACAACCTTTCTACGCGGTTGATAGAGTGTTCTGGGTGGTTGCTAAGACGTTGCTATGTTGTTGGTAAGGTTTTCTGGGTAGTTGCTTACTAGGCAAATGAAAGAGCCTCAAACAACTTTTTTATGTTGTTGCTAGGGTGTTCTGGGCAGTTTATAAGGAGTTGCTATGTGGATGCTAGGGTGTTCTGGGTTGTTGTTTACTAGACAAAGTTAAGAGCCTCAAACAACATTCCTATGCGGTTGCTAGGGTGTTATGGATGGTTGCTAGGGTGTTCTGGGTTGTTGCTTACTGGTCCAAAAGAGCACACACTTGAGCCTCTTGACATTCATAAAAAAAGTGAAGCATTATTCATGCCAAAAAATGTCCAGTATGAGTTACATATTGATGGGTAAAAAGTTCCTTCCTATATTATCTCACTGAATATGTCGTTCCTCTCGCAAACATTACATTTGATAGTTAAATCCACTGCTAATGCCACTTCATGTTGTTTTGCAGTATTTGAATACTTAGAAACTGATGTAATAGTGTATTTGTGTCCTTATGTGTGTGTCTTCGGGCATCTTCATTGCTTCTATTCAAATCTACATTTCCTCGGCCCCAGCATTGCGTGGCCCCTGACAGCTGGGATCTCTCGGTGTCTGTTTTTGTTATGTGACAAAATGAGCATCTTTTTGTCATGGCTTAATAGCTCTCCCTCTTCGTACTTCTTTAAGGAATAGATGATGGTAATCAGCATTTCTGCCAGCGCACTGTTGACAGAGGCATCCATCTGCAGTGAAGCATAGTCTGAGCATCTCCTTACAGATCATTTAGAAAGAGAGAGCGAGAGAGCAAGAGAGACAGCCATGTGCCGCATCCACAGCTATGTAATTATTCTCATTATGTCAAATCACCGTGCCAGAACAATAACTGTGCTTTCATAAAAGGACCCCAAATGTCCATCTGCTCTATGTAGGTGTACACAAGAGGTACATACAGGAAAGAAGCAGAATTAAGTGACAAGAGGAGACAAGAGCAAAACTATCGCCATGGTGAACCTGCTTAAATTGAGATAAACTTTAGAATTTGTGTGTTTTTTACTACTTTAAAAGCGACCTATTATGCCCCTTTTTACAATATATAATATAAGTCTCAGGTGTCCCCAGAATGTGTCTGTGAAGTTTCAGCTAAAAATACCCCCACAGATCATTTATTATATAATTTTGAAATTGCCTATTTTGGGTGGAAGCAGAAACACGCTGTTTTCATGCATGTATCTTTAAATGCAAACAAGCTGCTGCTCCCCGCCCCCTTTTCCAGAATAGGGCTGTGCCTTTACGGCTCATTCCTCAGATACTCTGCTAAAAAACATCTGTATGATTTTCATGATATGTCACCTTTAAAGGAATATTCCAAGTCTAATAGTTCAGATTAATTGACAACACTTAACTTCTGCAAATAATTTCATCTTGAGAAAACGTGGAATACTATTACTGGCACTTACAAAAGTGAATGGGGCCAATCAGGGCTAGTTCACCCCAAAAAAAGACAAATCTGTCATCATTTACTCACCTTCCACTTGTTTCAAACCTGTATGAGTTTCTTCTGTTGAACACAAAAGAAGATACTTTGAAGAATGTTGGTGACCAAACAGTTGTCGGTAGCCATTGACTTCCATTGTATTTTTTCCATACTATAGAAGTCAATGGCTACCAGCAATGGTTTGTTTACCAACATTTTTCAAATTATCTTCTTTTGTGCTCACTAGAAGAAAATAAACTCATACGTTTCATGTTTGGAACAACTTGAGAGTAAGTAAATGATGACAGAATTTTTCATTTTCAGGTTAACTGTCACTTTAAAAACATTAAAATAGTGTTTCAATAGTGTTGCCACAAGATGTAAACTATGCATGTTAACATGATTGTGACTTGCAAAAAGCTGGTTCCAGTTCCAAAACAACTTCTAAATATTCAAAATTGATCACATTATTGAAGCAAAATAGGTTGCCTTCATGTTGACTTATGTTGGAGTACAAATGATAGGAAACCAAACTAGTGTTTTTTCCCCCAAACATACATATCACAGTAGCCATAAATGTAGAGGTGATTAAATAAAAGCTAAGCTTCTGCTTAAACAACCCAGGTAGTCTTTGAGTAAATCAATCAGAGTTTGGAAGGACTGTCAGATTGTAAAGACATGTCCTATGTGTGTGTGTGCTCATGTTAGCATGCGTAGACATCAATAAGATTCTTCTGTTTATTTTAGTCAAGGTCAAGAGCCTTAAACAACATTTATGTGTAATTGCTACAGTGCTCTGGGTGGTTATCTATGGAGTTGCTATGGTGTTTTGGGTTGTTGCTTTATAACCAAATTCAAGAGCCTCAAACAACACTTCTATGTGGTTGCTAGGGTGTTCTGGTTAGTTGCTAAGGAGTTGCTATGCGGTTGCTAGGGTGTTCTGGCTGGTTGCAAAGGAGTTGCTATGTGGTTGCTAGGGTGTTCTGGGTGGTTGCTAAGAAGTTGCTATGTGGTTGCTAGGGTGTTCTGGGTTGTTGCTTACTAGCCAAATTCAAGAGCCTCAAACAACCTTTCTACGCGGTTGATAGAGTGTTCTGGGTGGTTGCTAAGACGTTGCTATGTTGTTGGTAAGGTTTTCTGGGTAGTTGCTTACTAGGCAAATGAAAGAGCCTCAAACAACTTTTTTATGTTGTTGCTAGGGTGTTCTGGGCAGTTTATAAGGAGTTGCTATGTGGATGCTAGGGTGTTCTGGGTTGTTGTTTACTAGACAAAGTTAAGAGCCTCAAACAACATTCCTATGCGGTTGCTAGGGTGTTATGGATGGTTGCTAGGGTGTTCTGGGTTGTTGCTTACTGGTCCAAAAGAGCACACACTTGAGCCTCTTGACATTCATAAAAAAAGTGAAGCATTATTCATGCCAAAAAATGTCCAGTATGAGTTACATATTGATGGGTAAAAAGTTCCTTCCTATATTATCTCACTGAATATGTCGTTCCTCTCGCAAACATTACATTTGATAGTTAAATCCACTGCTAATGCCACTTCATGTTGTTTTGCAGTATTTGAATACTTAGAAACTGATGTAATAGTGTATTTGTGTCCTTATGTGTGTGTCTTCGGGCATCTTCATTGCTTCTATTCAAATCTACATTTCCTCGGCCCCAGCATTGCGTGGCCCCTGACAGCTGGGATCTCTCGGTGTCTGTTTTTGTTATGTGACAAAATGAGCATCTTTTTGTCATGGCTTAATAGCTCTCCCTCTTCGTACTTCTTTAAGGAATAGATGATGGTAATCAGCATTTCTGCCAGCGCACTGTTGACAGAGGCATCCATCTGCAGTGAAGCATAGTCTGAGCATCTCCTTACAGATCATTTAGAAAGAGAGAGCGAGAGAGCAAGAGAGACAGCCATGTGCCGCATCCACAGCTATGTAATTATTCTCATTATGTCAAATCACCGTGCCAGAACAATAACTGTGCTTTCATAAAAGGACCCCAAATGTCCATCTGCTCTATGTAGGTGTACACAAGAGGTACATACAGGAAAGAAGCAGAATTAAGTGACAAGAGGAGACAAGAGCAAAACTATCGCCATGGTGAACCTGCTTAAATTGAGATAAACTTTAGAATTTGTGTGTTTTTTACTACTTTAAAAGCGACCTATTATGCCCCTTTTTACAATATATAATATAAGTCTCAGGTGTCCCCAGAATGTGTCTGTGAAGTTTCAGCTAAAAATACCCCCACAGATCATTTATTATATAATTTTGAAATTGCCTATTTTGGGTGGAAGCAGAAACACGCTGTTTTCATGCATGTATCTTTAAATGCAAACAAGCTGCTGCTCCCCGCCCCCTTTTCCAGAATAGGGCTGTGCCTTTACGGCTCATTCCTCAGATACTCTGCTAAAAAACATCTGTATGATTTTCATGATATGTCACCTTTAAAGGAATATTCCAAGTCTAATAGTTCAGATTAATTGACAACACTTAACTTCTGCAAATAATTTCATCTTGAGAAAACGTGGAATACTATTACTGGCACTTACAAAAGTGAATGGGGCCAATCAGGGCTAGTTCACCCCAAAAAAAGACAAATCTGTCATCATTTACTCACCTTCCACTTGTTTCAAACCTGTATGAGTTTCTTCTGTTGAACACAAAAGAAGATACTTTGAAGAATGTTGGTGACCAAACAGTTGTCGGTAGCCATTGACTTCCATTGTATTTTTTCCATACTATAGAAGTCAATGGCTACCAGCAATGGTTTGTTTACCAACATTTTTCAAATTATCTTCTTTTGTGCTCACTAGAAGAAAATAAACTCATACGTTTCATGTTTGGAACAACTTGAGAGTAAGTAAATGATGACAGAATTTTTCATTTTCAGGTTAACTGTCACTTTAAAAACATTAAAATAGTGTTTCAATAGTGTTGCCACAAGATGTAAACTATGCATGTTAACATGATTGTGACTTGCAAAAAGCTGGTTCCAGTTCCAAAACAACTTCTAAATATTCAAAATTGATCACATTATTGAAGCAAAATAGGTTGCCTTCATGTTGACTTATGTTGGAGTACAAATGATAGGAAACCAAACTAGTGTTTTTTCCCCCAAACATACATATCACAGTAGCCATAAATGTAGAGGTGATTAAATAAAAGCTAAGCTTCTGCTTAAACAACCCAGGTAGTCTTTGAGTAAATCAATCAGAGTTTGGAAGGACTGTCAGATTGTAAAGACATGTCCTATGTGTGTGTGTGCTCATGTTAGCATGCGTAGACATCAATAAGATTCTTCTGTTTATTTAAGGATTTACTAGTTCCTGTCTAAACAGAATCTCTTGTGCCTGATGTCCCCATTGATCTACTCAACCACGATAAACACTGAATCCTCAAAGAGGTCCAATCCGATGTCAGCATGATGGACTGCTTTGCCTCCCAGGCAGAGCAGAACTCTTTCAGTAACAGTGTAATTTCTAAACCAGGTTGAGAGACAGTAATGCAAAACCCTCTCATACCAGTGCATTTCTTGGGGCTGCCGGGACGCTTGCCGTGCATCCCTAACTTGCATCCGAAGTTCTCCTCCCAGAACTCTGCAAACCAAACGTTCCGTCGATTGTTGGACAAGGAGCGGCTTTTGAAGTATCTGTCAAAGGCTGGAAATAAGTATGAAAGCATTGGAATTGGATTGAAATTGCAAAAGAAACATTCAATCAGAATTTATATATTAGAGGAACCTTTACCTTCTATGGATGCTCTTTTTGGAAGGATGGTAATAGCACCTTCCGCCACGCTTTCCTGCTGGACGACTGGAGATATTTTAGAGCCCCAGCTGTCCGATCCCACCCACAAGAAGTGACCGGTTTGGTTGTTGCGCTTTGCAGCATCCAAGACACGTCTGAAAGATGAGCAAACAAAATAGGCATACACATGTAAGACAGTGAGGATAAAACCCAGGAACCTAAAAATGTCCTTCAAGCAGACCTGTTTGTTCTGATTTTCTGAGGTCAACAGTGTTCTGCTAGAACACTTAGAATTGGAAATTGGTCTGAAGTCATCAGTGTAATAGGCAAGCATCCAAAGGACATCATGTAATAGGCTTAGAAGGGCAACGGCTCTCGGAAATATGGGGACGTGATTTGATCTTGTGCTACAGGTACAAGAAATTCCATGCCAAAAATGACTGAAAAGTGTATTATGTTAAATGAGTTCTCCAGGCCTTAGGCAGCACATTATAGGAAATAGCTGACTTCACCGGTTCTTGAGGTTTTCTCCTAAGAGCAATACTTACAGCTTGACTGCATCATCTTCAATTTAACTCTGTGACAGTCACAGGTAAATACTATCTGTGGTTTGTCCAAAATTGGTAGCTTTTCAGAAGATCTGACTTAAAGACCCTATGAAGTAAAAACTGGACTTCTTATGGGTGTTAGTGCATTTCCAATGCATTTATTAACTTCTAGACCACCTAAATGCAAGTCTACTTCTAAAAGTTTCCACATATTTTATATATTCTTTCCCAAGTAAAAGGACCAAATACACTACTGTTAAAAAGTTTGGGGATGGTAAGATTTTTAAATATATATATATTTTCATAAGAAGTGTCTTATGCTTACCAAGGCTGCATTTATTTGATCAAGTAAATCACATTTATTTGATACAGTAAAACAGTAATATTATTAAATAATACTACAAATGTAATTTATAATTTACTAAAATGTAATTTATTCCTGTGATGGCAAAGCAGAATTTTCAGCAGCCATTACTCATGATCCTTGAGAAATCACTTACTGACCTCAGATTTTTTAATGGTAATATATATTGAAGAATCATGTTGCGGTACAACTGCAGTACAACCAACCAAATACCCTGTAGAATGAGAATGTCCCACCACCTGCCACTGACTAGCAAGGCAAGTAGCAAATCATGGTTAATGCTTGTGAGGTAACTAAAGCCTATTGACTGTTTTAAAAAAAGTGGAAAAAATAGAAAAAATATCAACTCAAAAATTTGAGTAAGAACATTTAATTTAAGGTCCAGTTCTCACCATTAACTGACTGTTAACAACAAGTTTTGCCTCAATAAACTCATAATTACTGCTTATTAATAGTTAGTGAGGTAGTTGTGAAGTTTAGGTCTCCGTGTGGGATTAAAGATGTAGAATATGGTCATGCAGAATATGTGCATTATAAGTACTAATTAACAGCCAATATGCATGCTAATAAGCAACTAGTTAATAGTAATTGTTAATTGTAGTAATTGATCCCTATACCAAGTGTTACCAAACATTCTTTTTATTTCTTATATCCATATAGATACCAAAAATAGGAGCAAAGGAAATGTGTAAATTGCTCATAAAACCCTTCTTAGGCCTATTCTTTTTTCAGCATATTACCAGGACAGATTACCATTATTATTTATTAAATATACATCTGTGAATAGGAGGAAGGAAAGACATCTATTGATAAAGACACCTGATATCATCTTCATTCGCAAACATGACAATGGCTCGAGCGTTGGGTGTCTCCAGTAGCCGCAGGATGATCTTGTCGAATTCTCCCAGTCTGGGCTCTCTGGGGATCTTCAGAGATTGAGCAATACACACACCGCCTGAGAGAAAGAAGACCAGGAAGTGACAGAAGAGAGAGAGAAAACGATAGAGAATAAGAGGAGGAAGAATGAATGATGCAGAGAGTGAGGAAAGGAAAACAGATTGGATAGTAGAAACATAAAGGAAGAGATGGGATGAAAGGGAAGGAAAAGGAAAGGACAATTGGATGAGACGACATGAAATGAAAGGAAGGAAGGGATAAAAGGAAATGAACAGGAATAGAAAGGAATTGGAGGAAAGGAAAGGAAAGGAAAATTGGATAAAAATTGGGAAAAAAGAGGAAATGGAAAGGAAGGAATGAGAAAGAGAAAGGAAGTTAATTGGATAAAATAAATTAAATGAAGGGATGAAAGGAAAGGATAAGTTAAAAAGGAGAATGCAAAAGGATAACAATAATATAAGAGGAAATAAAATGGAAGGAGGGAAGGAGTGAAAGGAAAAGGAAATGAAAAGGAAGTGGAAAGGAGATGAAAGAATAGGAAAAGAAAAAAATTAGATAAGAGGAAAAAAATGACAGGAAGAGATGGGACAAAAGAAAAGAAAAGGTGACAATGGAGACAAAAGAAAGATGAATAGGGAAAAAGGATGACAGAAAGGAAGATAATAGGATATTGTGAATGAAATTGAGTATGAAAGCAGAAGAGAGCGGAGAGCAAAGAGAGAAAGAGAAAGACAGGACATGAGAAGGTCAGAAAGCACGGAAGGAAGGATGAAAACACAGGGGCGGCAACGGAAACTTATTCCATTATAAAACGGACAGGGACGCACATAGATTAGATACAGAGAGATCAGAAAACAACAAACAGATTCAGTGTTTTTCTCAGCGGAGTGAGGAAAGCGTGTTTAGATTCAAATGATATCTGATAGTGTCACCTTGCCCAAGGTGCCTGCGGGAACACGAGGTGATGTCAAACACGTCCCGGCTTATTTACTCGGCCTAATGCAATTCAGAAAGCGCACAACTCGAAAACCTTGAAAACCTACGGCCATAGTGTCATATCCACCCAAACGTACACAACAGCAATTCGGTTTCCGCATTCAGAGATGCAGCAAGAAAATTGTGACAAGTTATGTCGTCAAGATCTGATCAGGTCTTCAATACATCGCAGACAGTCTAACAGTCACACTAATGGAAGATTCGTGCTCGCTGTCTCTCACTCCGAAATAAACTATCTGCTCTTGAGGTCAATTTATTTCTTCACCAGCAACATCATTTGCAGCAAGGAGCACTGATATGGAATCAGGCCACTGCACTGCATAAAGTGTGGCTATAATAACCCTCCATCTTGTCTCTAAGCCCTCCATTACAGCATTAGCACTTCACAGGTTGAGTTAAACACTCTAGTACCCCTCCAAATAGGCGCTCTTGCCACTACAGTCCATTTAATGAACAGCTGTGGTGGCCCCATCCCGAGAGCAGCTCAGGAAGCCATCATGAAGCCCAATTCACCCAAAGACACCCAGTGATTATGCCAAATGGGTGTCCTTTCAAGGATAAGCGCCATCGTCGTGCTTTCCTTAATGGTGGCTGTTTTCCTTTGTCATCAATTCAGTCGTCATCATGTAATTGAAATGCTGTGCGGCGATAATGTCGACTGGCGGGGCGTCTTCATGGGGCTCACTTCAAGATGTCATGTCTGACTGAAGAATGAGGCTTATTTGGGGAAACAAGATGCAACCTCACAATCTTGCTGCTGCCCTTGGAAAAAAACATCCATCTACTTTGCAAACCTTGTCGTACGTAGGGTCGAGGGGATGCTGGATCTCTTCCTATTCCTTTCATCTCAACAAAAAAGGTACAAAAGCTGTCACTGGGGCAGTACGTTTTTTTAAAGGTACTAATATGTACACTCTTGGTACCTTCAAGGTACTAAAATGCACCATTTAGGAGTAAAGGAGGTACAACGATGTACCTTTTTAAAGGGTACTTCCCCAGTGACAGCTTTTGCACCTTTTTGTCTGAAAGCATATGGCCTGAGATGTTCAGATAGGCTCCAGCATTCTTGCAATACTATGTAGGACAAGGTTTTGAAAATGGATGGATGTTCTTTTTGCAAAGTGTAGGCAGGGAAACACCCTGGACAGATGGTCCAGATTCACCTATGCTGCATGTGTTTGGATTGTGGGACAAAACCCACATCAAGATAGGGAGAACATGGAAAGACCACCTGGTTTAGCCATGGTAGAAATTGTAGCATCCAGGGGGAGAACATGGAAAGGTTACATAGAAAGGCCACCTGGCTTAACCGGGACTTGAACCAGGGATCTTTTGATTGTGAGGTGATAATGCTACCATCTGAACTAAATTGCTGCACACTGTTACCAAACAGCCCATTTTTGTTTTAAATTTGCGACAGTTTCCCCAAACACTTTACACAGGGGTTTGAAAAAACATTATAAGTCACGAGGCCCCAAATATGATGGTCCCCTCCCAACATATAAAGGCAACGGCATATAGAAGGCCTATACTGTGTGAAAAAAGTAGCAAGATTTTATAAAGACAACAATGTCATTTTTTAAAAGTGTACCCAAAAGCCTGTTTCCTAAATGAAACCTCAGAACTTTACAAAATTAGGTAAGAAGAAATTAGGTACAGAAGCATGCAAACTTTTTTTTTTTTAATATCCATGCTTGTTTAAATCAGAGTGCGCACGCGTCTTTAACGCAGCATACATCGGTGTTGTGCACTGTGACCATTTGATGGGAAATGTATTCTTAAAATGCATTCAAAATTCTGAATAATTTGTTATAAATAATTATTCCATGGTCTGTCTGAATACTGGATTCTGATTGGCTGGCAGGTATGCAGTAAAACCGTTTAATGCACAGGTAGTTCCAAGTCAGTTTAATCACCGTTCTATATTAATGCGCTGCTTTAATGCTTTAATTTAATTGACACACACACAGAGAGAGAGAGAGAGAGAGAGGTCAGAGAACTTGTTGTCAACGCTTCCCCGTGATTTTCATTAATAAAATAGCCTAGATACTAGATCGCTACTTTATATTCCTCAGCAACGCCAACGAGGTGGTCAAATCGCTGTTTTTGAAGTAATTGTTTGTACAGAGAGATGCGCAGACGCAGCTACACACAACTGTCATCTCTCTCTCTGTCTCTCTCTCTCTCTCTCTCTCTTGCTTAACTTGTCTATAACTTGGCAAATGACCATGGAATAAGCGGGATAATCAACAGCTAGCCGTGCGTTAAAGGATTTTAAATGCACTTTGCGTCGGGTGGTTCTTTGCCTCCACGCCGTGCATTTAAAATCCTTTAACACACGGCTAGTCGTTGATTATCCCTTACTTATTCTCTGTATTTTGAAGTGCCCACGATAACAATATCGGGCATATTCATTACCGTGATATATCGCATTACCGAATACTGGCACATGTCTAGACAGCAACACAACTGAAACGTTCAAGGCCCAGAAAGGTAGTAAGGACATCATTAAAATAATCCATGTGACATCAGTGGTTCATATTTGGATGTTAATTACATTGTGCCAGCTGTCTCTTTAATACCGCGTGGTTTACATACACGTTGCTGCTGATTGGGCTGACATGTTTGACACACCCACCAAACAAGAGAAAACACTTCTCAATTTTGCACACCGTTGCACACCGTTTCCAGGAAACATGTCGTTCAAACTGGAAACCTTAGCAAAACGGTGCACACCGGTTTGAGCTTGAACTTGCCCCTGGTCAGGATACTTGAACAAACAAGCAATGTTTTAAAAATGCCACAGAGACAAAGTCCACACCACAACTAAAATAACAACACAGAGAAACAATATAACATTTAGATCACATTCTTGGTGTAAACAGGGCTTTAGAAGGCAGCTCCCTATTTTGGCAGTAAGTTTTGTAACAGCACTTACATTTTTGTGCAGGTGATGAGTCAACTAAGTATAGTTCATCTGAAGTTCATAAACAAACACTGCTTTATCGCCACCATGTCGTTCACCTCTGAATCCGCTACACTCCAGGCTTCCCGCCACTTATAAAATATTCATACAGGCCGTGACACAAGAATCAGAGCACTCTGAATAGGTCGGCGACCACGTCTGGCAAGGAAGCTCATTTAAAGCTCCCGGTGTCAAATCTGCCCGAGGCATTAAGAGTTTGCAGTTGCATTAGTCACATCGTTGTGTGCGACAGTGGTACCACAATCGCAATCTCAAACAATTTATCAGCGCCTGCGGCATCTTGTCTATTGTCACTTGTTCGATAAAATAATCAGACAACAACACGATCTATATCTCACAACACTCAACAGTGGAGCGGCTAATAAAATCGGGTCTAAGATGTCTGTTTCTTTAAGCCTGTGTATGAGTTTTTAAAAAAAAGAGCTGTGCAGGATCTAAATGACAGATTTTGTGTTTCATGGTTCATAGTAATTAAAAAGGAAAATGGTTGTGCTTCATTTTAAAGGCAGGAGCTGAGAAGCATTCTGGATGATTAACATTACAATTTTTGATCATTTTCCCATCAAGCTTAATAGGCAACATAAATTAGCAGATTGTGCCAGCTGTGAGTTCAGTGCTGACAGTGAATTCAGCAGCTGCAGTGTGCACATACTACAAAAAGTGTTTCAGTTCAATGGAAAGACAGACAGACACGTCTTGCTGAAGACGGAGGCAAAATTGTGTTCTCCAACTCGTACAAAAACTAGACTAAAGGTCAAGTTTCTGTGTTGCACAGGTAAAAGGTTTTCAGGTTAAACTTTGGCCTGCAGTAGTTTTTGTATGATTTCTGAGATTCAAATGTTTTAATTTTGTGTTCAGAATTTCTGAAAACTTGAAAAATAGATTTTTTTAAATCTCAGTATTTAAATCTAAATTAAAAAATTTAAAGTTTATTTTAAGTGCCCATATTATGGATTTTTAAAAAACCTTTCATGCAGTGTGTAACACAGCTCTAAGTGAATGAAAACATCCTGCAAAGTTTTAAATCTGAAAGTGCACCATGTATAAAGTTATTATCTCTCACAACCATAATTTTACGAAGCTACGAGAATAATTCTGTGTGCAAAGAAAACAAAACAAAAAAGACTTTATTCTCAATTTCTTCTCTTCTGTGTCAGTCTTTGATGCACATTCAAGAGAGTATCACGACATATGCGTAGCTTCATAAAATTAAGGTTGAAAAGCTCTAGGATTTCATCAAAACTATCTTCCAAAGATGAGCAAAGGTTTTACAGGTTTTATAATATCGGACTGATAATAACTTATTAAAACAGGTTTCTCAAAACACGCCCCCAACAGTCATTGGTCAGCAAACAGATTGCTCCACCCCTAATCTCCCTCTATTGGTTGAGTTAATTTGTTATGTTGGCCAGGGCTGCGTTCAGCCCCGACAAAAACGGTGCAAAACGTTTTTTAAACGGAAACGGTGGTGCGTTGAACACACTGTTCTGATGACGCAAGAGTTGTCTCTCAAAAGAAAGAGTCGACTCTGAATCATTGAAACTAGTTGTTTTTAAAACAATCCCAAGTCGTATCATGTTGACGTCAACATGAAACATTACCATATTGCCTGCCCACTTGTTGCGTGCGCAGACCCAGGAAAACTTGAACCCCACTCCCTCAAACACTGACGCTGTGCTCTGCAATGTGAGGGTAAATCTTTTTTTTTTTTTTTACTGCCAAAGGACGAGGCTGTGAAGAATCAATGTTTAAAGTTCATTTTTACAGCAATACCACAGCAGTATAGTACCAATCTTGTGTTGTGTCCCCGTCATTTTACTGAAGTCTGCTACAGAGTTTCCCAGAGACTGCTGCGTTGATGCCATAACGTAATTACCGTAATTTCGAGATGACAGCACGTGACGTTCTACTCGGAACTGTTCACGTCCTCGGACTCGGAATTATGCTTTTCTATGGCAACACTATCAACGCCTAAACAGAGCCTGCGGTGGTCAGGTGGTACAGCGGTCACGTGGTACAAGTCGTAGCTCTCAGAAAACTCCCAGTTCACAAGTTGTAATGAGTTCTATGAGGACGTGAACGCCTTTTACAAGTTGGAATCACGTAATTACGGGAATTCCGATATGGCGTGAACGCACCTTTACACTCTATGTGTGGCGAGGCTACCCCCGTGGAATATATATATAGGTTCAAATTTATGGCTCTGCGTAAGTACCCCTGTCTGCAGTTTGCAGATCGTCGTTTGCAGACCACACGTCTTTTCATTTGTTGGTGGCAACGTAATGGCGTCGATGCCGTGCAGCCCCGGTTGGTCCGCATTGGTCCGCAGACAGATGCTATTGACGTAATGGCGTCAACGCCACGGTAAACAGGAAATGCAGTTGGAAATGATATTTATGAATTATACATTTTATATAAACAGCGAATCGGTTAATTACTTATACTTTGAGCATCAGTTTTAGACTCAAATGTTTTATCTTGTGCATATATAGCAGTATGCAATATAGAAAACAAGCCCTACTTTCATGCACCTGGTTTTACACTGAATGATTTTATTCATAGAAAAAAGTCCTGACATATATACATACTTTGTATATTGTTAATATTAGTTTCTCTTATATTTCTTCTCCTGGTTAGTTTTGTCACGTCTTATTACTGTCCCCCTGTCTCACAGACAAGGCTTAAAACTAAAATGCACGTCTGTGCTTTTTTAACTAAAAGAAATTTGCATTTTGCTACTGTCTGTGAAACCAGGCCTGTAATTCTTTTTAAGTGATTTATTTTGGGAAATCTATCCCTTCAATATCAATAACTTCACAGTTTATATACAAGTCATGGACTGTGTTCCCTGAAACCCTTATGATTCTACACTGATCGGCGAAAACGCTGGAAAACGCAGCCCATGTTATTTTTGAGATAAGGCCGTAAATTTACACGAGGCCTAAAAACTACTTCACATCTCCTTTCAACAACACACTAAGCGCAACTACATAATTAGGCATTTTAATTAAACAAACTAAACAAAAATCATAGCTTGTGTACTCCTTGTGCACTGTAAATTAACAATTTACACATAAGATGTAGCACGTGTACTCACCATACAGCGATGAACACCGGAAATGAAAACATGCTTCAATGTCATTACTTCGTCATCATCGTCTTCTTCTGTGGATTTATTACCATCTTTTTAGGTGTATACCGCCACCTCCTGTACTGGAGTAACGTCATTACTTTGCCACCAACCAATGAAAAGACTTGTGGGCGGGGCGACACGTGCAGCCCCGCCCCAGATCTGCAGGCTGCAGACAGAGGCTTCTCGCTCTGCGTGTTTGCTGCGTAAAAGCATCAGTCGAATTTGCGCTGGTCTGAATGAAAATGCAAATTACTTCTTCGCCACTAGGTGCCGCTTTTGGAGCGGGAAAAATAGTTGTTTCCCTGGTAACGGCTGTACACAAAGCAGCACTGCGCTCATAAATGCTGCTTTATCAGACCAATCATCGCAGATTAGCGTCACGCAAATGAATCGTTGAGCGAATCGTTTGGGAGTTGTTGAGCAAGTAAGGTAAAAATAAATGCACATTATAAGACAATAAAAGTGTTTTTTGACCATGCATGCATGTCAACATGTTGTTGGAGACTCCCAAAACCAAAATATGAACCTTTCATAACCCATAATAGGGGCACTTTAATCTGCCATATAAAAATACAAATTAATGTAAAAAATACATAAAAAACAGTTCTGTTCAGTTTAAAGTCAAATGTCTTTAATTTAAATGTACAAAATGCAAAACTATAAAATACACCACAAAATAGTAAAATGTTAAAAATGACGTGTCTAAAATTCAATTTCAACTAATTTCTAATTCATATCATTCACTAAAGCCAAGGTCAAATTTTCCATTGTTTGGTGAATATTTGCTTGCAAAATCCAGTCATTTCAATAGAAATCCAGGCAGTCACAAATTTTGTGAGGGTGATAGATTGCCACACATAGATTTCGCAATGGGTTCAAGGGTATGGGCTTGGCTTATTTAAAAAACAATTTTTTTTTTGTTTTGCCTGTGAGAGTTTGCCATAATTTTGCTAATGTGTCCACGGCTAATTTTTGGCATTTTTATAGCCCCATATTCTCTCAGAGTTAATTTTATTTATTTGATGCACAATTAAATATCCAATACCAAACGACTGATCAATCATTACTGTTATTAGAAATCTTGAATATAACCAATATGGTACCGATATATTTTGCATCCCTTAAGGTGATGATACACGGAGCATCTTTTTGAGCAATGTTGTCATCAACAGGCAACCAGGTGAGACACAGGGCCCACGACCGATCTAAAGCATTCAGACAGAAATTTGTTGCCCATTCTCAATGGGAAAGTGCCCAAGCAACATCGCTCAGCAACATTGCTCAAAAAGTTGCCCCATGTATCATTACATTTACAGAAAATGCAGTATAGCATAATAAAACCTCTTAACACGAAGTTTCATTAAGTTCTGCTTTCAGACTGACAAATCTGCTAAAGATGAAACTTTTTAATGGGCAAAAGTTTGCCTTCATATCACAAATAACGCAGCTAAAAGACATTAGGCAGCCTTTAAAATATTAATACAATCAATGCCAAGTACATTTTGAAAATAAATCCCACACTGAAGCCTTCAGACATCACAGCCAAATTTTATTTTCCACTGTTTACTGTTCATTTCATACAGCCTTTCAATATTTTGGCAGAAGCCAGCCTTGTTCTGCTATCACACGGCAGAACAATCTCACCTTTTTCCTCAGACACGAGCACAGCCAGCGTCGCACAAAAAGTGCGCTGAGCGTGGGAGCGAGGGCTTTTGTGTTTCACATGCAAACTGTGGCAGCCATTAGCGGTGCGGCGTGCTTAAGCCGCCACAAATGCATACCACACTGTGCATGCGATGAAATGTTTGAAACCGGAACAAAAGCTTCTGTGGGAAGAGATACACTCACATCTGTACAAAACAGTGTATGTTATACCAAATGACTGCAGTCACAGTCGAGATAATTAGCAGAGAAAAAAAGTTTTGTGCTAATGCATATAAAAGTCAGTTAAAAAGGTTTTCGGCTTTGTCACTGTGCTCTGTTCCTAAATCTGGAGAGCCGCCTCGTTAAGTACCATAAACACACTGTTTCAATAGGTAGGCAATTCGTAAATATGCGAAGCTGAACAACATTTTTATAGTATTTACTAAAGGAAAATTTGTTAAGATCTTAGAAATGAACATGTTTGTATTCATGTTGGTTTCATGTGTTTTTAAAAAAAGCATTACATTTTCAAAGAAAAAACATATTACATTTTAAATTTAATGACTCTAAGAATGTCCTGTAGTGTAAGCACATTTTCCTTAAATACCTTACTGTACACATCTTTTTTTTCTTCCAATGTATTTTTAAATAAATATCATGATTTAATCATTAAAAATATATCAAAGTTTTTTGGGTTATTTTGAGCAAAAATTTTGGTCAAGGTTAAGTTTCTGTTTTTCACAGATAAAAACTTTCAAATGTTTGAATTTAGTGTTCTGAAATTCTTCCCATCAGAAAATTTGAAACTGTAATATTTTTATATCTGTATGTTTAAAACGAACAAACAAAAAAACATAAATGAATAAATAAGTAAACAATTTAAAAAATATGATTAAATACTATTATTATTAATAATTTTATAATTATTTATTTATTTATTTTTCACAAATATTAACTTTTTTGGGTCACACCGCATGACATTTTACAAACTTGTATCATTATATTTATGATATCAGGACAGTTGTAACACTTTTGAATTTATGAAAAAACAACATTAAAACATTAAAAATAATAAAAATGAAATAAAATAAAATATATATATGTAGAAATCAACATTAATCAAGAATAATTGTAAAGTTTGTACTGTAGACAAAGACACATCTCTGCCCGCTCGCGTCTAAGATCAACCTTTCCACAGTTAATTGCTGTAGAAAGACACGTTTGGACCGGAGGAGAGGGGCTTCCGTGCTGCAAATGAATCTCTGCCACATCACACTGCATTAAGCAGAGGATGCTGACCGTATTCATTTGTAACAAGCCTGAAAATGCCATGGCAATCAGTTCAAAGAAATGTAAAATAACTGTTCGAAGATCTCTGCAAGTTTAATATCAACAACAATGGACAGAGATCTTAATTTGACTTATGTCATTTAAGTATTAATTAATGTTGTTGAGTAATACAGTATTTTGTAATTAATTTCAGCTACAAATGACTGAGAATGTAAATGAACTCTCTACTTACATAATCAAGAGTAAAATGTTGTTTATCCATGTAATTTTCATTTCAGTTCGCAAAGGGCTTGATTGACAGGCAACCTGACCAATCATAACACGGAATCTGCCATCTTGTCCGACAAACAAATCAGACAGGAGATTAGATTAACTTCGAACTTAAACTTGAAAAATGGTGTGTACTGATGTCTTTCCGTGGTTGAAATAAAATACGTTCTTCTGATGTTCATTCATGTTTATTTCGTGCTTTAAGTAAATAGGAAAATACGGTTCGGTTCACACACCGCTTGAACTGAGGCAATACAGTGATCTCTCACAACACAAAAGAGCCACAAAACGTTATTTATTGTTTGAATTTCTTTAAAAAAATGACAAAATTTGAAAGCTGAGACCTTGTTTCACACCGGAAGTAACCTGCGCTGTTTTGTTTGTCGGCACGTTGTCAGTTTACTCTTTGCTCCACAATGTATTTTTCACTGTGTGAGAACATGGGGATGATTTGACCAATCATAAAGCCGAATCTGCCATTTTGTCCGACAAACAAACCAGACCGGAGAGTAGATTGACGTCAGTGGACTTGAACTTAAAAAAATTGTGTGTACTGACGTCTTTCCGGGTTGAAACAACATACCTTCTGATGTTCATTCATGTTTATTTCATGCTATAACTAGTAAATATGAAAAGATGATCGGTTCACGTGCCACTTGAACTGAGGCGCTACAGCGATCTGTCATGACACATTAAAGAGCCATAAAACGCTATTTATTGTTTGGGTTTTTTTTGTGAAAAGGGTCAATTAACAAACTTTCTAATGTACCTTCAAAGTTAAATAGTAATATATTTGGTTCCCTTTCAGTCGGTCACTCCGAGTCACGTCGGTGACCGACGAATTGGGATATCACTTCGATAGACCAATCTACTTCGAGTGTAAACTAAACGAGCCAATGCACATTGGCATGCAATTATTGCATCCAGCAGCCGCTGATCACAGCGTGAGTATAATAAGGCAGCAGGTGCAATGCATACCAGCTTTTCGCTTCGGAGCCAAGCGACAACATCGTTCTG
>NW_015641014.1:3247548-3258509 GCF_001515625.1 Sinocyclocheilus rhinocerous
CGCCTTACACGCTATGGCGTTACTGCAGGTGCACCAGGCTAAGGCACTGAAGGACCAGCACGAGGGTGGTCACAATCCGGAAGTTCTGAAAGAGCTCCGAAACACCACTGACCTCGCGCTCCGAGCGATGAAGATCACCGCGAGTTCTCTGGGTCGTGCGATGTCCACGCTTGTGGTTTTCATAAACACTGTAAGAAATGTTGAAGTACTATTTCTGTCTTTATACTTTAAAATTTCACATTTATTTCAATGTGTTACTCTTTCTTTGTAATTATTTGAGAATTCAATGATCAATTGATACATCTTTGAGTGAAAACTGTTTCAAAGTAAATCCTACACCATTTTTTTTCGCTGTAGCACACTGTCATTTACTATTAAATAAATTTATTGCTTCTGTACTTTTAATTTCAGTGAAAAATCCTTGCAATTTTCAAGTAACTGTCACTATGTACACAATGTAAATAGTAAAGTATTGGTCAATATTAAAAATTCACAACACTTTATGATGAACTGTTGTTCAAGAATAGTATTTCTGTAATTTGAGCAACAACTGACTAAGATTTCAAATAATATTCTCTACTTATACTGTATATTAATAGTAAAAAGTTGATTTATCAGTATTCATATAGTACATAACGTCAAACTGTCATTAAAAGTGTTACAATTTTAAATTAACTATCACCAATAACAGATGCAATAGTAAAATGCTGGTCAGTATCAAATCCATAACACTTTATGATGGATTGTTCTTCAAGAGTAATATTTCTGTAATTTTAGCAACAGCTGATTGAAATTTCAAATAAGTCTCTGCTTACTAAATAGTAAAAAGTTTATTAATATTTATACAGCACATGATTTTCAATTGCTATTCAAAGTGAATATTCTGTACTTCAAAATGTAAAATAACTGCCTCACCTTGCATACTGCATAATAAAATGTGGATTAGTATATGTTTAATATTTATAGCACATTACAGTAACGCATAGATTCAACACAGAGAATAATTAATTAATGATTGTGTCCAGTGTCGTGTTCTGCTATTACTGTACATGCATCCTCTAGCGAACAAGTACAACTGAATCATAAGCTTCCAGATGCCAAACATTAAGATTGAGGATCAGAACAGCCTTAAGGATCAGCTCGTCTTTGCATTCACTGCGTCTGGTGATCTCCTTTGAGAGCCGTGCATGGCTTTCTTAACATTAGGGAAAAATAAGAGGACACAATTCGTTCCCATTACACGTCCCAGAGGACACGAGTGGGTGCGGAGACAATTTTCACCCAGGACGGGGTGTTTGCATAGCATTAGCTTGACAGAAAATGCTTTCATGTGGTTAATGCAGAGCGATCTGCTCTTGACTGGTGTTAATGTATTTTTTGAAGGCTTTGAGAGTTTGAATACATAACTAGTGCATTTAATATAATCCACGGTGACAATTCAAACACATGCCATGGACACGTTTTTAAATATCCAACGTTATACCAACCCAGCAGTTTAAATAGATGCAATAAATATTGATATTTTAAAGGCGCGTTCCCACTCGCCTACTGCTCGCACATTTGCATTCAAATTAGATTACCTAACTTGAAGGGGAAAAAATGGGGAAAGAGCTGTAAATAGTGATTTGAAAGAAGCTCTGCTGCTGAACCTATTGCTAGAGTGTTTATATGACAGTACAGAAACAGAAACATCAAGAAACATGTGTCAAAAAAGAATCAGTTTCTACAAGGTCAGGAACGGCTGCCTTGAGCAGAATTGAAAATATTTCTCTATACGCTGAAAAGATGGACCAAAGCAACCTTGCGAGCGCCGTTTGTGTTATAATTGCGTTGGATTGATGAGCTAAAAATGAAAACCTTCAGTTCTCTATGAAAATACACGGTGGCAAACCTTTTATGCCACAATCAAAATGTCATTCCAACCAAGGCAAAGAAACATCACCTAATAATCAAGCCATTTTTTTCTTTTATTTTGAAGTAACTAAAGAAAGAAGCAGTGAAAACACAAATATATCATGTTTTGAGGGCTGTCAGTCAACTCAGTTCACATTATAGGATGTGCTGATGAATTAATCAATCAATCACAGTTAATGTTATACATACTAAGAAAATCCCCCAAAATATGTGATTGTCTTTTAAAAAGATAATCAATAAACATGACTTTATAATTGTAATTATGCTTATATTTTTGTGTGTCTACTATGATATCTTAGCTTCATCACACAAACTATAAAGATTAAAAAGAGATCTTCCTAAATTTTAAGCAGGTCATTTTAGTAGATAGCAACACTAGAAAAGAAAGGTTGATGCATTTAATACATTTTGTAAGCTGTCCAACCGATTGTCTTTAAAAACTGAAGTGAAGACCATCCTGCCATAAATGTAGCATTGCATTTGCGCATTTGCTGATCTGGTACTTCAATGCAACCTGTGCACCATTTGTCCTTGAGGTCCAGGTGTGGTGTGCCGTAGCACAGCCAGATGATGACCACGAGCATCTGTGACTCTGTGCCCACCTTTACCTGAGCAAAACATTTGTTACACAATTAAGGTCCTATGATTTCTACAAAGCAGAAAAGGCAGAGAGAATCACAGAATTCGGTCATAAAAATGGTATTTAATAACGTAGAATGTCACAGAATTTGGCAAAAATTTGGATGAACAAATATAAAGTAGGGAGATCGTAAATGTGAGGCAGATGCTGAATGTGCGCTCTAACGATGACAACGATGGTAAAATAATCTGCTCAAATTGAACCCTTTTAAGTTTCAAAAGGTAACGAAATATGCTTTATTTTATTCTTCTGTAATTGTTCTTAAAATATCAAGAGAGTTTTTTGCTATTGCAGCAGTTAGATCATCCGTGCTGGATATATTGCTAAAGACCCGAATATGTAATAATGATTGGCGAAACATTAATGCATTTAAGGGTTAAAGCACAAAAAGACTGCATATAAAGTCTGCTTGTTCTGCATGTCTCAGAGTCAATGAATGCTGCAGTTTATTTAAAAATAAAAATATTGAAAAACATTTTTAGTTCCCCAAAAAGCTTTCTGTGAACAGTTCTTAAAAGAACCATTTTTTTTTCTTAGTGTGAAGAACATTTTAATAATATAAAGAACATTTTTACACTATAAAGAACCTTTTGTGCAATAGAAAGGTTTCATGGATGTTAAAGGTTCTTCATGGAATGAGATGCCAACCTGCCAAAAATGCCAGATGCCAAAAAAAACTTTATTAAGAGTTTACATGTACAGTACTCAAAGACACATGATGCTTGTGGTGTTCTCAGCCTCTGCTGTCTCACTATATAAGTACATGAACACACAATCTTTATCTCCAGAGCTGCTCTGAGAATCACTTCATGACCATTCAAATTAGATTACCTAACTTGAAGAAAAAAAGAGTAAAGGAAAGAGCTGTAGATAGTGATTTGAAAGAAGCTCTGCTGCTGCATCTATTGCTACAGTGTTTATATGACTGTACAGAAACAGAAACCTCAAGAAACTTGTGCCGATAAAAGCCCTATTCGGACGGGACTAGTTTTCTAAACTACGTTTGAGTTTCGATTCTTATCACCTGACGTCTGCGACTTTCAGTTCGGACGCGACTAACATCTCCGTGTTTATTACAGAGGTGGGAGGGTCTGTTTTGGACATCTGGGCATTGCTAAGATCACGCGCTCATGCGTGCTTTGCATATAGGCTAGTCATTCGAATTGATAGTATAACCAAAGTTTTACTACAAATACCATGGTGAAGCTATATGGCTAGTATAGCAAAAGCATGGTTAATGTGCGGTTACTTTAGTTTAACTATTTTATTTTTTAAATTTAAGGTAAACGTCTCGGTCACGTATGGTAACCCTCGTTCCCTGAAGGAGGGAACGGAGACCGGACTCTGACTCGGAGTGACCGACTGAAAGGGAACCATGTTTAATTTTCATAAAGGTACATATGTAGCCTAATTAAAACATTATATAATTGAATGCAGAAATGAAGTTGAGTAACGTTAAGCTGACGTTGACGCTGATATTACAGTAGCCAGTATTAACAGTTTACGTGATCTGGCGCTTGATTTTATTATTGTTATATTTTTATTTCTTTGCCGGGATGCAAACATATCAGAAATACACGCGCTGCGTGGTAAAAGCGTATACGGTAATTCACGTTGGCCAAAACACACAAGGAAACGCGCTGTGAAAAAAATATCGTCGGCAATCACAGACTTCGCATTCGGACGCGATCAGTTTTCTCAGAGGATCACGGAGTTTGCCGAGAAACAGTAGGTAATTTGCTATGGAATTATTATAGAGGTTGTGTGAGAAAAACACAGACGTGGCAGATTCGTACGGTACATTAAAATCACAAAGTACGTCTGTGAAAAGCAACTTTCTCTAACGACGCCCTGTAAAACTAGTCCCGCTCGAATAGGGCTAAAGAATCAGTTTCTACAATGACCATGACCATGACTACATGTCCATTTTTAACATTTCATTTGACAAAACACATAAAAACACAAAAGGTCTTCATTACAAACCACCAAAATAAAAGTTCAGTTTATCTTGAAGAAATTGTGACAGAAATGTATTACTATTTTACAACAGAATGTACTTCTTAAAGTAATTATAACAACAATAAAGTTAATTAAAACATTTTTTTATTTTTATTTATATCACTTAATTTTTCAATTTAAACATTAAAACTCCATTGTGCAGTACTCTGTTTGTCAAAAATATATACTGTATAAATACACTGATTTCATTGAGCCCAACACAATGGAGCTTTTGTTTCAAACCGTTTGGTTTCGTTTCAATAAAAGTGTCCCTGAGGGATCTGTCTCTTCACTCCCAGCCGTGACATAAAAGATACTATTTTTGAAACTTAAACCCCTTATAGACGCTTCGAACACTAAAGCTTAAACACTCTGGTGAGCGGCGCAGACACTATCAGTGGGTTTCGGGCATCTTAAGTGGCGCTTCTGCGTTTGTCTTTATCGGTTGAGCTCATAAAGTGTTTTTGAAGTGTAATTGTCTTTGTGTGACAGGTTGTAATCCTCAGATGGCGCTCTGCTTTTGGGGCAAAGGAAATAGTCCGTGAAGCACATTGCATTCTCCCTTATGTGCCACAGCACTGCGGCTGTCAGCCATTAATGAAACCACACAAAGACTTGTCACCTTGATTAAAACTGTCATCTAAGAACAATGATGCATACTGGAGCCGTATATGCCGCTGGAGGGGATTTGCGGAGCTGAATGGAGGCACATTTCATACAGGCAAGGAACATTAGCTCAAGATGCCAGTCACCTGAGGCTGCATTTTATGTGTCGCCTGACAGAAATGCTTCTCTTGTTTGTCGGCTCTCAACCTGACGATGAAATTTGTGCATGTCTTTTAAGTTCTCTAATTACACATTCAGGTGATACATAAACATGAAGGATTGATCATTAACATGGGTATAAACATGAAACGAGGCTTCCTTCAGAGGCCTATTCAAATCAGTATTGAACAATCAATCATTATATATTGCTACGTATAATTTTACGGGGTTCAGAGCGATTTTTCCTGTTGCTATGCAGTTGCTAGATTTTCCTGGGTGGTTGTTTACTTGTGTCTTGTTAACTAAAGCTAAAACTATTAGAAATAGTTTTCGGGAATTGACGTAAAGCTGAAATAAAATAAAATATAAAAATTATGAAAGACTTAAAAAGACAGGCACAAACTAATCAAATTGACAAAAGCATGAACAACAAACAAATAAATGCTAGTTCAAAATATTAATACTATAATAGTATATAAATAATATTAAAATAACTGTTGCTTTTGGGTCAATTAAGAGAGTCCATAATAAAGAAATGGAAAAATAATGTTAAAAAAAATTTAGTTTAAATCACTCATCAAGTTATTAAAAATATACTCTTTGTATTCATGTTTTATGTGGTTTTATATTATTTTTTTTACTAAGAGTCATTTTAATACTAATTTTCTTTTTAATTTGAATGCATGTCAGTGAACACATTTTAATCATTATTTTCATTAAAAAAAAGCATTTAAATAAATTTTTTCAAGGTAAAAAAAAAATTTTTTTTTTAATCAGTTGTTAATTCATAATTTTCAATACATTTTAGGTAGTCGCACCACAAACAATGACATTACAAACTGAAGTAACTTTATTCATTTTTAGCAAGTAAAACGAAATAAAACAAATAGTACATATAAATAATATAAAATGCATTTAATACATTACTAAATATTAGAAAAAATATAAATATCATATAAACAAATAAGAAATAATATAATAATTTGCATCTAAAGATTACTATTGTATTCTAATATTTGGGTCAAAATAAGAGTATTTGAAAAAAAAACACAAATTATATATTATATTAGAAACAATTTAAATACTTTTTAATTTTTTTTTCATCATGAATTGTTAATTCAGAAATATCATTACATTTTTAAGGGAGTAACCTTATTTCCTTAAAAATAATCAAAAAATAAAATAATTTAAATTCTGAATTTAATAGAAAAAACATGCTCATCATACAAGGTGTGTATTCATACCATTTTATGTATGAATGTTTAAATAAATTAAATAGACAGAAAACAGAAAGCAGACACCACTAACACACCCATGTGACCTGTGTAGCTGTATTTAGTGCAGTACAAGTTTCGCAATACATTATACCTACTTAAAATAAGGTCGTCCATTGCGCAACAACCCCTTTGCCAGAATCAATTAGATGTGAAAACATCTGAGGCTGCACAATTGAACAAACAACAAATATTGATTAGCTATTAAACTGATATCCAGCATGTCATTATGCTGTGCTTTTCTCAGTGTTTGTTTTATTGTAACTCATTTTTCAATCCTGCTTCAGTTCAACTAAAAATTGGAGGCAGCGACCATTTAGCACACGGAAACGATTCCCACCTATCATAGCGAACAAACTGTGACTGCTAAAACAACTTAATAAGACGATCATCGGTCATACCTGCAATTATTCGCAAGGGAGTGATATATTATACAGAAAGAGCGGCTATCAAACATAGATTAAGAATGGAAAAACTGTTGATGACAAATGATACCAAGCATTTCAAGGACAAAAATGTATCAATCTTACAGTATCTCAACTGTAATATCATATTTCAACATGCTGAAAAATAAAGGACAATCCTAAAACACATAAATATGAAATGCTATTTAATGTTACAGAAATGCAACCATACATTTTTGGTAAAAGCACATTTGAATGATTTGCTTTTGGGATGAATTAGAACAGCCAGACCCTAATCACCTGGCATCAGCGCCTGACCTCTCTGATGCTCTCATGTCTGCATGAGGGCAAACACTCACAGCCATGTTCTAACATCCAGTGGAAAATCGAGCCAAAACAGTGTAAGCTCCTATAGCAGCAAACAGAGGACCAATTCCCCATTCCTGCAGCTCAATTAGCAGAGTTTGGCAATAGCAATGGCAAAATCATGGGTTTGGATACTGATCAAATGTGATAAAAGCATCTGCCAAATGTATAAATGCAATTCCTACGGCTCTGAAATGAAATGCTCAACAAGCTCATGGAGCATAGTGTTTGGGTATCTGCATATTGCTTTCCATATATTTCCATAAGTCCAGCGAAAAAACGAATAAAATAAAATAAATCTATTAATATTAATAAACCATATAATACAATTTATTAAATGTATTTTATATGTACATAAAAAATATAAATATACTAGTAATATATTACTACTGTATTCTAATATTTCTGTCAAATAAAAAATATATATTTATATAAAAATACAATATAATTGGTAAGAAGCATTACAAGTAAATAAGTTATAGTATATATAAAATAGAACAAATACCACACACACATTATGAAATAATTCAAATAAATAAATACACATTAAAAATATGCAGAGAAAAAAAATCAGCAATAATTAAATAAGGTACCGCTTTATTTTAAGGTGTCCTTGTTACACGTTACATGTACTATTATAATTACAATTAATTATGCATAATTACATGGAAGTAACCCTAACCATATACATGTAGTTAATACTCAAATGTATAGTTACACTGTAACAAGGACACATTAAAATAAAGTGTAACCATGAATAAATAAACATTTACATTTATTTATAAATAAATATTTACACTGTAACATATGCATTGATGTTACATGCCATTTCCCAAATCTGTCTAATTTTTCCCTTCAGATTTTCCTTAGCATAAATGCTAAGGCTTGAGCAGAACAGAAGTGTGTGTGGCACATTTTAATCTTAGACAGACTCACCTAATTCACCATTTAACCTTCGCACACAAGTTCTCTACACCAATCCAGGTAACAGAAAGCTATTTGTGCCAACAGGAACATTTCTACTCAGTTTGGGAATGTACTTAATTCTCTTATACCTCCTCAAGCCCCTAAATATTTCATAGGACATCTGGAAATGCTTATTCGGTGTAGTTAATTATGAAAGAACAGGTTTATTTGCATGTTCAGATCAGAGCGATCGCGTGATAGGTGCTGCTTGTCACTGTCAGGTTGGTGGCGTTGTACTTTTCCATGTGCAAAAGAGCCTAGGGGGAAACACAACCTTTACCCCTTATGAAAATTCTAATGATAAATCTCATCATTGACTCACTGATCTCATTTTGGATGCATGAGAGATGACAGGAATGCAGTATTCATGCAAGGTCTCAGCAAAGGCCTTTATTACAGTGAGACAAGCTGAGGACAGGGCAAGATTTCAAGGCAGAGACAGATGAAGCTGTAAAACCAGGCACTTGTTTGTTTCCAGAGCCGAGTGTTAATGCATCTATTGTGTGGGATATTGTGGAAATGGTTTTAAATATTACATGCTTACATCCAGCAGAATCTCATGTGCTTGTGTACACATTAAAACTGACACAAACTCACCAACAGACGGAGAGAGAGGAAGACAGGCTGTCAGATCTCCACCGCAGGATGTGTATTGCCATTAATTTCCTTTTTAAAGTAATATTGAAACTTTTCCTCTCAATAATTAAAAACTTTTGAATGGTTCTATACCTTGCCCTAATATTATGCGACTTTAAGATCTTATATGATTGATTGGGGCGCCATGCCAATGAGTTTCTTCACTCTGTCACCAAGATCTCTTAATCAAAGACACTTCTCTGTCAGGAAACCAGCTGCTGTGTGTCAAGAGCAGTGTGCACCTTTGACACGACTGGATTCATTTGATTCACTAGCCTTTCAATCAGTTTTTTTTCACTCAGCATCTCCTGTTTTCTTATGCCCAGAGCCGGGCATAAACACAAACAAACCAGGTTAAAACAAAATGGAAATCTGCCTAGATTCAAAGAACACAATTAGGACTGTACGGCCATTGGGTCTCAAGTGGGATGATTTCAGCATTAGGTTAATGCCTGTATTAAACCCTGATCTGGAATCTGTGCACAGGAGGTTGTTATTTTACTTTAAGTGTCCTGCTGTTACTCTCCCATACTTGAAGGACTGCAGATTGCCAAACGTCATGAGAGCCACTCTGAGTTCAGCAGGACACCAATCCTGAAGGATTCACGGCTGAACGTGAGGATGAGAGGTGTCAGAGAAATCTCAAATGTTCTTAAGTGAAGCTTAACGGGTCTGAGAGACGATTTGATGCTTACTGCTCCTCCAAAATGAACAAAGATTTCTGGGGGAAATCAGAATGACACTGTTATACACAATTTAATCACAAGGAAGTAAATACTTAATAAGAGGGAACATAAATGAAATTACTAAGCATTTCTCGACTTCAAAGCTCAGTGTTCAAAAAGCCCTTTGAATTGGCTGACTTTAATTGAACAACAGATGCATTTCCAAGTCTCCCTTATTAAAGACACACAAGTCAAACTGTGAAAATTAGCTGCTCATTTTCGAGTTCATCCTTAAGAGAATGCTGACAACCTTTCATGACTCCGGTAATGGAGATAATAAAGCCCAGTCAAACAAGCCTTGTAAACTTAAAAGCTGCCCAATGAAGCAAAAAGAAACGAACAGGCTGATGCTAATTCATCTTCTATGTAAGTAGCCAGCTAGGTAAACTGCAGACACACACGGCTGAGGATGTTAACAGGATGTTAACAAACTGATGAAGTTTTGATGTCAAACTGAAGTTTGATGATAGCCAACAGACCCTGATCACTTTTTTGTTTTGTTCTTATAAAACTGAAGTGAAACAGGCTAAAATGTTTCACAAAAAAATCAATCCAACATTTTTAACATTTAAAGGGGTCATGAACTGAACCAAAATTCCCTTAAACTTTTGACTTATAAGAGGTCATTGTACTATAAAAACATATTGTAAGTTTCAGAACTCAAAAATCTGTTATTATCCAAAAAACATGTTATATTGAAGGCAGTCTGCCAAAATGACAGCTTTTGGAATGTTCTACTCTATGATTTAATAGTGTGGATAAGCACCGCCCCCGCAGAAGATCGCCATCACTGTCAGTTTAGCCCCGCCCACAGATTCGCGCATGTAGTGTTTACGAGAGATTAATAGTGTGGATAAGCACCGCCTCCGCAGAAGATCGCCATCACTGTCCGTTTAGCCCCGCCCACAGATTCGCGCATGTAGTGTTTACGAGAGAGCCGAATGCGCAGGTCTACGCAGAAACCAAAGGATAAAGATGCTCCGAACACAACAAGACACCGTGTAGTAGGGCTGGGTTTTGACACAAATATCACGATTCGATTCGATTCTCATTCACAAGCTTGCGATTCGATTAGATTCGATTCAATATCGATTACTTTGGATATATATCAGGTAACGTTACAGTACATGCCAAATTTTCTCAAGGAAAAAAATCTCTCAACTAATGCTGTATAATATACATGAGAGTCAGTACATTACTATAATATTGTAGGTTAAAATTGACTGACTTGTTAAAATTACACTTAACGAAGTTTTTAAAATAATAAAGTTAC
>NW_015641015.1:0-1787 GCF_001515625.1 Sinocyclocheilus rhinocerous
ACATTATTGTGTGAACTTGAGAGATGACAGTCATCTAGGTGAAAAGGAGACAAGTGAGAACAAAACAAAACACAAAATGAAAATGAAATTCTTGCTGTGACAGAAAACATGACAACAAAAGAAAAGGAGAGAGTCTTGTTGAAACTACACAGACAATTTGGACATGCTTCAGCTGATAGACTGCAAAAATTACTGGCCTGCTCAGGTAATCATGATGATGAAAGCAACACAATCCTCAAGAACATTGTTAAAAACTGTGATACATGTAGCAGATACAGCAAGCCAAAACATAAGCCTGTAGTGGGTTTGCCTATGGCATCAGCCTACAATGAGACTGTAGCTGTGGACTTACATGAGCTTGCGCCGGGAGTATGGTATTTGCATGCTATTGACCACTTCACACGCTTCAGTACAGGGAGTATTGTCACCACAAAGAACCCAAAAGAGATAGTCAAGCACTTTATTCACTGCTGGATAAGTGTTCATGGTCCTCCATGCAGACTGTTTAGTGATAATGGAGGTGAATTTAACAATGACGAAATGAAGGACATGGCTGAAAAGTTTAACATTGAAGTTAAAACAACTGCAGCATATAATGGCCTTTTAGAAAGGCACAATCAGACCCTCACTGAAATTTTGCTGAAAGTGAAGAGGAAAGGCATAATCAGACCCTCACTGAAATTTTGCTGAAAGTGAAGAGGGACAACAACTGTGACTGGAAGACAGCCCTAGATTGGGCACTAATGGCAAAGAACTCTCTGCACAATGTCCATGGTTTTAGTCCCTACCAGTTAGTGTTTGGGCAGAACCCAAATCTACCCTCTGTCCTCACTGATAAGCCCCCAGCTCTGGAAACAAGTAAAAGTACTTGGATAGCTAAGCAAATCACAACACTACATGCAATGAGAAAAGCATTCACAGAAGCCGAATGCTCAGAGAGAATCAGAAGAGCCCTTCGGAAGCAACTGCGGCCCATTCATGACAAATATGAAACGGGGGACAAAGTGTATTATAAGCGAGTAGATTGTAATGAGTGGAAAGGTCCAGGTGTGGTCATAGGCCAAGATAGTGGGGTGGTATTTGTCAGGCATGGCGGAACCTATGTTCGGTATTTGTCAGGCATGGCGGACTATGTTCGGGTGCATCAGTCTAGACTAAGAAAGGTGGATGACCCACAAACAAAACTGTAGAAGACAGAAAGGGAACAAATGAAAACATATGAAAATCCCACAGTAACACCAGCAGCAGATCTCAGTGACAATGAAAGTGAAAATGAGGAAGTGGCACCAGCAAACGATGAACCTCTTAATGCTGAAGATGACAGTGAACCTCCTGCATCAGTGCTGCCAGGAGGGGATAATCTTGATCAATCCCAGACGACACAAACCTACTCATCCATGAGCTGTGAAGGCCTAAGACTAAAAATTGGCCAAATGGTGAAATACACAGACAATCAAAGTGGACAAACCCACACTGGAAAAATCCTCAGCCGAGCAGGAAAGGCTACTGGAAAGCACAAGAACTGGTATAATTTGCAGTACAGTGAGCCTGAGGAAATTGCTGGCACAACTGGATCAGTTGATCTAGGACAAATGGACAGTGTTCAGGCGATTCCATCCGAACATGCTAAGTTGAGCACTGAGAGCACTGACGATGATATACTGATAGTACATGATGATCTCTTCATGCCTGCAAAAAATACAGAACTCATAGAACTCATAAGAAATAACGTCTTTGAAGAAGTGAAAGATGAAGGGCAGAAGTGCATCTCCACGAGATGGGTGTGC
>NW_015641015.1:6014-38324 GCF_001515625.1 Sinocyclocheilus rhinocerous
GCTTTTTCCAGAGAGAATCGTAAAGCTGTATATTTATTTTATAAATATGATAAAACTAAAGACTTTTTGGAGATATGAAGGATGCAGTACTACTCTATAGGTACTCAAGATTAACATGAGATTGGGTGAAACTGTGTGTGTTATGTCCCCTTTAAGATGATGTTTGACTGATTAAAACCTTGTTGGGATTCCGTTAATCAGAATGTCTGAACAAACAAATCAGTAGATGCCACCAAGTCAACTCATCACTCAAGTTACCATCCTTGACTGGCTTCTCAAAACATCACTCCAGACTCAACCAGATCTGAGATCGCACACAACCAGACAATCCCCATTCAATGAACAATATGATTGCACAATTACTGATTGATGGTTAATTCAGGTTATAGTCCAATAAATTGCAAGGATTTCATTCACCATTCTCTATTTACTAACCTGTGTGTATGACTACCAGTTTGACCTACATTATGAGACTAAATGTGCTAATGTAAGATGTGTTCAGGTTTTAGATTTCTACCCCTACATTATGAGGACATGCAGCTGTAAGTGATATAAGAGATTTGTGCTCTCCTGAATTAATTTCTGAGTTAAAAATCTGCTAGTCTTGTTACTGTGCTAACAACTAAGAATTTCCCAGATCCTGTGAAGACGGGCCCTCATTAAGGTCCTCTATAGCAGTGGTTCTCAACTGCGGTCCTGGGGACCCACCGACCTGCATATCTTGTATTTCTTATTTGTTTGCCTTAGTTCACATTCTTGATTCAGATCATCAGCTCGTTAAGAGAGATCTTTTTAAGACAGTGTGTAACATAAGGGAGACATATAGGCAGGGTTGTATTTGTTTAAAAATCATATATCATAACATAACATCATAAATCATAGCATTTTACAAGGAACTACTTGAAAATATTTTGTGTAATGATTTATAATCTGCTCCTGTAATCATATTTTGTGTAAAAAGAATAAAGGTTGTCTGTTTTACTGCACCACTGTTCATTTCATCTGGAAACCACAGTAACCTGTATGTGTAGGTATGTGTTTTGAATTTTGCAAATGTAGGTAAAGCTAAATTTTTCCAATAAGCCTATGTCGAAATATAGATAGGAGAGGGACAAATTTAGAGAGAGTACCATCACATGTGCTCATGTACGACTAAATCTTTTTTTTTTACACTAAAGCAAAGTCTGCCTGAATGGACTGTAAATATTCATTAAAAAAATTAATTTCCTGCGGAACCACCACCTTGATTTATCACTTTGGCATTCTTCACAATTACAGTGCATTTGCCACTTGCAGATGTTTAATTGGCCTTATGACATTAGCGATCAAATTTTCTTGGATCTTTTGACATACAAGAGACTGCTGTACTATAAAAATACTTGCAGTGTAAGTTTCAGAGCTCAAACATTCCTCCTCCTCACAATAAAAGCATTTTATTACCATAATGACGTATCTACTTTCTCCACATTGTGGTAGACATTTGTATCAGAACACCTCCACAATAGCATAGCTCCTTAATCCTTCCATAACCTGCTCAGCGGAGGTGAGCAGTGAGGTGAGATGTCAGACACCATAACACTGGCTGTGACACTGCACCAAAACAAAGCTTTTCCAACAAAAGGGAAAATGATCATGTTTTTTTTTTGCTTAAAACATTACTAACATTATAAGTGAACCTCAAAGAACCTTAAATTAAATTATTAATTAAAAAGCACAGGTAGCAAACATTTAACAATAGTAAATGGAAGGTATGAAAGAAGAGAAAGTGTCACTTACTCGTGGTACAGTTTATCCTGTCACAGTCTAGATGGGGAAGAATAAATGACATGTAAATTTAGCCTTCAAAGTAACATCTGCAGATATTGAAGCACATAACCCACTTCTCTGGGGACAGACACACAAGAACACCAATGATCCTGATGCTCGTGCATGCCATCGCATTCACCCAAATGTCCTGCTGTGAATCTGAACTCTTTCTGGGAATATTGTACAAATATTACGCCTATATTTTTTAAGCCAATTAGGCAGCATTTAAGTGGCACTTTCCACAAATAAGAGTAAAAATAGGGTCTAGAAGACCTTTTCTTTTACTTTCATCAAATGGTCAGTGAAAGGGTTTTAGCCCTCAAAAAACTCAGTTTATCTATATACACTGAACAAAATTATAAACGCAACACTTTTGTTTTTGCCCCCATTTTTCATGAGCTGAACTCAAAGATCTAAGACTTTTTCTATGTACACAAAAGGCATATTTCTCTCAAATATTGTTCACAAATCTGTCTAAATCTGTGTTAGTGAGCACTTCTCCTTTGCCAAGATAATCCATCCACCTCACAGGTGAGGCATATCAAGATGCTGATTAGACAACATGATTATTGCACAGGTGTGCCTTAAGCTGGCCACAATAAAAGGCCACTCTAAAATGTGAGCCTAAGGCACACCTGTGCAATAATAATGCTGTCTAATCAGCATCTTGATATGCCACACCTGTGAGGTGGATGGATTATCTCGGCAAAGGAGAAGTGCTCACTAACACAGATTTAGACAGATTAGTGAACAATATTTGAGAGAAATAGGCCTTTTGTGTACATAGAAAAAGTCTTAGATCTTTGAGTTCAGCTCATGAAAAATGGGGGCAAAAACAAGTGTTGCGTTTATAATTTTGTTGTTCAGTGTATATATAATGTACACACACACGCACACGCACAGGCATTAAATTGTTTTTGCAGTGTGTCACTCTTTTCTTCCATCATTAATCATGACTCATTCTGGCTGCGCACATTCATTGAAATAACATGCACTTATGAAACATTCAAAATACCATCAGGAACATGTAACTAAAGCACACCTGTGCAATAATCATGCTGTCTAATCAGCATCTTGATATGCCACACCTGTGAGGTGGATGGATTATCTCGGCAAAGGAGAAGTGCTCACTAACACAGATTTAGACAGATTTGTGAACAATATTTGAGAGAAATAGGCCTTTTGTGTACATAGAAAAAGTCTTAGATCTTTGAGTTCAGCTCATGAAAAATGGGGCAAAAACAAAAGTGTTGCGTTTATAATTTTGTTCAGTGTATGTATAGATTTGATTACTAATGGAAACGTATTTGACTACGAATGGAAATGCCAAAGCATCATACCATTGGTCAGGCTGTGACAATAACTAGTAAACTGCCTAGTAATCCATATTTATTTGTTATTGGCGGTAACACTTTATAATAACATTCAGTTGTAAGTAATTTATAAGTGATTAGTTAATGATTAACTAATCTTTTACAAATCATGATTATGTGTTCATAAATGATTAATAAGTGATATGTTAATATTTTTTTCTTTGTTTTGTAGATTAAGTTAAAAATAATTTACAAGTGATTAGATAATGATGAACTAATCATTTACAAAACATATTTGATTACTAATGGAAACGTATTTGACTACGAATGGAAATGCCAAAGCATCATACCATTGGTCAGGCTGTGACAATAACTAGTAAACTGCCTAGTAATCCATATTTATTTGTTATTGGCGGTAACACTTTATAATAACATTCCGTTGTAAGTCATTTATAAGTGATTAGTTAATGATTAACTAATCTTTTACAAATCATGATTATGTGTTCATAAATGATTAATAAGTGATATGTTAATATATATTTCTTTGTTTTGTAGATTAAGTTAAAAATAATTTACAAGTGATTAGATAATGATGAACTAATCATTTACAAAACATGACTATACGTTCACAAATGATTATTAAGTAATATGCTAAGGATTTACAAATCTGTCGTAAGTTATCTAAAAATAGCATCATGAAATAATCAAACAGATCCTTAGTAAATGGTTACTAGTTACTAGTTAATATATTATTAATCACTTATTAAATCATTGAAATGTCAACATTGTACTATTATCTTAAACATTTGTTAATCATGAACAAACATAAATGACAAACATACATGAATTATATTATATATACTGATCATTTACTAATGGTTTAATCATCATTTGTTCATGATTAACACATGTTTATTAAGATAATAGTACAATGTTGACATTTCAATGATTTAATAAGTGATTAATAATATATTAACTAGTAACTAGTAACCATTTACTAAGGATCTGTTTGATTATTTCATGATGCTATTTTTAGATAACTTACGACAGATTTGTAAATGAAACAAGGTAAATTCCTTGATTAAAAGGTACGGAAGGATATCAGTTATCAGTTATACAATATCAAGAAAATCAGTCTCCACTGAAATCACTATGCCTGTTTTTAGGTAGTGATTTATTGATATATTTCATCCAAGTTCACCAGAAGCAGGGTCTCAGCCTAGTGTGCCATCAACCTCAGCAAAGAAGGGGCTGCACACAGTCAAAAACCAGAGCTGGCTCATCATGTGAGGAAATGCTCTTACTAAAGTAACACTTATTAATTAAATAAAAATAAAAATTGACTTACATTGACTTCTGTTGTATTTCTCAAAATATCTTCTTTTGTGTTCCACAAAAGAAAAAAAGAGTACATTATGACAGATTTTTTGGTTGAACTATACAAATTCTAAAGCTCTGGCATACATGAAGTTCTTCTTCATTCTTTGCTCAGAGGTAAAAAGAAGTTTGAAAAACCTGAGTAACGGTATAGTGTTTGCATATATTTGGACACCTTCCACAGTTCTGTTTTAGAGGAGCATTTAAATACGCAATACTGTGACAATTCACTGAGCAAATGACTGTTTCAGGTGTGTTTGATTAGGATTGCAGCTGAATTTTGCAGTGAGGTTGATCTCCAGGAACAGGATCGGGCATCCCTTCTGTATTCTGACGTGCACCTCTTAAACCAGCCCGCAAACAGCCATGTAGTTCACAGCATAGAGGCTACAGTCTAGGTCAGACGCAGCAGTATAAATCAGCCGTTAGACATGGTAAAAACCTGTGGATAACTACAGTGCACAGCTTTCCCCTGTGAATGTATTAATCAAAGTGAAAATGAGAGGGCACAGAGTGTTTATGCTTTGAGAAATGGCTGGTTTTCAGATGGGAAGGGCAACAAAGAGGGCTGTTACACAACACAGAGCATTCCCCTTTAACAGAGAGCACAGCTGAGGTGTTTGAGTGTGTACGGAGAGCTGCAGACTCCGAGCATTGAAGGCCTCTGAGCATGTCCACCATAAAGACAACAGTGGTTTTCTGTGTGATGTGCTTTGAAGAGAGGTTTAAGTGCATGACAGCACAGACAGCAAAAAAAGGTCTTGTTTAAAGTTCATTTCTGGCTAGATATGAACAAGTCTGGGTACATTTGGTCACAGGTGTGTGATAGAATGTGTTTAGCACCAATACCTAGATTAACCATGAGCCGGACGCGACTTGTATCCAGCTCCAAACGGAGGGTGTCTGCGGAGTCTCGAGACGTGGTTGCCATGAGAACACCATATGCCCGCTGGGAGCGGAACCGTAGCGAAACATCTTCAGCCTCTGTATGCATAGCTACAGATAACTGGACCTTCATGAATTTACTGCCATCGTAACTGAGAATGGTGGCATCTGCAGATGAGAGGCAAAGATTATACTATATCAGTGTCATTAACAATAAAAAAATAAAAAAATTCACCTTTTTAAAAAAATAAATAAACACATTTCCAGCAAAAAGTAGTTCATCAGGCCACAATGTAAGTGAAAATGAAATTCACAGCCAGCACAAATATTTGTTGTTTAATTTATTGATATGGGAAGTGAAACCGAAGCCCAGGGATCTCCAACCCTGCTCCTGAAGAGCTGCCTTCCTGATTCAAGTGTGTTTGATTGGGGTTTAAGTTGAAGGACAGTAGCGTTCCAGGAGCAGGGTTGACTACCCTACACCTATAAACACCCGGTGTGCTGCGATCAGTTGAACAGGAGTAGTTTTCAGGACATACGCTGATCAGCCACAACATTAAAACCACCTGCCAAATATAATGTTGGTCCCCCTCTTGCTGCCAAAACCTCTCTGATGTGTTAAAGCGTGAACTCCACAATACCTCTGTTTGTGTCCTAAGGTATCTGACACTCAGCAAGTCCTGCAAGTTGTGAGGTGGGGCCTCCATGGATTGGATTTGTTGGTCTAGCACATCTCATAAATGCTCAATCGGATTAAGATCTGGGCAATTGGAAGGCCAAAGCAACACCTTGAACTCTTTGGGCCTGTTTACAATTGGCCACTTCATGCATTTTCTTTAATTGGATAGTTATCCAATCACAAAAAGACGAGGTATAAATACCCTCCAACAAGCACTTAAGACAGACTGCAATCCGATCACACAAACCACTTCAGAAGGTGGTTTGAGCTACATTTTAGATGCAACTGGACAAGTGTAAATTTACCTGGTTGTTGAGGTTACATATGTAAATTTTACTCTTCCCAAAACTGCCAAAAATAAAGGATTGAGTCCACGTTAGAGCAGCTCCTGGTAGCCAGATACCACAGCGCTACTGCAACATCCATCTCCACAGATATGGCTTGTCAGAGATGAGCATCTCTCTTCAGCAAACATGCAAACTGACACAAACAATGCACACATACCCGATCTAAAAGAAAAGGTGATTTGTCAGACCAGGCAACCTCCTTTCACTACGCTCATGTGTAGGAGCTTGCCCATTTGTCCTGCTTTCAACACATGAAACTGACTGTTCACTTGCTGCCTAATATATCAACCCCCTTGACAGGTGCCATTGTAACAATACAATCAATGTTATTCACTTCATCTGTAAGTAGTTTAAATGTTGTGGCTGATCCATGTATGTTTATCAAAAAATTTTATTCTTTTATCAAAAAAGAAAACAATTGTATTCACTAATATGTCTCTATTTGTAGAAACTGCTGCGCACTTTAAGTTGATTTAAGTTGAAAGGCATTTGATTGTGGGTGGTGCGAAACCTGTATCAAGTACATGGATAATTATGTAAATGTTATAAATGATGTTAATAATTTTGAGACTAATGTCATCCCATAGACAGAGTGGCTTCAATGAAAAAAGAGAGATTAAAGTGTACAGAGCATGGATGTCAGGATCCTGACACTGAAAATCAAAAACTAGACAGGAACACACAAAACGTCCTGTCCCAAGTAACAGCTACAACAATGAAACATGAAACCTCCATCTTAATGAAACTGCAATATAATACAACGTTTCTGCAATATTTAAGAAATATGAAGTGATAAGCATTTAAAACAAGTGTCAGCCTCACCTCTCTCACAGGAGCGACCAAGATTGCCCGTCCCGGAGCAGTCACACACATAACGGTTCCACCCTTCCCTGCAGACTCCATTGTTTTGGCAGGGGTTACTGAGACACTGCTTAGGAGCCTCTTTACTGCAGGAGGGCTTTACACCTGCGGCTTTCTGCACCTCAGCTATGCGGCGGATGTCTTTGCTCTGACCACTGATGAAGAAGTCACGGATGCAGCCTACATAGCCATAGTTGAGCAGAGCAGTCCACACCTCAGTAGGACACACCATATCAGCTTTATTTTCTGGCAGTCCTCCTAAATACAAGCTATCATCCAGGTCAAGAACCTCGCTGTTTCCTGGGGCTTGGTATGGTGTGCGAATTGTGTTGATAGAGATGGTACCTGGAATTCAACAATGCCAGAGAAAAATGTGAGACTGTGCAAAGTAAATCCTGTTATGTATTAGAGAATAAAGTACAACTAAGATGCCTGATAACACTTCCGATGAATTTATTCACAGTTGTAAACCATTATAATACACAACTCCATTGTTAGGTAAGTTTTAAAATCAGGGTTAATGTGTAAATAAATAAATACATACATACAAGAGGTACAGGTTACAACACACCACCACCTCATCAATGATTGTTTCAAATCATATAGAGACTGAAATTACATGAAATATATATTTAAACATTAGACAAGCTGTACTCTCTTACAGCTTGCATTTACATGCTAAAAAGCAAATTCACGCATTCGTGATTATGTGTGACTAGACTATTGTAATGCATTACTGAGTGGATGTGCCACTGGTTTATTAAACCAACTTTGGGATGCTCATATTGACTGTTTGTTGCATGGTTAAAGAAAAATATGCTATACATATTTGTTAACTCAAGGGGGCGTGTCGACACATGCAACCACGTGTACGTAATTCGCTGAGCAATTAAAAAGAAGTACCGTGTGGGACCATTTTGACAGAAAGGGTGACAAAGTGACTTGCAAAATATGCTATGTGGTATTAATAAATACAGCAGTAGTACAAATACATTGCAATATCACTTGCAAAGCAAACATCGACAAGCATTGTGTGATGAAGGACAACAAACTTTGCCCTCCATGTTATTAGGGAGAAGATCTAAGGAGATAACGCAGAGAATCTGTTCAATGGTAGTAAAATACATTTTGCCCATCAGTGGAGAAGGTTTTCAAGAGCTATTCAGCTACATTGAGCCCAATTACGAAATCCCTTCAATACGTACTATTACCCATAAGGTTGAAGCCTGTTTTGATGCACTTAAAACACAACTTGATGGCAGAAAGTTATCAGCCCTTAAGACTCTCACGGACAGCAACACCGAACCGACTCGTGCTCTCATCCTTAGTTTTGGTTTTTGGCAATATTGGCATGCCACATTATAACATGTCCGTGTTAGTGTCTGCTTCATTTGAGTAGCTTATATCAAGTGTCAGATGAGTAACTTGGATGATGAGGATGATTTTTCTATCATCATACTAACAGTTGTCTGAATTTTTGGTTGATTGTAATCGATTACATACCTTTCTATCAAAGTTATCTGACATTATCAAGATTAATTTGTTCTGACAGTTTAACTCTTGAGATCTTGTCATATTTTATTACCATTTTCTAAACTATAACAAATAAACTGTGATAATGTAAGAAATGTTGAAGGTGTCTGAATACATTTTGGTTTGACTGTCAGCTACATTGAGCCCAATTACGAAATCCCTTCAATACGTACTATTACCCATAAGGTTGAAGCCTGTTTTGATGCACTTAAAACACAACTTGATGGCAGAAAGTTATCAGCCCTTAAAACTGACTGCTTGACTGCACTCACAACACTCGGGACAGCTATATAAAAATAAAGTGCCACTACATCGTTAAGCACTGGCAAATTATTTCAGCTGTACTCACACAGGGCCATCGCTAGTGGGGTGAAAGGTGGTGACTATTATGACTGTATATGTAATAAAAAGACCATGCAGTGCTATTTTCATTTGATTATTCGGTTTCTGTACCTGGACACCTACAAACTTGAAAAAAACTTAAATATTGTGTAAATAGCACAAATAAATAAATAGAATGAACATACAAATTAAACAATTTCAAACAGGGCCCACTGGTACAACCTGCACTGGGGCCCCACAAACCCTAGCTACGGCCCTGAGTCCTCACAACTAAACTAATTGATGCAGTGGAGACTTGGGGACTTACTGGGAAAGTATCGCATATGTTCATGACAATGCACGCAACATTGTGGCTGCAAACTATCCAGGAGCGGTGAACTGGGACTCAATTCCCTGTTTTGCTCATACACTACAGTTCACTGTAAATGATGGATTTAATGTGTTTGTGAATTGGGTTATCATTGCAGCTGGGTGGCCTGTCCGGCACTTCAAGCACAGCACCCATGCATGCAAGGCACTAGAAGCTAAACAAGAACAAATTCAATTTCTGAAACACCAGCTCATTCAGTCGTGTAAAACAAGATGGAACTCTATGACATGTTCGGAAGACTTTTTGGGCTGTTACAGCTGTTCTGTCTGACTGAATGGTAACAAAGCTGCAAGATGCCAGAACCCCCAAGATGGCAGAGATTGTGGCAGTGCTGGAAACTTTAAAATGTGCAACCATCATAATGTCAACAGATTAAAACATGTCCGTTTCCATTTACCCCATTGCCTCCTGAACACACATCTGATGAGAGCCGAGGATGATGACCACAGAGTGACAGAGTTCAAGGCAAAGGTTTGGCAGTACTTATTATTATTATGATTGTTATTATTATTTATTGTTATTATTATTATCATTTTGCATGTGTATGTTTGCGTTTTTATTGGGTCATGGTATTTTCCATTAGGATTAGGTTATCAGTGCTGCAAACGTCAAGCTTTGTGAAAATATTGGCTCTGCAGCAGTTCCAAAGCAGCTGGTATGAGGGAATAAGGGTACTTTACAGTTATTTTGCTGAAGGACCGGATATCTATACAGAGCTGTAAGCCTCCATCCCTTTTGACCACAAAGAAGAAGCTGGAAGCAGCAGGGATGTGGATGGAGCTGGATCATCTCTTCCACATATTCCTCCATGGCTTTCTGCTCTGGGAGGGAAAATGGGTAAATTGGCACTGGCTCACCAGGTAGGAGGTTGATAGCACAGTCCCGTGATCTGTGTAGTGGTAAATAGGAGGCTCATTACATCCTGGAAGTAGGAGTAGCAAGGGAGAATAACCACAGCCTGTTGATCCACTAGACCCTTGATTGTGGTGGGGTTTACAACCAATGGCGGAATTTCAGGTGACTTGGGAAGGAGAGGACCAGGAAAGGACAGGTGATTGTTTTGCAAACCCTGGGTGCCCTAAGATGATGTACCTGATTGTCTACTTCATCGGAAGAAATGGCATAGAAAGCGGGGGAAGAGAGGTGGTGTTTTGGTGAGACTTAAAAGATCAGCTGGAGTCTTTGTCAGATGTCCAGTTGCCAGCGGTGGATAACGTCAGCTGCGGTTCATTATCAAGTCGACGCCACTGTTCGCCCTCCCTTGCAGTAAGGTCTTCTTTTCTTCACTATATTCTACCAGAGCATTCAGAAACAACATTCCAGTGGAGAACTGTTCACACGAGGTTTTGTGGAGGTGGAGTAAACATCCATAATCTTAGAGCACTGGAGTTTGTTTCAAATCAGAGGCTGTCTACAAACACCCTCTCAAATCCCTCTACAATTAACAATCTGAAGATGGCTTTAATAAATGCTAGATCCATTTCAAACAAGACCTTTTTATTAAATTACTTTATTTATTCACGGGAACAGGACCTTTTGTTTGTGACAGAAACTTGGCTCAGCGTTGGTGATTTTGACTGTTAATCTGAAGTATCTCCAAGTGACTTTAATTTTTTAAGTACTCCACGGTCATCTGGCAGAGTGGGGGGGGTGGGTGTTGCTACTATATTTAATAATACTCTAAAATGTCGTCTATTAGCAGTACATGATTATTCTAGCTTTGAGTTGCAGCTAGTTAAAGTTTGTGCACTTATATATAGACCCCCAAAATATAACAAACTGTTTATTCATGAATTTTCTGAGTTCCTAACTGCAATTGTACCGAGTTTTGAGAGGATATTAATACTTGGTGATTTTAATTTGCATATCTGCTGTCCCAAAGAGCCCATGGTGAAGGAGTTTCTACATCTTATTGATTAATTTAATTTCACACAATTTTTCTCAGGTTCTACCCACAATCTTGGTCATACTTTGGATTTGATATTATCCTTGGGTGGTCCAGTTTTGAATGTAGATATTGAGGATGCTCGTCTTTCCGATCATAACCCAGTTGTTTTTAGTATTTCAATTTCCAGTCCCTTTTTAAATTGTAAGCCACCAGGCCGGTATGTTCGTTCTTTGAAATCTTCAATGGCCAGTGAGTTTTCAAAGGGTTATACTTTATTTCCAGCTCTGCCTCTGTCTTTTGGTTCAGGTATAAATGATTTAGTGTCAATATTTAATTCCTCCTGTAATGTTATTATGGATTTGTGTGCTCCTTTCAAAATCATAAGTCCGAAAGCCAAACCACAGCCATGGCTTAATAATGATACCCGAAGCCTCCGACAAATGTGGAGAAAAGCAGAGAGGAAATGGAAGAAAGATATGCTGCAGGTGTCTTATGATATATTGAAAGATGCTATGATTAAGTATCAGAAGGCAATTAAAGCTGCAAGGACAAAATATTTATCTGATCTCATAAGAAAGATACCTAATAACCCTAAAGTGTTATTTAAAACAATTGATTCAGTTTTAAACCCTGAGATAGCTACTGGTCTTGATATTAGTCAGACAACGTGTGAAAAGTTTGAAGAGTTTTTTATTAACAAAATTGATATTCTTAGAGCTGGTATTCTGCCTCCAGACTCTATCCTTGATTATATCATCCCACCCTCATTAGTACATTATTTAAATGAGTTTAAACTGATTTCATTACCTGATTTGGTGGACTTAGTCTGCCATATGAAGCCCACTCAGAGTTCTTTGGACATTGTTCCTCCACGTCTCTTACTCAGGTATTGGACGTGGTTGGTCTAGATCTTTTGACAATAGTGAATTCCAGTTTGCTGAGCAGTGTTGTGCCATCTTGCTTTAAGCATGCTGTGGTGCAACCTCTTTTTTAAAAAATCCAATTTGGATTCATCTAATTTAAAGAACTATCGACCAATTTCAAAATGGCCTTTTCAGTCAAAAATTTTAGAGAGGGTTGTCTTTCAACCGCTTTCTACTCATTTAAATGGAAATGGTTTTTTTTATAAGTTCCAGTCGGGATTCAGGGCCCAGCACAGCACAGAGTCGGCCCTTCTTAAAGTGTCTAATGATCTCCTTTTGACTGTTGATAAAGAACTATCGACCAATTTCAAAATGGCCTTTTCAGTCAAACAATGGAAATGTTTTTTTTTATAAGTTCCAGTCGGGATTCAGGGCCCAGCACAGCACAGAGTCGGCCCTTCTTAAAGTGTCTAATGATCTCCTTTTGACTGTTGATTCGGGAAAGTGTGCAATTTTAGTTTTACTTGATTTGACAGCTGCATTTGACACTATAAAACATGAAATACTGATTTGAGTGTTTAAGACTGTGGGCTGAGATTCAAGGTCATGTTCTTAACTGGTTTAGTTCATATCTGTCAGGGAGAACTTTTTCTGTTGAATTAGGAAATTTCTCATCCTCTTCTGCTCTGATGAAGTGTGGGGTTCCCCAAGGACCAATATTGGGTCCAGCGTTATTTTCTATTTACATGTTTCCTTTGGCTGTTATCTGTCAGAAACATAATGTATGTTATCATCTTTATGCCGATAAAACATAGCTTTATATGCCTATAGAAATGGGGGATAATTCGGCATTACAGTCTCTTTTTGCATGTTTTAATGATATTAAGGAATGGATGGCAGCATATTTTCTTCACTTGAATGAATCAAAGACTGAAGTGATAGTGTTTGGCCCTCCGAGTGTTCCTGAACCCATAATTAATCAATTAGGTTAATTTAAATCTAAGGTACATAATCATGCAAAGAGTCTTGGAGTCATTTTTGACGCAGAGTTAAAGTTTGATAAGCACATTAATTATATGGTTAGAGGTGGTTTTTACCAATTAAGGAATAAAGCAAAAGTGAAACCTTTTCTGTCTTTTAATGATTTGGAAGTTGTTATCCATGCTTTTATCATGTCCAGATTGGACTATTGTAATTCCTTGTACTATGGTGTTTCTCATGCATCAATTTCAAGCCTGCAGCTGGTTCAAAATGCAGCTGCTAGGCTTTTAACTGGGACTAAGAAATTTGTAAATATAACGCCTGTATTAGCTTCCCTTCATTGGCTTCCAGTTAAATTTAGGATTCAGTATAAGTTAGTTATTATTGTTTTTAAAGGTTTAAATGGACTGGCACCAAGTTATATTAGTGAACTTCTTCAGCAGCATACATCATCCAGGCCCTTACGATCTACACAAAGACTCCAGCTAGTTGTTCCCAAGTCTCGATTAAAATCAAAAGGAGACAGGGCCTTTTCTGTTGCAGCACCTCGTTTATGGAACAGTTTACCTCTCCATGTTAGATCTTGTACCACTCTCGATGTGTTTAAATCTCATTTAAAGACTTATCTCTTCTCCCTTGCATTTGACTGTAATTAATTTTATCTATTTTTGTGATATGTTACTGTGTTTTATAATTTTAGACTGTATGTGTCATGTCTGATTTGTAAAGCACTTTGGCCAATGTCTGTTGTTTTTAAACGTGCTATATAAATAAAACAGAATAGAATGTCAAGCAGAGGATTTCTCCAAAACCAGGAGGATGATGTTCTCAATTTGCATGCAGACTACTTGCAGCTTAAAAGGACCAACACTGTATCAGAGAGTTCCTTTTCCCAAGGGTTTTCCAATTATTGAGTGCATCTTATACATTAATTCACAAGCCCTATTCCAGAGATGGAGGTGCTGGCAGAGCACTGCGAAAATTAAGTTACTGCATGGGTTCGCTGCTCTGTATGGGCTCACTGTCTGATTTTAGAGTGCTGGTGACGAGGCTGGCAATGGAAAGACGTGGACTGCAGGGATGAAAACTTAGAGGAACTGGGTGGCCAGCTGGCTCGGCTCCCTGACATATCATTTCTAGTGACCCATACTCGGAATTAGTGTTCTGCATTTATCCCATCCAAAGTGCACACACACAGCAGTGAACACACACACACACCGTGAACACACACCCAGAGCAGTGGGCAGCCATTTTTTTGCTGCGGCGCCCGGGGAGCAGTGGGGGTTCGGTGCCTTGCTCAAGGGCACCTCAGTCGTGGTATTGAAGGTGGGAGAGAGCGCTGTACATTCACTGCCCCCACCTACAATCCCTGCCGGTAAGAGACTCGAACCCACAACCTTTGGGTTACGAGTCCGACTCTCTAACCATTAGGCCACGACTTCCCCCAAGGGCTAGTAGAAGGAAGCTACTACAGTCATCCGCCAGAGTAGGGTGCTGGATTGACCATAGCACTGAATGAGATGGATGCTCCTTCAGGGTTCATCGTGTTTGGTCTGGCCTTCTGGGGATATCAGACTCAAGAGAGATGAATGATGTTGAACTCAGTGTCAAGTATTTACCGAAAACAGCACAAACAAATGGAACAGGTATGTAGCTTTTTTTTATTTCTAAAAATTTACTTTTGTTAAACCAGAATGGTATTTGTAACATATATAGTCTGTTTTTTGTTTCATGTTCACTCTGTTCCCTGTTTTGCTTTGCCTGAGTTCTGTTCACTAGTTTGTTTCCATAGTTTCCTATTATTCCCTCATCTGTTTCCATAGTTGCTCATTAATTCCTCATGTGTTTGTAGTTGTGAATATTATCTGCCTATGTACAGTATTTAAACCCTGGGTTTCTTCTGTTCATTGTTCGGTCACATTTCAGTTTATGTGGTTGTTATTTGTCCTGTGTTTCCCTGGATACCTCCTGAGCATTTTGAATTGTGAATAAAGACTTTGTTTCTTCTTCTTCATCATTGTGTGCCTCGTTACAGCAACCAAAATGTAACAGATGATCAAATTAATGGAAATTCCAGCAGTTAGCCTCCCCTGCCTGGAGCAAGAGCATCGCTCCCTTGAGGACCATACAAGAAAATTTTTTAGATCTTGCGTACCTGACGCACTACCCAGACAGCTGCCTGGCAACGTGACAAAGGCTAAGCTGTTTGGAGAAGGTCCTCCAGTGAGCTTTGCCACATTTGTGGAGTGGGTGCTGGTGAATTGCGGGTAGTCATTCACCATCGTCCTCGCAAAGAAGGAATTCAACTGCCCCACTCCCGATCCAGAGCCCAGTCAGCCATCCCCCCACTGCATGAAGCGATTGCCTGAGCCCACCTCAGACCGCAGACCCAAGCCCACTGAAACACACAAGCCAGCGCAAGAGGAAGTGACTAAGCCAATAAGCCTCAAGATGCATCTGACCAGGTACGCAAGCCAGCAACATTGCTCATGCATCTCCGCTGGTTCCGCCCAGCTTAGTATCTCCTGCGTCTCCTGAGTTCCCACTAGGGGTTGAACGACTTCTGATTTTTTAAAGTCAACTTTTATGTGATGAAAGTCGAGTCGAAGTCGACTAGTCGCTGATGACGTCATTAATTAACAAATAAGTCTGGAGCTGTGACAAACACCTTGTGCACAGCAAATCCACCAAATCCACCTTTGTCCGCAGTCCCACCAGCTCTGCTGGGGTCTTCCGGGTCCCCACCTCTGCCTCAGTCACATGAGTCGTCAACTCCGCCTTGACTCTCCGGACCTACAGTGTCACCCTGGCTCTTTTGCTCTCCGTCTCCACCCTGGGCTCCACCTCCATCAGCTCTGTCTGGATCAATCGGCCCTCTGGTGTCATCAGGGAGCCTCTATCCATATGCGGGACATTGAAATCTTTTTTGAATGAGCGATCACTGTTCACTTTCACTTTTAATTTCACTTTTGATTTGAATCACGTGAACTCTCTGTAAAGGGAACACATCTTACAAGATAAGATATTTGTCAATGAGCTCAGGATCTGTTGAGCAGCAAATCCACCATGGTCTTAATAGTCATCTCTTCTTACTCTCGACCCATGATCAGTGAAATCTGACTCCTGCAGCTTGTGTTGTATGCAGGGTTGTCAAGTCTGTATTTTTTTCCCCATGGAATTGGGCTACTTTTAAAGGGGTCATATGATGCTGCTAAAAAGAACATTATTTTGTGTATTTGGTGTAATGAAATGTGTTTATGCGGTTTAAAGTTAAAAAAACACATTATTTTCCACATACTGTACATTATTGTTTCTCCTCTATGCCCCGCCTTTTTGAAACGCGTCGATTTTTACAAAGCTCATCATTCTGAAAAGCGAGGTGTGCTCTGATTGGCCAGCTATCCAGTGCATTGTGATTGGCCAAAGCAGTGGGTTGATTTCCCCCCGTGGGTTAAAGGTTTGAAATTGTGCATAAATCCTCTATCCATGATAAACTGCGCGAGATGTCACGTTTTGTGAAGGAGGGCCACTGGTAGGAAGCATTTGAGCTGTGTTGATTATGAATGTGCAGTTAATTATTCTTGTTTGGTCTGTGTACTTAAGTTCCTGTCGTTTCAGTTTGATTTTGTCAGGTATTGTTAATGTACATCCTGTGTTTACGTGTGTCACCTGCCTGCCTGTGTGTGGATTTACCTTCTTGTGGATTAATGAAAGACTATTCACTTCATCATCTTCTTTGTGCGTGTTTTCCAGACACTGTAGCATGACAATTACAAGAAGCAGCAAAAGCTGTTGGACTCTAGTACAAATGTTTTCTACTTAAACATTCAATATCAATTTATTGTCAATGTATATGCCCAGATACCAGGGGTATGAATGTCCATAACAGTGACTGTAAAATATGCATTTTAGGTATAGAAATGACATATTTTGAGTTTTGATATTTGGGATATGGTCATTGCGCTACTTTAAGCTGTTCTTTTGTTCATTGTTCAGTCATGTTTCAGTTTATGTGGTTGCTATTTTTCCTGTGTTTCCCTGGATATTTTCTAGAACTGTGAATCCATCGTCATGTGTCTCGTTACAGCCACTGCAACGCAACGGTATTCGGAAGGTTTTTTTTTTTTTGGCTTTTCTTTTGGTTTTACTCATTGGATAGTTTGCTGGTTCAGTAAGTTATAGGAGGTGATCATACCAAATAATTTAGATAACAGACTTTAGCTTAGGTATTTCAAAAGGTAGTTCAGGTGTGTCTAGTTAATTATTCTTGTTTGGTCTGTGTACTTAAGTTCCTGTCGTTTCAGTTTGATTTTGTCAGGTATTGTTAATGTACATCCTGTGTTTACGTGTGTCACCTGCCTGCCTGTGTGTGGATTTACCTTCTTGTGGATTAATGAAAGACTATTCACTTCATCATCTTCTTTGTGCGTGTTTTCCAGACACTGTAGCATGACAATTACAAGAAGCAGCAAAAGCTGTTGGACTCTAGTACAAATGTTTTCTACTTAAACATTCAATATCAATTTATTGTCAATGTATATGCCCAGATACCAGGGGTATCCAGCCCTGCTCCTGGAACACTACCTTCTTGCAGAATTCAGTTCAAACCCTGCCTCAAAACACCTGCCTGCAAGTAATCCTAAACCCATGTATTAGCTGATTCTATAGCACATACACATGTATGTTTGCTCTCATGAGAAAAGACATATCATGCATACTTGTCTTAGCACTTCCTTATGTTTTTATGTAAACCAAGTTTTCACAGACTACCTGCTATTTAGTCCCATGTGAGGTCACTGCTCCTGTGTCAGTCATATCTCACTCACAGCGTGAAGCCAAGGTAATGAAACAATTCATGTACAGTAATTATCAGCTTTCAAGACAGAATGGAAAACACAGCAGGAGGCCAAATCTAATTTTCAGTGTGACATTTCCAGGCCTTAGCCATGAGAAAATACTAACAAATAGATGCAAATCAAAAAAATATGCTGTCTTCAGCTGTCATGTTGTGTCTCTTTGTTGCAGGACAGTGAATCAGGAGGGAAGTAGGGAGGGGGAGTATTTTCTAACAACTCTGTCTACAGTGAGCGAAAAGTATAAAGCAAGAAGCAAACAAATCTACTGTGGTGGGGCGATGCTCCAGAGTATTCTGAAAAATCAGAATTGCACTGTGCATTCATGCAATTTGTTTTTTAACAGTACTTAATAACAGCTCATTGAAAACATCTTTACATTTTAAATCCATGTTTACTTTTAGAGCAGTTTTTTTTCTTTTGCTTCTTTAAGGTTATATATGTAAGGAATAATTGACTCCGGGCCGTTGAATTATTAGAAAAATAATGCACACCCGAGGTGGCCGTTACACCTCGGGTGTGCATTATTTTTCTAATAATTCAACGGCCCGGAGTCAATTATTCCTATATATATGGAAAGATGGCAAATCAAAATAGTAGTGAATTTACTACTGCTATTTCTGTTTTTTTGTTGTTGTTGCTGTATATCTCTGTGCATATGTTTCTGCATGTAAGGTGTATAGGGCACCACAGACCAAAAACAAACCATGCTTCTAACCACAGGTGGAGAGCTGTAGTTCCAACCACACAATGGAATGGAACATTTTGTGAATGGTTGTTTGAATGGTAGTTTCAGGAAACACCAAATCATTGAACTATGTTTGTAACAATGGCCTATGTGACCATAGTCAGCCAATGAAATACACTCCTGTTACTAACGCTACAAAAGTCAGCAAAATGTTACCTGATCTTCCATCCCTCTGGAAGTCCACATGATACCACTCTCCATCGTTCACTTTTTTGTTCACAGCCAGTGTCTTGGTTGTGCCTGATCCCATATCCAGAAGCAGATACAAAAGACCATCCAGCATCTCAATGGCAAAAAAGTCTACCTTCTGTGTGAAAAGGCTCTTGGCCTCTTTTGTCTGTTGCTTAGGTTTCCCATGGCTAAAGAGGAGAAGTCCATTGGGCTCAGTGGTGCGGAAGTCAAAGGAAATAGAACCGGTTTTCTTAGTGTTCCATTTAGGAAGCGTGATGAAGGATTCTGGTGTCTCAAAAGTGATGGGATCTAATGTGGCAACATTCTCACACTTAAAGGCAACAACTCCATGGATCTTCATTTTTGGGTCGCCTTTAAAGGCTAGTCTGGACAGCTCCAGTCGAATTTCATTGTTTTCATACGCAACCTATAAATATAAAACAATGTCAATTGAACAGAAATAATTTGAAACACGATTTGTATCTGTTTTGTTCTGCAAACACAATTTAGACTATTTCTCTTTTGATATCAATGGATCTATTAACATTGGACAAAGAAAAGCTTTATAATGCTTTTTAAAGCTTCCTCTGTACATCTTATAACAGGTTCTTTACCGTGATGAAGGATTCTGGTGTCTCAAAAGTGATGGGATCTAATGTGGCAACATTCTCACACTTAAAGGCAACAACTCCATGGATCTTCATTTTTGGGTCGCCTTTAAAGGCCAGTCTGGACAGCTCCAGTCGAATTTCATTGTTTTTATACGCAACCTATAAATATAAAACAATGTCAATTGAACAGAAATAATTTGAAACACGATTTGTATCTGTTTGTTCTGCAAACACAATTTAGACTATTTCTCTTTTGATATCAATGGATCTATTAACATTGGACAAAGAAAAGCTTTATAATGCTTTTTAAAGCTTCCTCTGTACATCTTATAACAGGTTCTTTACCTCCCTTAGACAGCCCATAAAGTTGTTGCTAACAGGTGATCCCGGCAGGTCGGCTGTACTAGGACTTCCTCCAACATAGAAAAAGTCATCAGATCCAAGCATGGTGTAGTCCTCTTGAGTATATCCTGTGGTGGTCAGTATTCCATCCACAGATATTGTTACCTAAAGAACAAACCACAGGAAAAAGGATATACAGATGCCAGTTTGCTACTGTCTGGATTTCTGTTTCTGTTTCTTTTGTAGATACACAATGCTGCGTAATAACGCAATGGGGAACCTGTAAGTGCTCACAACATCTGAAGCCCTATAGAATCACAGCAATTCATTGGTTGATGGTGCCTGTATGAGTCCGAAGGAGCTTCATACCAGCACCTTAATAGGCTCACCATTAGATTTTCTTATTTTCTGTGCATTATAGCTTCAGTCTGTTTTGTTTAGCCGCTCACCTTAAAGTGAGTTATTCCCCTTTCGAGTGACAAGATGATATTCAGTGAGTTCTCCCTCAAAGCACGCACTTCATTGTCAGTGATGATATGCACGACATGTGTCTCCTATTCAAGATCTGGATGCTGAACTGACCACTGACCAATTCTCTTGTGAATAAGGCTTTGGGAATGATTGTGATATTACAGACAGAGACAAAGCCTTTCTGTTGGATGTGGCCATGCCTAATTCGGGGCTCTTTGGTGACAATATTTAGCTGGTGGTAAAGAAGATCAGTTCAATAAAAAGCAGACAGCTATTTTCCAACACGTGCACCCTCGCAATAAGAGAGACAAACCAGCCACTTCCTTGGCACATTCTGATGCACAAACCTATGCAGTAACAGTATAGCCAATGGAGCTAGCCAATGGCCTACTGCATAGCTTTGTGCATCTTGCAGAAAATCAATGGCACCAAGGGCACATTTATAAGGGAGCTGTTATGCAGCTCCTTATGAGCGGCACTTTAGCACCATCAACCAATGAGTTGGTGTGATTCTAAAGGGCGTCAGACCTTGTGACCACTCTCATGTTCCCCATTGGCATTACACAGTGTCTTTGGGAACCAGGGTTACATTCAGTAAAACAGACATTTTTCCTTTATTTGTTTTAGTCTAAAACCCATTTTTATGTCTCTTTTTTCTTTGATATTTTGCATAAATTTGAAGGGATAGCTTTGAAGACTTAATTTACTTAAATGTAATCACGTGTTGATGTATTAAACAAAAGAATGTGTTAGTAATGCCCCATAGCAACTTAAAATTAATTGACAGACACAAAAATGGTGTTAGTAATTGGGTAGGTTTAAGGGTGGGTTAAGGTGTAAGGGATGGGTCAACAGTGTAATTATAAATGTAGTTACAGAAATGAATTATAGATGTAATTACATGCAGTTATTTAAAAAAAAAATATATAAGTACAATGTAAAAACGTGCGCAAAAAGTGCATTCATTCATTTAAATGTAAGTACATAGTAGTTAGGGCCACTTAATATAAATAATCATAAACAAGGCCTCTCGTGGATTATTGCTTTATTAAATTGAAGTGTCATTCATTTTCATTGTGTATACTTTGCTGTGTTTGTTTATTCACCATGAGCCAGATTTACTAACATCTTGTGGCAGCACAAACCATCTTAAGACACGCAGTGAAAAATTAGCTGAAGAGGTGCGAAAGGTTATTTTTGCGGCTGACCTTATTGCATATGCATTTGTAGGAGATTCACTTTCGGGTACAAAATTTTATGGGAGGAGAGTATTTAAAAGAATAATACAAGGTGATTTACTAAGGTTTGCAGTAGTCAGTTTACTGTTATTTGCACCATTATGTAACGCACCTCAAAAAAATGTCTTAACTCATTTTGCCATTGACATGGCTGCAATAGTTGCTAATTTGCTAGATTGTACTAGTCATTATGGATATGAGATGGCTGCATCTTTGCTCTTTAATTTGGTTATTAAATCACCCACAGAACTTTCCACTCCCATCAGCACTTTGATGGGATTGCTGTCTTGTGCTAATTTGCTCTGTTTAGTAAATCTGGCCCCATCTTTGCTATTTAGTTGATACTTATTTTACAATAAAAAATGGACATCATGGTCCTGTTCCAAAACCTAGTGTGGATATAAAAAGTATAAACACCGTTTGTAAAATTCCTGCTTTTAATGAATCCAAGTAAAATAATGTCAGATCTTTTTCCACATTTAATGTTCTATTGAAATCAACTAAATTCATGTAACAAACAAATACAAACTTTTAGGAGGGGGGGGGGAAGAAAAAAAGAAAATTCTCACATCTCAACTAATACTGGATTGAACAACCTTTTGATTTTAATATAGCAAACTGCTCTTTTTAAATAAGACTATATCAACTTAGCACATCCTAATCTGTCAATGTTTTACCACTCTTCCTTAATTACAAAAGAGCTCCAGATTGGTCATATTGCAGAGGGATCTCTGTTCAAGTTATACCACAAGGATTGTTTTTTTGTTTGTTTGTTTTTGAAGCCATTGCTGCTGTATTTACTCAGTTGTTATCATTCTGAAAGTTGAAATTCCTATTTTTAGCTTCAGGTTTTTAATGGAGGCCTGCAAGTTTTGCCTAAATATTCTGGTATTTGGGACTTTCCGTGATTCATGCTACACTGTAAAAAAGAAATTTGTAAAATAACAGAAAAAGTACTGGCAGCTCACGACACACGACATTATCCATTAATTTTACGGACATTTCTGTTAACCCTAAAACACAATGCAATGAAGAGTAAAATTCAAAATTCTGGTAAAAACACCTGTAAAAAATAAATACACAATATTCCTTCAAATTATATAGGATATTGTGCCCTATTTTGACAGATTTTTTTAGAGTACATCTTGTCTACTGCCCCAGCTCCAACAGAAGAGAAGCAGCACACACTTTGTATTATTATTGAAGGCCATGTCTTTGGCAGTAAAATGAAAACAAGAATATGCTCAAGAAAATCCTACTGATTTTTATTCCGAGTTAATCAGAATCCCTCAAATCATGTCTGAATTATTATAATTACTTTTCAGTAAGACTTTGAATGTGGTTAATTCCAAACGGAGTACCATGTCTTATTATAAAAAAAAGTGTGTATATTCATACAACAACATAATTTTAGGTTTTTATTTTTCCTTATTTCTTAAAAGTTTCTGTTTGCTTCTTACATGAATTTGAATGGTTTTATTATTGAACAAAAAGATGGAAAAAGATCAAAACATGATTTTTAAATAGATAATTTTTTACATCTCGAAAAGCTGAACAGGGGTGTGCAAATTTTTTCCACAGCCATCAAGGTCATCTTTGTTAAAAGTTACTCACACATGCCATACCAATATTGCTTCTCGTGTGAAGTGCACAAGAAATCCGATCTAATTTACAGTTAGGTCAGTGTTGCCATGTTACTAAGATAAAACACATAACAGATATTGGGTGTACTGTGCTTGTCAAAGTCCATTCTGGGGTTGTTATAAAGGATGCATGTGCATGTTCCAATTTGGAGTGCGGATATGACGATTAAACATGCTGTCCAAGCAACTCATTAGGTTTTGGAATGTCTCCAGGGAACAGTGCCTGAAATTACTGTGGAAGGCCTAAAGGCAAGGTGTTGTTAAACGCATAGGCAAAAATATTTTTGTTTATTTCTTGTCCTATTTTAAAAAAAAACTTTGGCCTGTTGCCGTATTGTGCAGAGTTAACTATAAATAAGCAACTTATTAATAAATAATACATTTGATTTTACAAGGGTAGCCAACCCTGCTCCTTGAGAAAGTCCTGTCCTGGAAAATTTAGCTCCAATTTTAATAAAAGCCACCTGAACCAGCTAGCCAAGTAGATCAGGATTAATTGAAAATGACAGGTATTTACAGTAGCAAGGTTGGAACTGAAGATGGCAGGAAGATTGCTCTCCAAGCGCAGAGCTCACCCTGCTCTATACTATCTAGCACCCATGCCTGCAGACAATCATGCTTTTCAGAAGACATTTCAAGAGATACAAACAAGATAATAGGTAAATAAGTTTGACCCTGCTTAAAAGAGGTACTTTTGGCTCTTAGGAATTATTTCTATGGTAATGTTAATACCATATAAAGTGATAATTTCATCTAACGCATGTAATGCTATATTGACTAAATCATTACTCTGTTCATCGGTTTGATGCCCTCTTAGCTCCTGTAGCTCTATTACCTGACGCAAATTCCTTGTTACTTTTACATCATGCCATTCATTGTCATTAAATTTTCCATTGACTGGTTCCACCAGAGCTTCAAACGCCCCAGAACCCAAATTTATGACAAGAGACACTGCTCCGTTTTTCAGCGCCAGGTTGACATAGTCATCAGATTTTCCCGTGTGAAGCATCAGTCCATTTCTCTGGAGTGTTTTGAATGACAGCGTGATTTCATCGCTGCTGCTTTGGATCGGGTTCAGAGAAAGATCATAGCAGAAGTATTCTGAACCTTTGAATGTTGCCACATATTCTTCCATTTCTGAAAACAAAGAAGAAAATAGATGGGTTAAAAACCTGACAAGGATGGATTCATCTCTAACCACGCTTCATTTAACCACACTTCGCACACTTATTTTGACTATTGCACAAGCACATAACAACGACAGAAGATATAAATTATTTGGCTAGCACAAAGACGTGTACAGGTGACTGAGGTTGGCCAGAGTGATCTTGAAAAAAACAATCTCTGAATTGCATGTTTACAATATCTATCTGTAAGAAACAATGTCTTAGTTTCTAAGTTTCAATGTCATAGACAGTGCTTCTTCACCTATATGCCAGATATCTGCTCCTAAATGATGGCCACCGAAGCCATCTTGTTCCTTCAGTTCCTGGTTCCCTTTCAAGGGTGCTTGTGCTGCATCAGAAGTAGTGTTTCTTTGGGAACGCTTCTGCATATATAGCTCCGCCCATGTTGGTGTTTCTTCTCAAGGGAAGCAAAATAGAATTAAGAGGCTTGGATCTCCCGATGCCAAGGCAGCAGCTGTATTACGGGTATGCAACGAAAATGCAGGGAGGAAACTTTATGCAGGGTCTGAGGACCATCATCCTCTCAAAGAGGGCTTCAGTCATAATGCTGCAGGGCTCAGGATTTTGATAGCAGGCCCCTGCGAAGTGTCCTTGGGAGGTCAATCAGCCAACCCCACCACCTTTGGTATTTCAGGGCGCAGCGGTTTCTGGTTCAGTTTTTGGTCCAGTCTCTGCCTAGGAATGTTGCGGAAATGGGATATGGTTCTCTTCCCCCTTGTTTCAACAAGGTCCTACCCACAGTGGTGGGTGCTGAGCTGTCTCTGGTAATGGAACAAGAGCTGTAGACGGTCTTAGAAAAGGAGTTCCTTCACCTGAGAGAGATCTGTGTCAACTAAATTTCGGTTAAGGCTGAACACCAAGAAAAGTGTGCTTTGTCCAATACAGAGGACTACTTATTTAAGCTCGGTAAAGGATTCGACAATGATGCAGGCAAGTCTGTCTCCCGCTCATATCAATTCAATCCTTGCAGCCATAAATTAGCTAAAGCTAGGCCAGTCACTCACTGTCACAGTTGCAGAGTCTGTTAGGTCTGATGGCAGCTGCATCCAACGTGATACATTTTGGCATTCTGCATGATCAAGGTTACGAGCAGGTGACTTTGTACCTTGTTTATGTGGAAGAAATATCGGTTCTTGTCCCAGGGTCTCTTGCTGGAAGCTCCTTGTCATCATGCAATGCTTACGAAAGCCACATACTTCACAGGCTGGGGAGTGACCATGAGTGAGTGCTCATTGCATATAAACTGACTGGAGTTGAAAGGTGTTTTTCTAGCTTTGAAGCACTTTCTCCCAGACCTGAAGGGTCATCGTGTGCTTGTCCGCACAGACAACACATTGGTGGTCTCTTACATAAATCACCAGGGAAGTCTGTGGTTGCATCCACTTTACAAAGGGGCACATCAGATCCTTCTGTGGTCTCAGGGCAAGCTGCTCTCCTTGGCCCTCATTTATATGAGCAAACAGATCAAATTACGACAGAGTTCACGTGTGGTTCATGAAACATTTGTATCCCATCATACAAAAGATCCGATATTGATAAATGTGGCAGCTGAAAATAGTTGTCAAAATCACGCCCCTAAAAATGCCCTGATTTAGAAGCCTTAGCCCTACAGTTTACAACATGGAGAAACATAACCCGGCCAAGAAGAGGAAGAAGGCTAATCTCATAAAGGAGGAAGAGATATTGATTGTACATTAAAATCACGCTAACCTCATAATTGTTGCAAACAATTAAATTATTCTAGTATTTATTATACAACAATACTTTATTAATATTATACACAATAAACAGAATACTTTACCTTTGGCAACACATTTTCAAATGAAGAATATGTGGCATCTAGGGATGACCATAATTAATGGTCGGTTAATAATTAATTAATAATCAGTTAACCGACAGTAAGAATTTTTTACCAATTAACACTATCAGTTAAACAGTTAAAAGGTCATTTAAAGAAGCTGGTTAGACATATCAGTCAATATTGCAAAAAAAAAAAAAAAGTGCAATTTGTTACATTCAGAAATAATGTAAAATACAAAAGATGATGTCAAAAGATGAAGGAAGATGCAACAAAGTTCCAAAAACAAAAGTATTTATTAAATAAAACAAGTTCAGGTAGAGCCACAGGGAAAACAGCAATGTAACAATAACGGACAAAGAACGAAGACAAACAGAGGAATTTAAGTAGGCAAGATAATGAACTGAATACGAACAGGTGAACAAGAATGAAAAACATGAATAGCTATAAAATTGTAGAATACAATTATAAAATAAAACAATTTATATTGGCATTTGTTATAAATGTAAAACTATATAAACATCAATCCAAACGTCTCGGGTTAAACATGTAACCATGGTTACTTGCGTAGCCTGAGACATTCCCCTTCAAGGGAACTCACATTGCCTCTAGTGAACACTATGGGGAGCAAAATAGCCACTGTGCCATGCTGCGGTGCATGCTTGTCCACCTGGTGAGAGAGCACCAAAAGAAGTAGGCAAACCGATTCAAAAAGGGGTACGCCAATGATGCTCCAGACAGCTAAAACACCTTAGGGCAAATGGGGAACCCAACCAACACATAATATTTAGGAAGGGATATCCCATTCAGCCAAGTTGGGAACACAACTATCCTCAAACAGCTATAATTTCTAAAGACAATGGGCCATCTACATGAAACCCTCTAATTACAAGGGAAACAGCCCAAGCCAATGATCAGCTCATCAAAGGGAAACTATGCTCAGACAGCTACCATTTCTGGGGAGGCAGCCCAACCTTGCATGTATTATGAGAATGGAGCAAGAAACCCTACTTCAATATTCATACTGCACTTTAGTGAGGGACTTCTTGCTTCACCTGGCCAAAAAGCAGCTTGTCAGACAGAGGTAACTGTCCTTAGACAGCTAGTAACTTTGATGATGTTACAGCTGGGCCACAGTAAATATATTGGAGGCAGCCCGACCTGAGATGCTCCTAAGAAGAGAGCAAGGAACCCTACTTAAAACCCAAAATCACTGGGGAGGGGTATCTTGCTACAATTTTCATAAAAAGGGATAGCAATCAAAAGAAACCATTCTTTAACAGGTATATCATTGATAAACTTCTGCTTAAGAGAGGGAGTGAGGAACCCTAACTCGTTTGCTTATGAGAAGGGACATCCTACTCAGGACTCAAGCCCAGGTAGAACCCATTATTATGACCACATCACACAACATGCATTTAACTCCCTCAAAAGCTAAGCGTGCTTACTTTAAGCATCAGCTTCGAACACTTTTTAAAGAAACCTACAAGAACAATATAGAATGTGTCGCTATGAGAGCCTTTGACTCCCCTGAGAGCCTAACATGCTCGAGTAAACACTGACTACGATCCCTCAGAAGAGAACCTAAAAGAAAATCTTCTTACCTGTCTCTTTCAGTCAGTCTTGCGAATACATCATACCTGGCACATCCGGTCTCTCTTAGAAGTTGAAGGTGTTCCACCCAAGAGTCTGAACATCCCACATCCCATGAGAATAGGGACAGTGCAAACGGTTTCTTTACCACTGAGAAATGTTTACAATGAGCACATGCAGTTTCCTCGAAAACTGAATAAAAAAAACGCATCACAAAAAAACGCATCAATCATGCATGTCCTCAGGTCCTCAAATGGAGGCACACACTACCTAAAATGTTTCGCAGAGTTCTACTCAATAACAGTATCCTTCACACGTACACAAAAAAAAAATAAAATAAGTTGATTGCGTGCATTACAGGTGCCCTCTTATACTTCTGGGCACTCTGCTTGACGTCAAGGCTTGCACGGTCCAAAAGATGCTTCAGACACTGGTCATGTTGACAACAAACATTGGAAACAAAATACTTCATCACGTTTGGTTGTACAGATAAGAGTAAGATATCATTCAAAACTGTAAATACTTTTATTTGTGTCCACTAACAATAAAAACAAAACATTGTGCTTTTGTAAAATAAAGAAAACATACAGGATGCACTTTCTGCCATCATGGTTTCTGTGAATTTGTTTGTGGAACATGTCACAAAAAATGAACCAAAACTTAATGCATATTTGTCACAGTTTTTTTTTTCCTTTCATTTTGCTAATCGGTTATTTCTGTAAATATATATTTCATATAGTTCTATATTTTTTTTCCTTTTATATATTTAATTTAATTTTGTTTTTCTCCATTCACAAAAGTGCTGCAGATGCGTAATGTGATGATGTGTGAATCCTCATGTTCTGTTGTTTATGCTGCTATTTGCGCATTTAAAACTAAACCTCTAGGGAAAAACGTGTGGTCTTTACAGTAGATCACAATCTTGCCATGTAATGGTTGATCAGTTAACAAGCATCAGTTGTCAGGAAAAACAATCAAAATGAACATCACTATTGTCACTTTCAAGAGGCACTTTTTTTGTATCAGGCAGGGGATAAAATTCTTCACCTTTGCCCATATTTGTGTCAACTGTGGGTTTTGCCTCTGAGGGGGGCCAACTTATAGACTTTCATAGGTCTTTCAACTGAGGTTGTTGAGACCATACTTCACTTTAGAGCTCCCTCCATGAGGAAACTGTATGCCCTGAAGTGGACTATTTTCACTTTATGGTGCAGAAATCGCCAGCTGGACCCAGTTAATTGCCTGATCAGTTCAGTGCTGGAGTTCCTGCAGGAGGTTCCTCCACTTTAAAGGTCTACATGGCAGCCATAGCTGCTTACCAGACACCTTTGGTTGGTGAGTCATTGGGAAGAAACCTGCTGGTGTCACGTTTCCTCCATGGTACTTCAAGGCTGAGGCCTGCAAGCGGCAAGAGGGTAACCAGCCTGGGATCTGGCCACTGTTGTGTAAGGTCTGTCTATGGCTCTGTTTAAGCTTATGGAATCTGTTCCAGAAGAATGAAAAACAGTGTTTTCTCTGGCAATAACATCTCTTAAGAAAGTAGGAGACCTTCATGTCCTGTCGGTTGCCCCATCATGCTCAGAGTTTGCCCCTGGTATGGTCAAAGCCATTCTACACATAAGACCGAGGTAAGTCCCTAAAGTACCCACTAATGTGGCATGACTGATTGTGCTGCAGGCCTTTTGTCCTTCCCCTTCCAGACATCGGACAAAGAAAAACTAAATCTGCTATTCCAAGTTAGGGCATTGGATGCTTATGTTCACAGAGCTGCTCTATGGTGTATAACTGATCAATTGTTCAAGGTTCAAGGTTCAGTGTTCAAGGTTCAAATTTATTATAAGCCCAAAAGGCGATTATTGGTGCACCATCAAATTTGTAAACATCATACAAAACACACAAACAAAACAAATAACATCACAACATTCTGACATCTTACAGATTTAAAAGCCTTACAGCAGTGGGAATAAAAGAATGTCTGTACCGATTGCTTTTTAGTTTAGGCATAATATACCGTATACCATAAGGAAGCATTTTAAACTCATGGAACGTCTCTAGGTTACGTATGTAACCATGGTTCCCAGAGGGAACGAGACGCTGCGTCGAGATCGCTTTGGGAACGCCCTTGCGTGACCGCGTTCTGAAGCACGTGTCAAATCCGTCCAATGGAGCAGCGAGACGTCACGAGCAGGGTGACGTCAGCACCAGAAAGCATAAAAGCGCATCCGGCCGGGCGCAAACCAGCTTCGATGAAGTAGCGCCTGCAGGGATGCAGGGAGTATGGCAAAGAGACGCAGCGTCTCGTTCCCTCGGGGAACCATGGTTACATACGTAACCTAGAGACGTTGGGCGTTCCCAACGCGATCTCGACGCAGCTCGAGTTCCTGAAGGGGAACAGTGGATGAGTACAATCTGCAAGAATAGTTTTAGCTTTCTGTAAAACAAACCTTTCAAAACTAGTTGATAACCCAGTCTGCTTAATGCCGATAATCTTACTACCTTGGTTGACAATGCCATTTAATAAACTCCGATGTTTAACATTTACATTACCAAACCAACAGCATATAGAAAAGCAAAGTACAGATTCAATATAAGATTTATAATACATGGTCATAAGAGTCCTACTAATATTAAAAGTAGAGAGCCTCCGAAGACGGTGTAACCGTTGCTGGCCTTTTTTGCTACTGCTTCAACATGAGAATCAAAACGCAACTTATTATCAATGATAAGCCCAAGGTACTTGTAACTACAGGTTAAGGAGCTGGATGACTAGATCTAAAATCAATTACCATATCTCTGGTCTTTTGTATGTTTACTTGCAAAAAAAGCACTGTCATACCATGTCATAAAATCATTCACCACTGGACCATGACAATTCTCATCCTTAGTCAACAGACTAACAATAACAGTATCATCAGCAAATTTTAAAATTAACCCGTCTGTGTGTTTACACAATCGTTAGTATATAAAATGTAGAGCAAGGGCGAGAGAACACATCGAGGAGAGCCTGTTGACGTAATAAGGGTATCTGAGAAGGTGCTGTTTACTCTCACTCTCTGCATTCTATCACTTTAAAAAATCTAATAACCACCCCACTATCTTCAACTCTAATTTAAACTCTGAAATTAATTTCTTTATTAAAACATGGGGCTGAATAGTATTAAAAGCTGACGAAAAATCTACAAAAAGCAATCTAACATGGGTTTTACTTCCCTCCAGATTAGGGGTGACCCCGAATAGTCGACGATTCAATACTTCGATAAGAGGAGCCAGATTCGACTACCAATCTCACAGTCAAATATTCGCAGAGGTGTTATGATCATGCCATTTTGGCTATATGGGGGTGCTGATTTCACATAGAACTACCGGTTTTCTCCCAATAAGGTAATATACAGCCTATTAAGATAATGCTGTAAATAAAAATCTGAAAAGAAAGAAGCTTTAAATAAATATTTTAATGTGCATGAATAAATCCAACCACCCCTATAGATTTAAGTTTTACTTTCCATAATCCGTGACCGACAGAGGAGCATTTTGGCGGCAGGGATTTAAAACTTTAACAAAGACTCAAATTGACACAGGCAGAGTGAGTGACTGGATTTTTTTAGATCAGGTAGGGTACAAGTGATTTCAAAACATTTCAGCCGGCTTATATATATCGTATATATTATTTATCTCGTATAAAATGCATTTGGTTGTGCAGCGCTTCATTGTACGGTGATTATCTCTTCAGTGCGCAGCGCGAGCAGTACAAACAACAATGCAGAATATCAATAGGCCTAACTATGACTGGGACTGTCATATACATAACATTATAATGAGAATACTATTATAATAAAACGCTGTTAATTTTTTGAGTTTAGTTGCCGTGTTTCTGCACGTTGTTGTGTGAAGAACGCGTCCACAAAAGTTAATTCAGAGCCACACAGACACATGTGCATTCGGGGCATTTTGTGCAGATAGCTATAAGTCGTAATATTAACGTTATGTTGTATAAATAACGAAGCATATTCTATATGAGATAAATGATGAGTTAAATCCCATTGATTAAAAACCTGCTATCAAATGCTTCATTCTACTGGTCATCTTCAGCGTGCGCAGCTCAAAACAGAAATGCAGAACATTAATAATACTGTCACACAGGCTACATAACGTTATAATGAGAGCACTATTGTAAAAAAAATTTGTGAATTCTTAGGGTTTCGCTGACGTTTAATTAGGGCTGCCCTCGACTAAGGATTTTTCTGGTTGACTAGTAGTCATTCATTTTAAGCATTAGTCGACTAATCGCACGTTTATTAATAAACCATTTAAATCATTATAATGAGCCTTTAATTGCCTACATAGCCTAATAAGCGCTCAAGAACACGCATAAAGCTTGCCACAGCGCACCGGCAGAAGTAATGATTATGA
>NW_015641015.1:39173-50822 GCF_001515625.1 Sinocyclocheilus rhinocerous
CTGCCCTCGACTAAGGATTTTTCTGGTCGACTAGTAGTCGTTCATTTGAAGCATTAGTCGACTAATCGAACGTTTATTAATAAACTGTTTAAATCATTATAATGAGCCTTAAATTGCCTACATAGCCATAAGCGCTCAAGCACACGCATAAATCTTGCCACAGCGCACCGCAGAAGTAATGATTATGAGTGTGTCAGGGAAAAACAGTAAGGAGGCTGCATTAACATTTGAATAATTCACTGATAAACTAGTGTTTTTTTGTTTTCAGTTTAAGAGATGAAGTCGGCGACACCGACTCATCATCTCCGCTGTAGTGATGCGAGTGCATGTTTCATACGGATACATACATAATCTGAGAATGTTAGTCTTCCATTTGAATTGGTTTATTTGAAAGTAGACATTTCACTCTCTAAAGATATATTTTTAATGTCTGTAAGGCAAAGATATACACGGAGTTTCGCACTCAAGTGCACAGAGAGATGGCAGAAAGAGCATCCTGTTTGCTTTCATTATTTTACAAAAGCGCAATGTTCTGATGTTATTGTGAGTGCACACAAATAAACGTAGAGTCTTTACAAATTTGAAAGATCTATAACTCTTATCTGTGTGAGCAAAAATTACGGAGTATTTTTAAGCGCAAATGAGCGCACCGGTGACTCCGTCTGTCATGCAGTGAGCGCGCTACTCAGATTGAGCAGCCATGTAAAGTTGCTAATACTTACATATTTCAGATAATAAGCCATATTTGAGGTCGTTGATAGGCAAGCGTTTGGATGTCCTGCCTGATGTACTGTATTAGCCTACCACATAGACCAGCCGTTAACGATCTGCGTGACTTTGCCAATGTGGATTATTATTATTTATTTTTTTTGCGACTAAGCGTCTAATAAAATTTTGGTCGACCAAGCCTCTTCTGGTCGACTAACAATTAGTCGACTCTTTGGGGGTAGTCCTACGTTTAATGTTTGCTATCTTTTAATCAAAACATAAAACAATATTTACCCCGTTTGCATATACGAGGTGTCCGTTACACATTTTCCCTGTGTGTTTACGTCAGTAATTATGACTGTTGAATGTCTGACTGGACTCTTGGTAATGTATTTTGCCCCCCGCCCCCAAACATATGATTTGATTATCAGTCGACTATCGGCAAGATTCGAAAATTTCGATTCGACTATGTAAATCCTTAGTCGGGGACACCACTACTCCAGATGTTTCATAATCATATTTAACAGGGTGGATGAGGTATCCTCAACTCCCCTTCTGGCCTGGTAAGCAAACTGCAACGGATCTAAAAGATTTTGAATTTTCAATAAAAGTTCATTCCTGACAAATTTCTCAAAGCATTTCATCACCAATGATGTCAGAGCAACAGGTCTAAAATCATTTAGAGTCTTAGGATAACTTGTCTTCCCTACAGGCACAACTATAGCTTCTTTCCACAACTTTTTTTAAAATAAAGCATTCATGTGCTTAGGAACATCCTCTACATGAGGGACCCCAGCATCCAAGCAGAGAATGAGTAAGATAGTCGAGGCTATCTCTCTAGCATATGAAGCCAATGGACAGACTTCACCTTTGGTAGTCAGGGCCCACTTAACAAGAAGTATGGCAGCTTCATAAGCCTTATTGTCAGGGATATCCCTGCAAGATGTGTGTGATGCAGTGGGCTAGACCTCGCTGCACATCTTTTGATGTTCAACATTCTAGATTTTGACTCCACACCAGGGTCCCAGGTATCCATGTCTTAATTGTGCTCGCCATGAGGTACAGTAGACAGTCGCTTGTCAGTACAGTGGAGTGGGTATTATCGTTTCCAAAGTGTCGCTACTTCCAACGACACAACAATCAGAAGCTGACATTGTTTGGTCCGGATATGCTTTATACCTTCCTAGTCACACTACGTGCACCATGCCATTGGACTGATTACACACATGCTTCAAGACGCAGTCACGTAGCATTCCCAAAACATCGCTCCTTCAGACAAAACATTGAGTTCCTTTTCAGGTAGCCATGGTTACAGTCGCATTGATTCTAGATAATAATGACTTCTGTTCCTACATCATTTAGAGAAGCTGGCAAGACTGTACATTATAGGCCAAGATTAATGTTTAACACCAATAATTTCAAACATGAAAAGCAGTAAACATCCCTGAAATATGGAATAGAGATCCTAAATGTAGTTGTTGTATAATTTACAATATGAACCTCATTAATGGTGTGCATGCTGAAGGTTCATTGAGAAAATAATTGTTCAAAGGTACACGTCAATCTACAGAGATTATTTAAAACAAACTAGCACAACTTTCTACTGAAGATCATTATCTCCTCCATTAGTTAATGCATTAGTGAATATAAACTAACAGTGGACAAAGATCTGTATAAAGTGTTAGTTAATCTTTATTAATGCTAACTTATCAATACATCCATCCATTCTCTAAACCGCTTGTCCCATTGCAGGGTAGTGGGAACGCTGGACCTTGTTTCAGTGTTTTGGGCCGTAGGCATGGAAACACCCAGTATGTTAACTTGTACTTATAATAGTGCCTTTCATAACATTAACGGTTTAATTTGTTGACATGTCTTAATAGTGTGAACTAACAATAAATAACCTCTTTACAACATTAATTAACCTTTGCTGGTGTTCCATTTGTACATTTACATTTTTTAAACATTTAAGTTGCTTGTACGATGAACAGCACTTTTGCACAATAAACAGCTGTTAAAAGAGACAATAAATAATACATCTCCAAAAAAACAGTATCTCCATACTACATCAGAGGTGTCCAATTCTGCTCCGATTTGGCCAGTTTCTAGAAGAGTTCTATTTAAACATTTAATTAAACATACATGAACCAGCTAATCAAGATCCTTGAGCTCACTCCTTGAGATCACTTGAAACTTACAGGCAGGTGTGTTGGAGGCGAATGACTATCCAGAAGACAATGTATACTACATTTTTTAGACCTATTGTACAGGCACCTGATTTCTACTACTGCTACACTGATAACATGCAGCTTTACTTTTCATTTCAACCAAACAATTCAATGGTAGCTGCATGGATCTAGGACTGCCAGACGGACATGCATGGATGAAGGAACATGTTTGCATACTCTATCACAGATGAAGTGAATTAAATGCAATATTTGTCAAATACACAGACGTTTCAGAAACGTTTTCATGAGCAACAGAAACAGTTTTTATATACTGCTTAATACAGCGCCATCTGTTCAAGAATAAAGTTCAACGTAAATATATACTATTTAAATACTAATAAAGTGGGGATATATGCTTTCATGATAAACGTGACGCAATATAACCTTGCAACTACAGTAAAAAAGCTTTTAATGTTCTAAAAACACAGATTTATGAGCAGTATTGTCTGAATAAGCTGCGCCAGCTGAGTCGGCCGGCTGCTCTTGAAACGCTATCGCGGTACTTTGATGCCACATGTGACAGTGACGTGGCGTCGGCGCCGGTTCAAGTCGGACTAAATTTCTAACCGACATGCACTGCTTCAAGTCAGCCGCCGATCGGTTTGCGCGGCGCCGCATGAAGTCGAACGCACCTAATGAGAACATGACACATGCAACCAAGGAACCAATCAGAACAAAATGTACAGACAAGGGTAGCACATGGCATGATCACATGAGGAGCAAGGGAAATCAAATGAGAGAGAACATGACTGTGGCCAAACTACAAAATAAAAGACATGAAAACATGAACATGAAACAAAACCCAGCGTGACAAGTTTATTATGTTGGCTGCCGTACATATCACAGCAGTTTGGAAATAAATGTTATGGTTAGGTTAGTTTAGGTTAGGTTAATGTTATGGTTAATACTTGTTTAAAAACAACCTACTACGTATACTGAACCTATACTGAAAATACAAATAACTCATTTTTGAAAATTTGCTCATTGTGACTCATTTTGCCAGCACAGGTCACATGGCAAATCACAGAAAAGTTCACAAAAAAAGGTTTTGTTGTAAATAGTGGCTAAAAGGTGATTACTATGCATTTCACTAATTAGTTAAACACAAACATGTAAAGCTAAAAGGATTTATACTTTTACTACACATATCCAACATAGGAAGACCATACATCCCCTTTTTCCTGGACATGTCCTGGCCAGGATTTCTATATTGCCTAAAATATCCAGTGGTTGACTTGAAGGAGAGCTGCGCAGACCAATCGGTGTATGACATCAAAGTACCATGAAAGCTATAGAGAGCAGACGACTCCTTATGCTTTCAAATTGCTCTCGTGGTACTTTGATGTCAAACACTGATCGGTCTGTGTAGCGCTGCTTCAAGTCAAACACACCTAATATGTACACGTATTTGCATCGCTTTGACCATTCTATGTAGATCCCACTTTCTCACGTGCCACGATTTGTCAATTATGTACAATGCCTGCATTTTATTGGTCAAAATACTTTTTAATCATTACCTTCTGCAAGTATGAGACAGGAAAACAAAGCCAAAACCTGGATATTTTAGGCAATATAGAAATCCTGGCCAGGATGTGTCCAGGAAAAAGAGGACGTATGGTCACCCTACCCCCCACACAAATTTAAATTGGAAAAAATGTGGGTCAGTGTTAAGCTTGTCATGGATTCACCAATTCTCCCACACCATTGTCACTCTCAGAGGGCCCGTCCACACGGAGACGCGTTTAGCTGTATACGTAAACATTTTGTATCATATCAGTGTTTCGTCCAGATGGATCCGGCGTTTTAAGAATCTGAAATCGCTATTTTTTTAAACCAGGTTCCAGAGTGGATCAATTTGAAAACAACACCCTTGCATTTTCATGTGTACAGCCAATCCATATATTTTGTGAAACAATGATGTCATCACCCCATGTCTCGACCCTAGTCAAGTTACATCACGTAACAGCAACAACAATGGCGCTGTTGTTGTTGTACATGCTTGTGTTCATGCTGCAGAAGCTACTGAGCCTATTAGCTTTACTAAAGCAAAATCTTCTTGTTTGTTGTTGTGTTGGGTTTGTATATAGTGCGGAAGGTTTATGCACATGCTCCAAGTCTTCTTCTCCATTTTTAGTGCATCTCTGTGGCAGAGTTTGAGTCGGTTACACGTTTTGAGTCGGTTTCAGTGGTTTCGTGTGTACGCAGATGTCTTGAGATGATGCCGTGTTTACTTTTTTTTAGAACGAGGAAACAAAAGATTGGCTAGTGAAAGCTCTGGCTTCGTGTGGATGTGGCCACAGTCTTCTGTCTGCTCACACTCCTCAGCCTGATCACCCATACCTGTTGCCAATCAGCACCTCAGGCACTCTATTTAAACCCTGCCATCAACACAGTAATTTGTCTCATTGGTTTTCACACAAATGTTATACAGACTCTCCCATGTTATCTACCTGTGGATTCTTACCTTCTTACCTGTGATTATCCTCATTGTGGTTTCTCCATCTTGTTGCCTCCTGTGATCGTCTCTATTGTTGTTTCTCCATCTGAAACAACTGTTACTCTCAGTTAAGTGCATTCTGTGTTTCACTGTGGTCACCTGTTCACTCACCTGCATTCCAGTTTACCGTTATCATTCAATAAACCCTGAGTTCATTTTCTGAGTTCATCACAGAAGACCTGACCCAACATGAAGTCAGCAGGGTTTTCCTATGTCACCCTGATATTCCCCTACTCTCCATCCAACAAAATAGCCATCCTTTGTAAGACTATGTGGAGGTGTTCCTTGAGATTTGCCTCCAGGTGTCCTGGAATGATGGCACTCTCAATGTGTGTTTTTTGGAGTGGGCTAGATGACTATCTTGCTCAAGTGATGCCAGTGGGAGAGACCACCTGTACCCTGACACAGTATTTGGACTATGCACTATGGATGAGTGGCTCATCCTTTACTGTCAGTGAGGTGGTTATCACCATTTAGCCACAACCCTCCCAGCCTTCTCCCGTCATCATCCCTGAGATCGGAAATCCGCTCTAGTCTGTCACCACTTATCATCACATCCTCACACTTATCAACTTATCATCACGAGTTCTTGTTACATTATAGTCCTCCACGTCCGCTGAGTTCTCAAAACTCTGGCAATTTGATAATACCTAGAATATCAAAATCAACTGCGGGCGGCAGATCCTTTTCCTATTTAGCGCCCAAACTCTGGAATAACCTACCTAACATTGTTCGGGAGGCAGACACACTCTTGCAGTTTAAATCTAGATTAAAGACCCACCAATTAATGCTGTACAGTTGCTTTGACACAATCTGTATTGTTAAAAGCGCTATATAAATAAAGGTGACTTGACTTGACTTGACATCCGTCACTAATCCAGAGCCAGAGCCTGCCATTATGTATGTCCAAGAGCCAAAGCCTGCTGCCATGTCCACCCCCGAAACAGTCAAATGAGAAGTTTTTTTTGGACTTTGCCACAGAGCCAAACCTCTTCCTCCTCTGCCAGTCCCGTCCAGCTGGTTAGATGTCCCAATTACATCTTGAATACTTAATTCCCCACATCTTGGTGCTCAGATCCCCTGGCTCCACTACATGCCTCCAAGCCTATGACTCCACCAAGGTCCGTCATCTTTTAGTCTCCACCGGGCTCCCACATTCCTCCTGTTCTGTCTTGGTCCATTGCCACCCTGGCTTCACCATTGACTTCTGGTCCTCATCCCCTTTCGCTCCACTGGGCTCCTCATTTGTTCTCACTCACACCAGCTCCACCTCGAACTGCCGAGCCCCCAGGTACTCCAAGGCCCCTCGATCCTGCAGCTCTGCCTTGGTCTTCTGGTGCAATGGCGTTACTCTGTCTCTCTGTCCCTTTTGCTCCACCTTGTCTCAAACTCTCCTGGTGCCACCTCAATTTTTTTTTCTCACCAGGCTCTGCCCAGATCCAACATCAGGGCTCCACCCTGGCTCCTTCCTCCATCAGCCCACCCCAGACTGATCACCCACACCTGTCAATCAGTATCTCATCAACTTGTCAATCAGCATCTCATCAATCATTCCATTTAAACCTTGCCATCACCACAGTTGGTTGTTTGGGCCCGTATTTATCAAGTTTCTCAAAGTGTCATTTTACTCTTAAGTGCTGAGAATTCATGAAATTGTATTATCAAAGAAGTTATCAAATTTCTTACATCTAAGAATCACTCTTACTCTACAAGTTGTTTAAGACAGCTCGAGAGGTTAGGAGTTGCCAGTACGGGCTTTTTCTTGTCAGCGCTGGTTAATGTTGGGCTGAACTTGCCTTTTATAACATGTTTCCGCTGTTCGACTAATTCAGCAAGCAGTAGAGCGTCTTCCTCCTGCCAGTTTGGTTTTCTTTTGGAATCCATGGTGGCTGATTATATCATAAAATCTAGGCTATATATAGGCAGGTCAGTTTATAGTTGTGCTGATAGACGATAGTATCGTGTCGGGAGATATTATCTGTTGCTGATTCCTTTGACGATAGCAAGACTATCATCATTATTATTATTATTATTATTATTTATTGTCCTTCAAAAATACAGTAGGTGCCTATCTTTAGCAGAGACACTTCAGAAACATGCTGCGGGGCAGCTGGTATAAACATAAGCATTGACTAGAGTGGCTGCGATCAGCTTCAGTGGCCGTGTCGGCGCCATAACGCACCGCAGATGTGTGCAGTCAGTGTATTCATCATACAGCTTCACTGTTTATAACGGCAGTGTTTTTTAAAGTGCATAATACTCGTGCTAGACTGAAGTCAGTTACGATGTTCTTCAGTAATGTAAATGTTCTTTGCTCATTTTATGTAGCTGTTTTTTTTTTTTTTTAAACTGAGGAAATCATAACTAGTAACTTAAAATGTTTCTATTAAAATGTTATCATGTTAAATAGAAATTCAGTCATATTAAAAACATTAGGCTGCTTTTAGCCTTACACTAGAGTTGGTGCACTTTCCGGCAATGAAACTAAGTAGGCTAAGTAAATAATGAAATAAATTATATATCACAGGCTGACAATAAGACAATATGACAATTGAGCAAGCATGTCGTCCAACACTAGGTCAGTTAACAGCAGACTGGTTTAAAATATGTAATTAAGACATGGTGGAAAATGTGTTTATCTTTCATTTTCCATGTGTATGTCATATTGTATTCTCTTAAAAATTCTTTATTGTCAAATGTGTGTTGAATGTAAACTCTTCATGGGAATTTCACCATTCAATGTGAATTTATCTGAGAATATTTATAAATGAGGAAATCTATTCAGTGATTGGACCATGTTATCATCCAAAATCCCATTTGTGGCACAGCAGTGTTGTGAATCATCTCTAAGACTGACACTTAAGATTTAGTCCTACACTTCACTTAAATTATGACTGAGATGCTTGATAACTAACTTTTAAGTGCAGCTTTGAACCACGATTTTTTTTACACTAAAGTCAATTCTTAGCTGTGTACTTGTGAGTAATTCTTTGAGGCTTGATAAATACAGGCTCTAAGAACTCATCTGCATTCCTGTTCTTACCCTTGTCCATAGTTCTTACCATTCAATAATCCCTGCTTCTGAGTTCATTTTCTGTTTCTGCCTCTGAGTTACCATGACATAGCTCGGGTAGCATAACCTCCTGAGCCTTTTAGTATAAATATCCCACACCCTACCTGACACACAAATACTGGCATGCAAGAATGTAAAAAAGAAATGAAATGAATAAAAACAGGTATTTTCCAGTGTCAGTGTAATTGTTTACAATCACTATATTGTTCCGAATATAAGACAACCCTGATTATAAGAAGACCTCCCCTTTTTCCAGATGTACCTTTTTCAAAAAAGGCTTTTTGAAGACCAAATCTTGACCTAATTATTCCAAAAATATCAGTCCTAAACTAGTTTTTGTTAATACAATTAAAAGGTCACACTTTATTTGAATATTGAATTAAATATATATATATATATATATATTATTTTTTTTACTAGATTCAAATCAACAGGTAAATATGCCAAATGCAATGAAATAATAGATGCTGTGGCCCCATTATCTGCAGAGAGAATTGTTATTGAGGTAGATGATGTCAGGAAAGTGTTTCAATCTATCAATAGGAAAAAGGCTGTTGGTCCTGATGGGTGTAGTGCAGGTTTTTTAAATAATTTTGCAAATGAATTAGCCCTAGTGTGGCAACCAGTATTTCAGGCCTCAATTGACACACATATTATTCCTGTGTTATGGAAGACTGCATATATAAAACAATTATCCAAAGTTCCATGTCCGAGAGAATATAAGGATTTTAGACCAATAGCCCTTACTTCAGTAATTGGGAAATGCTTGGAAAGATTGTTACTTCAGCATTTAGTTCAGATAGTTCAAGACAAACTTGACCCTTGGCAGTTTGCCTATAAGAAAGGTTACAGTACTGAAGATGCTGTTGCTACTTTAGTACATCTTATTTCTAAACATCTAGATAAACCTACTACTGCCATAAGAACTTTGTTTTTAGACTTTTCCTCCGCGTTTAATACAATGCATGTTGATATTTTGGTGTCAAAACTTGTACAGTTGGATGAAATGTCCATCTGATTTGCTGGTATATCTCATTTCTCACAAATGAGAAATGAGAAAAGTTAAGAAAAAAAGTTAAAGTGAATAAAACATTGTCATCTGCTATTATAACAAATGTTGGAGTACCCCAGGGATGTGTCAGTTCTGCTATATTTTTTACTTTTTCATATACAGACGTTTGTCGAGCTGACATGACAAATCAATATATTTTAAAGTATTCTGACGACACTGTTTTAATATCCTTGATGAATGCTTCGGACAGTCCTATGCTACATCAACAGGGTGTGACAAAATTGGTAGAATGGTGTGAGAATAATGATCTTGTTATTAATACAAGTAAAACTGAAGAAATCATATTTGGGTTGAGATTTGATGGTTGTATATTACCTGTTGTTATTCATAATGAAAAAATCAGACAGGTTAAAATGTACAAGTATTTAGGGGTGATGGTGGACGATATGCTGTCTTGGAAGGATCATACTGATACTCACTGTAAAAGAGTAAAGCAAAGAATTTACTTTCTTCGTCGTCTTAGGTCTTTCGGAGTGAGAAGGAAGATACTTTTGCTCTTCTTTATGTCTGTGATTATGAGTATACTGCAATATTGTAATTTATATGGTATAAGAGTCTATCGGATAAAGGGTTACTTCACCCAAAAATGAATTTTTTCATTTTTATTATTAGTACTTATGCAACGCTGAACTCATACGTCATCAGCGCGGAGCTGCTTCCATGTACAACTGTTGCCGCAAGCTACATTAAAGTGATTATTACGTTTTGAATATGGATATTTTTCTTACAAAAACGCATCGATTAAAAATAAAATTGTTTAATTACATAAAAATCTGTTCAAGGATTGTTGGTCAGCCTCTTGAGAAGCTATATGATTTAGCCTATTATAGCAACTTGTTAAGGCTAGCTAATAATATAGTAGCTGATTCTAATCACGTTCTGCATAATGAGTTTGTCGTATTACCGCCAAATCGGAGGTACAGAGTCCCAAGTTTCAACAGCGTGAGGCTGAAGCATGCATTCATTTGTGCATCAGGCTATACTTGAGTTGAATAAGACACTTAATCAAAAATCAAGAGTATAAGAGGTGAAGCTGCTGTAAAGTGTAGGGTGTAGCAGGAGCGTGCATTTCGTCTAACAGTTGTGGGGGGGGGGGACAATAAACATAAAATTTCTCAAGAGCAATTTTTGAAGGGGACACAAATAATCCAGCTAAAATTGTACTTGTAAGGATATGTATACACAGAGGAAAGCCTTACTACTATTAGTGTAGCAGGGAGACCGTGCCAAATTAGTCAACTTCAAGCTGTTGTGGTCGCGCCACGACAGCGCTCGTGTCCGTTGTAGACATTACTATCCATCACAGTGTTGCCAAGTCCGCGGTTTTCCCGTGGAATTGGGCTACTTTATCACTGTTGCCGCGGGTTGTTTTTCATGTCCACGGGTTGAAGCATCCCCAATAACGTGTATTTTAGCTCCGGGAATGCGATTTTTACCGGGGGATCCCCTCCAAACGCGGTTAGTTTGGGCTAGTTTTGGGCATTGCTTTTGAGTAGCAATGGGGCGGGTTTTGTTGTGAAAAGCTGGCAAACCTTTCCGTCAAGCAGGTAACGTTATTATTGCTAACATAGCGACTCATCGAAAAATACATTGGCATCATCTGTATTAAAGAGAAAATAATCACTTTATCCGATGTTTAAGTGAATAAAATAGACTTGTCAGCCTTACTTACTGCAGTTCCACAACTATTCACTTTGTTCTCTCTCACCGGACTTGTGTGTGTGTAGGTGATGTAAAAGAGGAAAGCATATAATGCGTGATGTTTTTGTACTGTGTAGATTAAATGTATTTGTTGGTGCTGAATGTTGTAAACATGGATACTGTTACGTGAGAAAAATTTCAGACTTGTCTGACAATAAAGTACTATCATTATCATTTTAAGATCCAATTCTCATGTAGCGAATCAGCTCACGGGGGAAATATGAATAATTAATCATAACTAGTTATAATTAATTATAAATATTTAGATACGCTGTAAGTATTTACTTGACCTCTCAGGGTCAACTGTGAACGTTAATTTCCTGGTTAAGGGAAATAATTAAGGGACTGTACAATTCTACACAGACAGAGC
>NW_015641015.1:50942-64618 GCF_001515625.1 Sinocyclocheilus rhinocerous
TTTCTCTACCCACATTCCTTTGGGCAATAAAACCAGTGATATCAGCATTGGTTTCCATGGTGACCGGGGGCCTGGTGTCGTTCGCAGACAACCTGGCACCCAGTATGTTTATTGGGTGAGGGGTCTGTGACGATTTGTTAATCTAATGAATAATTGATTTGTTAAATCTAATGAAAGATGGTGTGTCTGATTGGTCTGATTGGTCCAGACTCTACACTCACTATTAACTCCTAATTACTGCTTATTAATAGGTAGTAAGGTAGTTGTTAAGTTTAGGTATTAGGTAGGATTAGAGATGTAGAATATGGTAATGCCGAATATGTGCTTTATAAGTACTAATAAACTGATATGCTAGTAATATGCATGCTAATAAGCAGATTGTTAAAAGTGAGAATTGGTTCCTATGCTAAAGGGTTACCAATTAAAATAATTAAGTTGGTATGACCCACCAGTCATTTAAAAATATACAAAATAAAAGTGAAAATAAAGCAGCATTTTGGGGTTACAGAAACAACAGTCACCGTGGTAAATACACAATACTATCATAAACAGTTAATGAAACATATGAAAACTGCTCCTGGTTAATAGAATGGACATACCTGCATGCAAATCCTTCCTAGATAGTACGCTACGTAATTTACTTAATTTACGTAACTACGTAACTTTTTTGCAATTTCATAATTTACCAACATAACTATGAAGTTGCACGCTCATACTTTCTTTTGAGCTTTATTCGCACAAGCACAGTATAATGGCTGACAGGACAGGAAAGTTCTTTTTCTGAGGTGAGAGAGACTTTATTTAGTAACAAGCTACAAAATAAAGTTAGAATAATGCCACTGACATACAGTCTGACCACATCTTATCTGACCACAGATACTGAATCAGGACAGTGCATATATCTCTGGTTTTTCTCTCAGCTTTCACGTATTTCTTCTAAATAAAAGTCTCACATTATAAAAACATAGTTGTTGTTTCTTTGACTGCACCAGTTGAGAAATACTGGGCTAGATTGCAGTAGCACAATAAACTGCAGTGGGTTGCTATTTGGCGCCACCTGTTGTTTCAGGTGTATAATTGACAAGTAAAAGTCTAGACCCTGAATATCAATTACAAAAAAAAAAATATATATATATATTCAGAACAATACAGTATTTCTGAAAAATAATGTATTTTTAGGGAGAGGACGAGCCAGCTATTTGTGTTTGTGAATTTGTGTATTTGCAGTGTATGTTATGTAACGTTATTTTATTTGTATGCTTATATAATTTTTGTGTTTCTAGAACCCCCTCGAAAATGAGATGCTACATCTCAACGGGTTATCCTTTCAATCAATAAATTAAAATATTTACCCTTTATGGAAAAGAAACATGCCCATTCAGAGGATACATTTTGTAATGTGTGATTTGTTATGTGAATTACAAGTATTTTTGTGTTCTTCAGCAAATGATTGTTGGTGTATTTGTGTGCATCTAAAATGAAACTCATATATGAGTGATAGATGTGGTGTTGTGGGGTGGATGGGCCACCATTGCACAGATCCTGGAACTTCTGCTGGAGTAGAAAAATATCTTATAATAGCACATTCAGAGGATCTGTAACTCTAGATCAAAAGGGTGCATGCTGTGCTACTGGTGCATATATACAGTCTTAATGACCGAATCATGAACAACCCCAGTGACCAGCAACAGCCTAACAATGAATTCATTAAGTAGGTCTTGAGAGGACAAGAAAGCAAAAGAGCGAAAAAAAAACAGAGGCCATACCTTGGTCGCCCATCATCAGGTGTGCCAGACCTTAAAGAAAAACAAGAGCACAGTCAGCAAAGAATATGGGCCTGAGTAAACTGGGACCATGTAATCAACAATGCTAGAGAATGCGAATAGAAAAATAAAAACATTAATTTTCTTTTGTCTTAAATATACTGTATGTAGTCACAATTTGACAGAGATAAAAAAAAAACTTGAATTTTATAAAAGCCACCCAAGATTGAGCATTATAGTGTTTTCCCCTAAGTAGCGGGTGTCAGTGATGAGCGGTGACATTTTTAACCGGGTATGCTGAGTGCTAAGATTAAGATCCCCCCCTCCTCATCGGCTTTTAGGACGCACTCAGAGACGCAAACACTGTGGCAGGTGTCGATTTAAAAGTATGCACATTTCCTACCTTATTTGTAAATTAAATTCATCTCCAATCCTCCTTCTAGGCTATCGTTTCAGGTTTATCCAAAGTTATTCGAATGCTATAAAAACATAGCTGCTTTTCCAAGTAAAAACTGCCAAATAACGTTTACACGTAGTTACGTTAAGATACGTAATATTCAGAGGGTGGGGAGAAGGGGGATTCCCCCCTTCTATATATATCTGCATCGACTGAATGATTTTTCTTTTTTAATTCCCAGTGAATAGGAGTTAAAACTCGCACCCGGGTGACACTACTTCAATAACAGACCATGCAAATGACAAAAATAATATCTTTAAAATATTGCCAAGTAACGTGGCAAACAACGATAAAACCAGACACAACGACACAAGCATACGGAAAACATAGATAAAAATAAAATCTTCAGAATGTTCAAAATGTTCTGAGGATTTTGTTTCCTCTTTTTTCCTGATGTTTGTTATTTAAAATTGTATATACATTTTTATAATTGTATTTATTTATTTATCTTACCACTTAGGCATGTTGACAATAACGTATATCTTTAACAGAGCATAAAAATATAAAGATTTTTTTTTTCATTTGATTTAGTCGAGTTAGTTTTGCATCAAACAATGGAATTTTCAGCAATCGACATCTGGCAGCAACAGTGCATTTTTCCACTTGGGCGAGCGCTTCGCAGACAGCTTACCTCGAGCATGAAATCACCTGCATGCCAGCAAAACACTGAGAACACGCAACAGTCCTGACGAGTCATAGCTACAGAGCGGAGGAGACAAAGCTGCAGAGAATCCACTTGCCCGGAAGCTTCCGTAAATGATGTAGATTTACAGAAAATTACCATTGTTTGTCAAATAAATAATTTAAAAGTACTTATTCCCAACACTTTATTAAGCTTCAAGGAACATCTCAAATGACAAGGGATCAATTTATAATCATGTTTATGTGTGAACTCATTCTCTCAGTCTGCCTGGCTATTCGGAGCACTCGCAGCTTATATGGACGTTCCGCCACTGGCGGGTGTTCTTATGACCGGTGCGATGCAGGACTCGCTTATCCTTGGAATGACCTTGAGTGGCTGAATGCTTTTTAAAAATGTGGATGCGAAAATATGCAAAAAGACACCAATGCTCTTTTTTTGTAATCTATGAACTGTTTATAGTTGCCAAGCAACATAGCAACTTGCAAAATGTACATAGAATCTGTGGCACTGGTGTGTATTTATCAGCAGCGGCCTTGAACTTGAAACTGGATAACTATATTATCCAGTCAGAAACCGTTCTGGATGAACACTCACAATTTCTTTTTCTTATTAGAAAGAAAAAAATGATGTATTTCTACTTACAGTATCTGTCAGCTCCTTAAGCTTTTGCGTGGATCTTCATGATATTTTCATGAAAAAATGTGTAAATTGCTGTGAAAAATGGTTACACCACGGTATCATATAATGAAGCGCAACTTATTACTGCTATGCTGTGCAGTCCTGAGTCACTGACAGTAAACAGATGTCCTGTTCTACAAATATACAAAAATGTATGTTTTGTTCAAATACTTTAATGAGACCAGGCTGATGACTGTGGTGTAATTATGTCAGATTTTATGTTTAGTCAAAGATCTGGCTACATGAGTTATCTTCCACTTGTGCTCAAAGTGTCTCTGCCACCGCAAACAAAAATATGCTCTAGTTCACAGTGCGTATGAGAGCGTTTGATTTATCAGCAGCTCTCTCTGTTTCATTCTCTTTTCTGATAAATTGTTTACTCCCCACAGGCGAAGGCAAGTCTCATCTTGATGGGGTGTCTTTTGAATCCAAAATCTGGTAATCTATGACTGCAAGGGTCAGGCCAAACTTGCTTATTTAATACTTCTTTAGAGGTCCTGTAGGATCCTTTTAAGATTAAGATACTAAATTAATGTACATGAATTCTGCTTTCTTCAAATATAATTTGAAGCACTGAGTAATAATATGAAGCACTGAGTAAAAGATTTGCTATATAAATATGTGTGTGTGTGTGTGTGTGTGTGTATGTATAATGTGTGTATATATATATATATATATATGTGTGTGTATATTTGTGTGTGTGTGTATATATATATATATTATATATATGTATGTATGTATGTATATTTGTGTGTGTGTGTGTGTGTGCATAAAATTCATCTGAAAGAGAGATGTTGAGTAAAGGTTGTACATAATATGATTTTTGATATCTAGAATTACAACACAGAGCAGAGCATCAAAGTAATTATTTTAGCAAAGAGATTTGTTTGTGTGAGATAGAGACAGACTCCCAAATCCTTTAATCTTTATATCTGATCTAAGTAATGTAAAAGCTTTTAAATTATTTAATGGAGAGTTCAAATTTCAAATAATAAGCAGCATTCTGCATTTTTTAGAATATATACTAGATAAACAGACAAGCAGTTCAATTCGTCATCTTGTTTATGTAAATATTGATATAACTTACAGAATGTAATTTACTTCTTGAAAAGTAAAATAAAACCTCAGATCTTTACAACACAAAAAAGCACACAAAATGCCAGTATTATTATTATTATTTTTAATGAGCTTGAATCAAACAGTTTGAACACAAGATAGTCTACATCTAATACCATGTTGAGACATTACCTTTTTCTATGTACATCTGACAAGTGATAGAGTTTTGTGCATATGTTCATAGTGTGCTGTGTAATTTTATGTTCATTGTGCACAGAAAAATTGCTTTAAACATGCTTGAATACTACAGTATACTAAACCCTTCTAGAAATTGTATTTTCACAAGAAATGGACAGTCAGTTCTGTGTAAACCAGGGGCAGGGGTAGCACTGGCCCATCCATTTAAAGCTTCCAGATTAAAGAATATTTTCCCTCAATCCTGTCAATGGATCTGCTCAGCTCTCCATAGTCAATCACTGTTTTACTGTTACATTTATATTGAGCCTGCAACTTCACTGCCAAGCCATAAACTAACATACTCTCAGCTGTATTTGTTTGTATTTGCTGGAAAGTCCATTTTATTCTAGTGAATCCGTTCATTTCAGTTAAAAAAAATTAAAATTATTAAACAATTTGGTTAATAAAACCCTGTTTTTCAAGCATAAAAAACCCTCATTAATATAATTCCTTCACTGGAAAGGTATTTATTAAAAAAAAAATATATATATATATATATATTGCCCCATTAAGCAGCTATACTGTAAAGATACTTTGGTAACACTCTATAATACTGATATTAATACATATCTATGTAGGAACTAATGCAGAACAAATAAAGAATAAAGCATTTCTCCTCAGTCACCAATATTAACTAAAATATAAGCATAATTAAGTAGTTGTCAAACTGATGACTGGTCAGTTTACTTTTAGGTATCTAGTAATTACTGAATCTTTTATACTTACTGAAGAACAACAAACTACTGATCAACTAAGTTGTTACACATCACAAAATGAACACACACACACACACACACACACAAATGTCTTGGTTGTGTACTACTAGACAATTGGCAATGGTCAATCTATGACAGATGAGACCTGAATATGGTCATGCAGCCTAAGTTAGTACTTGGATTTGATGCAACCAAAGCATGACCTAGGCTACCTAATGGTCCAAAGAACTCACAAACCAACTTAATTCCTTTGAAGCTGTACAGTGTTTTTGAGTTGTTTGAGGGCCCTGATCTCTTTATAATAAGACTCTGATTTCAATCTTTATGATATAAAGGTAAACAACAATAATGTTGATACTGTCAACAGTACATGCATTCCCTACTCTGTTCTTTACACACACACACACAGACACAAAATAAAATAAAATAAAATAAAGAAAGATTCATTAGCTGTTAGTATATCATTACAAACAAGAATGAAAGAAAGAAATCTGGTCAATATCTGTGAATGCATGTTAGGAGCATTTGAAACTCTGTCCATTGTACTGTAGAAATTAGTGCATAAATCATATTGTTTTAATATAAACTATATTACCATTTTTCATCCATACTTCGCACTTCCATTGTCACTAGAATGGCTGTGCTAATAAAAGTTTATAATAAAATTGAACCAGTATCTGTCACGCCCCTGGACTGTCACGCTCCCCATGTGTTCCGTGTCCCAGTTAATTGACTCATTTCATGCACCTGTGTTCCCCTGATTGCCCTGTGTTTATAAGTCCCAGTCTGTTCAGTTTGTGTTTGTCTGGTCTACTCGTTACAAGGATAATTGCAGAGACTTGCATTTTGACAGTTTCACATGTACAGTGGGTACGGAAAGTATTCATACCCCCTTAAATTTTTCACTCTTTGTTATATTTCAGGCACAAATAGACTCGGAGAGCAATGGAATACGGTGCTCACGTGCATCTGCGTGGTTCTCACTGTGTCTACACCAGATGTGAGTGGCGCAGCGCAACGTGATAAAATACAATACAACCCATTATAATCAGTGAAGAGGTCTACACTGGATGCGGCGTGGCACGACAAATCCCCGAGAGTAAATCCCTACTTCTTTTTATGATGTACTGACACAAAGTTCAAATAATTTACAGCGGTCGCTTTGTCGCGTCCAGTGTAGACAGCCTCTAGCTGTTGCGGCGCGGGGCGGCGTGACACGACAGCTGTCATGAAAACTATCAGTATAAATATAACAATCAGTAAACTAAACATCGCACATCCTGCGATGTGGCTATCGTGGATGCGCAAATCGCGATATCGATGCTGAAACGATATATCGTGCAGCCCTACCCTTGACTATGCATCATCCCTGAAGGCCCCAAGGTTTTCCACTAAGCTGCTTAAAGCTACATCAGCACTATTGGGTAAAGCTTATACGGTAGCAGGTCAGGCTGGAACATGTCTGCACACTATAGCTGTATTCCAGGCATAACAAGCTGACCTGCTTAAGGACCTGGATGAGGGCGAGGAGACAGATTCTGGCGCAGTTGCGTCGGGCCACAGATCTCTCTCCATGGTACCAAGGAGACGGCCAGGGCCATCGGCTGTTCTATGGCAGCCCTGGTAGCCACGGAGAGACATCTATGATTGAATCTGTCCGAGTTGCATGATAAGGACAGATTCTTCCTCCTGGACGCGCCGCTTTTACCTTTTGGAATCTTCGGCGATGCAAAAAACACTTGTCGTCAAGAGGTTTCAGGAGGCGAGGAAGCAGACGGCAGCGTTCCAGCGCTTCCTCCCTCATCGCTCTCAGGTCCCCCCAGCTGCTGGGTGGGAGCAGCCTCAGCCGTCATCCAGATCCTCGTACCACCTAGCCCAGAAGCACAGCTTCACTTCACATACTCCCCTGCAGAAAGATTGAGAGTTGACACGCTCTCTCTGTCGGGGACCCCCGGTGCTTCAGGGCACAGCGGTCTCCAGTGAGCACGGTTTTCAGCTGCCGCCTGACAATGGTATGTATGGCACAAGAATGCTCATCCCCTCCAGCAGGGGCACTAGAGTTGCTAGGCTGGTCGTTCCCTGCCTGTCATCCACTTCAGGGCACCGGAGTGACAACTCTAGCCACACCAGAGGCCAGCCTCAAGAGGATGGTTCCCTTAGTAGACTTTGTGGCAGCATGGAAACTTCTGCCAAATGTCTCACAATGGGTCCTGCAGACTGTAGAAAAAGGCTACAGAATCCAGTTTGGATCTCACCTGCCTCATTCCAATGCGGTTGAGCAGAGCAGACTCTAGTTATGGAACAAGAAATAAACACTTTCTTGAGGAAGGAGGCCATAGAACGTGTTCCTCTGCTCAAGAGAAAGTCCGGGTTATATAGCCAATACTTCATCGTTCCGAAGAAGGGGTTGTGTCTGATAATAGATCTGTGTCTGCTGAACCATGCTATTAAACACTTTTGGTTAAAGATACTCACTATCAAACAGATTGTGTCTCAAATCAGGTTTTTGCTTGCTTTTTCCAGCTCAGAGAACGACTTATCTTGGCGTGGTGTGGGATTCAATGAACATGCAGGCATGTCTGTCTCCTGCTCGTATCGAATCGATTCTCACAGCCATAAAAAGAGTGAGAGAAGGCCAATCACTCACTGTCACACAGTTTCAGAGATTGTTAGGTCTGATGGCAGCTGCGCCCAATACCTTTTAGCCTGCTGTACATGAGGCCTTTGCACTAGTAGCTCAAGACCAAGGGGTTCCCAGCACAAGAAAACAGTGCAAAACTTTTCCTGAAGTGGAAACTTTTCACTTCTTGGTGCGGACAGTGACTGCAAGACCCAGTCAACTTCCCATTTGGTACAGTTCTGGAGTTTCTGCAGGAGTGTTTCTCCACAGGGTTATCTACCTCCATGCTGAAGGTGTACGTGGCGCCCAAAGCTGCTTATCATGCCCCTCTGGGTGTTCAGTCATTGGGAAGAGACCCATTCGTAACTCGTTTCCTCTGTGGCGCCCTGAGGCTGAGGCCTGCACAGCACTCTAAAATTCCAACCTGGGACCTGGCGGTGGTTCTGGAGGGCCTGTGCAATGCCCCCTTTGAACCTATTGAGGAAGGGCCAGTCAAGTTCCTGACCTCAAAAACAGTTTTTCTCCTTTCTATTTAATCCCTTAAGAGAATATGAGACCTTCAGGTGCTCACAGTCTCACCTTCATGGCTGGAATTTGCCCCTGGCATGGTCAGGGCCTTCCTTCATCCTAGACCTGGGTATGTCCCTAAAGTACCTAAAGTACCAAGGCCCATAGTGCTGCAGGCCTTCTGTCCTCCACCCTGACCAGGAAAGGCTGAACTTACTATGCCCAGTAAGAGGACAAGATGCGTAGGTCTACAGAGCTACCCTGTGGCGTAAGTCAGATCAGCTGTTTGTCTGCTTTGGTGGGCCCAAGAAAGGTTCCCTGCCCTCCAAGCAGATGCCGAGCAGGTGGGTGGTCGAGACCATCTCACTTGCCTGCGAGGCCTCTGAGCGCCAGTTAGAGCACACTTAACACAAAGTATGGCGGCCTCCGAGGACTTCTCTCTAGGAGTTTCCCTGACAGACATCTGTGATGCGGCAAGCTGGTCCTCGCCACACACATTTGTCAGCTTTTACAATTAAGACGTGGCTTCCTCCCCAGGTTCTCAAATCCTCATGTCCTGAATAGTGTTTGTCTCACACACACTTGACAGGGATTTGTCATTCTGGCGCAGTGGGCATTCTCGTTCCCATAGTGTTTTAACGCAGCCCCAAGTTCCCTGTGGGGGAACTCATCAGGTTACACATGTAACCACGCTGCATCTCTCTGCCATACTACATCCCTGTCAGCGCTACTTCAGCTATCAGAAGCTTACCAGTGCTGCTTCGGATATGCTCTAATGCTTCCTGGTGGCTTACGTCACCCCGCCCGTGACGTCTTGCTTCTCCATTGGACTGATTACACACATGCTTCAGAAAGCAGTCACGTGGCAAGGCGTTCCTATAGCATTTCAACGCAGTGTCTCATTTCCTTTAGGAAACCATAGTTACATGCTTAACCTGAGATGTTTTCATGTGGTGTTGATTTTTAAATGATTTTTTAAAATGCTGCTTAATCTAAGTACAGTTGATTTTTAAATTGATTTTTAAAAGTGCTGCATAATTAAAATAGTGTATGCAATATGCAACAAAGCAGAGCAGACGTGTTCATAAAGCAGAGATAAATGTGGATGATTTCAGATGATGAGTCTCTGTGACTAAATGTCTACAGTAGAACCACAGATTTTTCAGCCTACAAAAAATTGATCCCTCTAACCTTTTATCCCACTGAATTATGATTTGCTCAGTGTTTAATGACACTACTACACTACACATTACACATTCAATGAAATATACAAGTCGGTGAACTCAAAACAAGAGAGAGTCCAGCTACAGACAATATAAATGCTGTAATGAAATGAGCATCCAACATTATTCCTGTCGAGGTATAACTGTTGCTAACTGAGCCAATATATAGCTAATCTACACTTCCAAAAACTGACCAGTCAGTCAGTATTTGATATATAGAGACTGTACTACATATTTAATTTTTCATTGATCTTTAAAGGGGTCATCGGATACCCATTTTCCACAACTTGATATGATTCTTTAGGGTCTTAATGAAAAGTCTGTAACATAGTTTGGTTAAAATTTCTCAATGGTAGTGTAAACAACACCGTTTTTACCCTGTCAAAAACAGCTCTGTTCATAGCGAGCTGTTTCCTTGCATGTCGCTTTAAATGCAAATGAGCTCTGCTGACCCCACCCCTCTCTTCTGAGCCTCTCTCTGAGAAATGGTAAACTTTAGCCGCATTCATCGTGAAACTTGCTAATTAGCACATTATTAGGAAAGGCGATTTGCAAAGATTGGTCTTAATGAAAAGTCTGTAACATAGTTTGGTTGGTTAAAATCAATGGTAGTGTAAACAACACCGTTTTTACCCTGTCAAAAACAGCTCTGTTCATAGCGAGCTGTTTCCTTGCATGTCGCTTTAAATGCAAATGAGCTCTGCTGACCCCACCCCTCTCTTCTGAGCCTCTCTCTGAGAAATGGTAAACTTTAGTCGCATTCATCATGAAACTCGCTAACTAGCACATTATTAGGAAAGGTGATTTGCAAATATTCATTAAAAAACCTTACACTCACTTCTTCTGTAGGTGAAGCTGGATCACGAATGATTCGCGCGAAGATAGACACATTTAGGTAGATCGGGGGCGCATTCCCTTTCAGGGCCAGTTCTAGCCATTTGGAGGGCCTAGGCAAAATTCATGTTGGAGGCCCCCCACCCCCAATAAAAAGCACTTGAAACAAATATGATTCTAACCTTTTTATTTATACAACATTTCATTTTAAAATGTGTATATTTTCACTTGTATAGTACCGGTCAAAAGTTTCGGCACATTACTAGTTGTAATTAGGGATGCACCGATACCACTTTTTCCAGTACTCGCCCGATACGATACTTTTATTTTTGGTACTTGCCGATATCGAGTACCGATACCAATATTTTTATTGCATTTGTAAATTTTTTAAATATTGGGTACAGAAACCAAAATAGTATGTATAATGTTAGTTGGTTAACTTCATTTATCAAATAGATACAGTCAAACCAAAATTTATTCAGACACCTTCAACATTTCTCACATTATCACAGTTTATTCGCTATAGTTTAGAAAATGGTAATAAAATATAACAAGAACTCAGAGTTAAACTGTGTCAGAACAAATTCAGAAACACTCAAGCAAGCAAAACACGCGCAACGCGTGCACGTATTTGTACTGATGCAGAATAGTACAGCCTAGCGCATTTCACACAGGCTGCTAGATTGACTTTCGCCAGAAAGTCGTGTATGCCTAAGGTTAAAAATAAATGATGTTTATAGTGAATGCCTCTATAAATGGTCTTATTTTTACAATTTAATCCAACAGTTTTAATCCAAATGATGCGTGTGCTAAGTGAGGGATCATCAAAGATCACATAACAGAATTGCGCTCTCTCTCTCTCTCTCGCCCTACCGTTAAGTAACTTGTGCATTGCTTTACTTACTTTTTTTTATGTATCCGACCGAACTACAAACTTTCCAGTGATGTCTGTGAGAAAGGCATATTCACTCGACAAGCTCGCGCATCTACGCGCTCAATCCGCTCAGCGTGCTTTGCTTATCGGCTTGCGCACATCAGCTATACAGTCAATACTGAATGTTTAACATTATATTCATTGCATACATATACTTTGTAGACATCCTTAATCTCTAATAACTCCATTCTGCTATCTGTTGTTCTGTTGTCGGTGTTTCATTGTCTGAATATGGAACTTAACACATGCTGTGTGGTATCGGCATTTGGTATCGAGCCATTTTAAAGAGTACGAGTACGAGTACAGGAGCTCGGTATCGGTGCATCCCTAGTTGTAATGTTTTTGAAAGTCGCTTATGATCATCAAGTCTGCATTTATTTGATCAGTAATACAGAAACTATAATAAACTATAATATTGTGAAACTTATTTTTTTATTTAAAAAAATTAAATAATGGTTTTCTAATTTTATCATACTTTAAAATATCTATTTCTGTGTGTCATTGTCAGGGATTCATCACAGTCACGGCAGTCACCAGCCAGGATAATCACCCGATCACAGTCACCTGAGTTCTGATCACCCGCACCTGCTGTCACCAATCAAGCCACACTACAAATACACACACATCACAGTCACTCACTGTCCGGTCTACCGTTCACTCTTATGGGGTGCCATAATTAATTAATATGATGCTTTCACTAACCATTTCAAAGAAGTGTTTGGCCACACTGCAGGACTGCTATCGGTGTCCGACCAGTTACTGCGGCTGCGCCAAGGCACGTCATCCATTCACGACTACACCCTGCGGTTCAGAACGCTGGCGGCGACTAGCGGGTGGAATGAGGTGGCCCTACTTAGCGCTTACCGGCACGGATTGAATCCCCGTTTACAAGCTCAAATGGCTATCTATGATGACTCCGTTGGACTGGAAAGCTTCATGCAGAAGGCCAACCGAATTTCCCAGCGTCTGTCCGCATGCCACGCCACCGAAGCCGCCCACCAGCCTGTTACGCCCGGCATGGGTTCCCCAGTACCAGAGCCAATGCAAGTCGACACCTCCCGACTCACCCCTTCTGAACGTGCTCGCCGTCTCACGGCAGGTCTATGCCTTTACTGCGCGGCGGCGGATCATTACCTTCAGACCTGCCCCGTCAGACCCCCACGTCCTGCGGTGAGTACCCTCCAACTAGACCCTGTCATTTCCACGCTGTCAATGCTATCGGTACAACTATTTACCCCAGACCTTTCTGTTTCAGTCCCTGCCCTCGTCGACTCGGGCTCCTCGGGCAATTTCATATCCCAGGACCTATTGAATCGTCTCCATCTGCCCTGGAGACGTCATGCCCAGGAGCTCCGAGTCGAGATCATCCAGGGAAAACCGCTAGGACGGGGGTGGGTGAAATATCGAGCACCGACACTAAGGCTCAAGATTGGCACTCTACACGAGGAGGAAATCACGTTTCTGGTACTGGAGGGACCCACCGTGGATATCATCCTGGGACGCCCCTGGCTAGTTCTCCATTCTCCAGAGATCAGATGGAACTCATGTGAAGTGACTCGCTGGAGCGAGCACTGTCACCGCAACTGTCTTACGTCATTACCCACTCCGCTCCCAGGATCTCACTCCGCTCAAGTTGCATCTACCCTCATCGAAAGCCCCGAACCTCGGGAGAAGGTCACGGTCCCATCTGATTACTTGGCGTTCCAGGATGTCTTCAGTAAGCCATGAGGGCGTCAGGAGCCGCCCCTGGAGGGGGGGGTAATGTCACAGGGATTCATCGCAGTCACCAGCCAGAATAATCACCCGATCACAGTCACCTGAGTTCTGATCACCCGCACCTGCTGCCACACTACAAATACACACACATCACAGTCACTCACTGTCTGGTCTACCGTTCACTCCTATGGACTGTTCTGGACTCTCTATACGATCTTCTCCTAGAAAGACTTACCTTCTGGTTCTCCCGCGATCCTCCAACGACTCCTTGGAAGCTGTTCCACGAAACCGG
>NW_015641015.1:64856-65713 GCF_001515625.1 Sinocyclocheilus rhinocerous
TCTGGACTCTCTATACGATATTCTCCTAGAAAGACTTACCTTCTGGTTCTCCCGCGATCCTCCAACGACTCCTTGGAAGCTGTCCCACGAAACCGGCATCAGACACTCACCCTCAGAACTCAGATAAGAACCCTGGAATCCTTCACTCTGTTGACACTCACCTGCCTTAACCTAACCCGTTCCACTCATCCACATCTTGTATCAATAAACAATCCTGTCTTTCACTTACCCGTTGTGTCTGGCCTTGCTTTATGACAGTCATAGCTGAATTGTCAGCATCAATTTAACACATCCTTATGAATAAAAGTATTAATTTATTTTAAAAAATATACTGACCCATTGTATTGCAAACATTTGAACGGTATTGTTACAAAAGATTTCTATTTTAAATAAATGCTTGTTTTTTTTACTTTTCTATTTCACAATATTACTGTTTTTTTTTTTTTTCTGTATTTTTGACCAAATAAATGTAAAGCTTGAGTATAAGAGTGTCACGCCCTTGGACTGCCCCTGTGTTCCGTGTCTTGTGTTTTGCTCCCCATGACACAGTTTCTCATATGCTGATTGTGTTAATTGATTTCAGGTGTGTCTTAGTAATTGCCTTGTTTAGTTCCTGTTACTTAAGCCCTGTGTTTTCCTGTGTCCTGCGTCCGGTGTTATACGCCCATGTGCTACGTGTGTTCCTGTTGGCTCCGTGTTTCCCATGTTTGTTTCATTAAAGACTATTACTGTTCAGGTTCTCTTTCATGGGAACTTCGAACTGCGTCCTCTAGGGGTCGCTATGGGAAACGCCTCGTCGTGACCCGTTTCCGAAGCATACATTGAAAAAACACCAACAACACGTTGGCCGGCGACAG
>NW_015641015.1:66147-79924 GCF_001515625.1 Sinocyclocheilus rhinocerous
TGCTCTTTCTTGAGTGGTTTAAAACCCCGGTTCCGCCTTGGGCACCGCTCCTCCTATGTATCCTCTGGATACCTACTTTAACAGGGTGTTGCTACTAGGGGTCTGTTGAGACAGTTCCTTCAGCATATACAGAGAAATGTGTGGTAGCCACTGTGTGACAGGCCAAGACTTAGTATGATTCTAGGCTCTTGGTCGTATTCCCCTAAAGGAATCTATTCCTGATTCCAAGCCTTGAGCTCTGCCCAGGGGTTCTGGCCCTAACAGGTAAGTTTTTTGGGGTATGTAGCCTAGGCATAGCGACCCCTAGAGGATGCAGTGTCTCGTTCCCTACTCAGGGAACCATGGTTACATAAGTAACCTGAGACGATCTCCATCGACTCCGCACTCTTTCGTCTCCTCACAGTAGCAAAACCGTGACAAAGAGACTTCTTTCAAAAACATTAAAAACTGTAATGTGTCCAAAATTTTTACCTGTGCTGTACATACATAATAAAACTTTATTTAAGGTAATCTCTTTTTTGTTTGTTGAGGATGTTATTACAGCTGTGATATTATTATTATTATTTTGCAGTATTTTTTTTTTTTTCAGTAATTTACTCACAGTTCCTGAATACCACTTCAGTAAATGAACATCAGTGCTTTTATAATTTTTTTCTTCCTAGCTGTGTATGGGCAGGATTTCCCCCTCCTATTTAACCAATATTAACTGTTTATTGTCATATTATTAATATTAACACATATATGTATTGTATTGCTACCTTAAATATGCACTACATAGCCTACACAAATCAAGTGTAAGTGAAAGAGACGCTTCTAGTTAATTGAAACTGAAAGTGTTGTGTTATAGTAATGTAGGCTAATCATCAGCACAATTTAGAAGTTAAACACATCTGCCTACTTTAAAAAAAAAAAAAAAAAATGGTCTAGTGTGTTTGCTTTTTGAATTTGAATAAAAACTTATTTGCTTTTACTTTTGTAGCTATTTTGCTAGTCAGCTCCCGGCGCGATGTCATTTACTGTACACGCAAATTCAAAGCGTCGCGTCTGGGCACGTAAATTGGTACAACTCTTTATAAGTAACAGGTGATCATTCTAATTAGACATATTCAATCACTGTGCAGGTACACTCCCACAAGGAGAGAGAGAGAAAGAGAGAGAGAGAGAGAGAGAGAGAGAGAAAACCCACATTAAACTCGAATAAATCGAGCGCAGCGTTAGTTCAATCAGGCCACGTAGGCATAGTGCTGCGACCAGCTGACGCGGTCAGCTGTCAAATCGCTTCAATCACTACCATTCTCCTATTAAATACGGGACATATATACGTGGCATTACTGCTCGGTAAGTATGCTCAAACTGCTCGCAACCCACCCTCCCTCCCCACTATAAGCATGAGCATATTACTGTGCACCTCCCGGTTGTCGTCTTCTTTTGTTTCAGATCACTAAGGGTTTCAAGTCCCGGCTGGCATGGACCTCACTGCTGAGAGACACATATCCTCATAACCAAGCTACAGTATAGATGTCCCACTGCCACATCTACACGATTACCACTGTTCGCTTTTAAAGACATTACTAAGTGTCTTAATTGTCTATGTATTTCCAAGCTGATGGTTCCGGGGGGTTAATGTTGAAGCTCTTGTATGTTCAATTAATTTTGGAGCAACAAATCAATACAGGTCAAATACAAATCTTGAACTCGAATAAACTAACAAATCAATACAGATCTGATCAATAATCACTCAAAATATTCAATCAATACTGAAGACAGATGAAAAAATACACACAATCCTATAGAAAAGGCTTAATATCAAAATCTTCATTCAACCCAAAAGGTGACAACATATTTAGAGTATAAATCCAAAAACATTCCCTTTGCAAAAGTTTCCTCTCAAAATCTCCCCACCTTGACGGTTTTTGTACCTTCTCTATACCAATATACTGTAAGGCACTAACATTGTGTCCCACTTTGTTAAAATGAGATGCTATAGGACTGCGTTCAACTCCCGTCCTAATATTACTCCGATGTTCAGTAATGCGGGTGCGTAATGATCTAGAAGTTTTACCAACGTAAGCGAGACCACACGGACAACGAATAAGATAAATCACATGTGTAGATGAACAAGTAATTGTACCGCGTATCAGTATGTTACGACCAGTGTGTGGATGGCTGAAAAATTTACATTTATATGTAAAAGTACACTGGACACAATTGCCGCATCTATAATTACCAGGAGGAAGGTTTCACTACACTAGACGGGAACTCCGATCTTACAAGCATGTCACGCAGCTTACTTTGACGTTTAAAAACCAAACGGGGGCCATCCTTGAAAACATGAGACAATTTAGAATCACTAGAAATAATATGCCAATGCCTGTAAAGAACCTTACGAAATTCTGCACCTAATGCTGAATACCTAACCGAACAAATAGGGCTATTGCCTAGTTGTGTTTTATTGCTCGTAGCACGTAGACACTGTGTTTGAGATGTATCATCAAATTTCCTCTTAGGTTCTTCTATCCATTCCCTACGATAACCTCGATGTAGAAATCTTGAAGCCAAATCAGCAGAACTGTCATATTTGTGTACCGTTACACCCCTACAATATACTGTAAGGCACTAACATTGTGTCCCACTTTGTTAAAATGAGATGCTATAGGACTGCGTTCAACTCCCGTCCTAATATTACTCCGATGTTCAGTAATGCGGGTGCGTAATGATCTAGAAGTTTTACCAACGTAAGCGAGACCACACGGACAACGAATAAGATAAATCACATGTGTAGATGAACAAGTAATTGTACCGCGTATCAGTATGTTACGACCAGTGTGTGGATGGCTGAAAAATGTACATTTATATGTAAAAGTACACTGGGCACAATTGCCGCATCTATAATTACCAGGAGGAAGGTTTCACTACACTAGACGGGAACTCCGATCTTACAAGCATGTCACGCAGCTTACTTTGACGTTTAAAAACCAAACGGGGGCCATCCTTGAAAACATGAGACAATTTAGAATCACTAGAAATAATATGCCAATGCCTGTAAAGAACCTTACGAAATTCTGCACCTAATGCTGAATACCTAACCGAACAAATATTGCTTTTAATAAGAGGTTTTGGATGGAAACTATCACCTCTTAAAATCGTATTACGATCCGTTGGTTTACGATACAATTCAGTTTGAAGTTTACCCTCAGAAATGTGTACCTTTACATTAAGAAAACCTCTTATTAAAAGCCTGACTATTGGCCAGTTTAAACGTGTGCGCAGAGTGTGTAGCACTGAAGAGTCTTACTCTCGATGGTCCGCTGATTTGACTTCAAGATTTCTACATCGTGATTATCGTAGGGAATGTATAGAAGAAGCTAAAAGTAAATTTGATGATACATCTCAAACACAGTGCCTACGTGCTACGAGCAATAAAACACAACTAGGCAATAGCCCTATTTGTTCGGTTAGGGATTCAGCATTAGGTGCAGAATTTCGTACGGTTCTTTACAGGCATTGGCACATGATTTCTAGTGATTCTAAATTGTCTCATGTTTTCAAGGATGGCCCCCGTTTGGTTTTTAAACGTCAAAGTAACCTGCGTGACATGCTTGTAAGATCGGAGTTCCCGTCTAGTGTAGTGAAACCTTCCTCCTGGTAATTATAGATGCGGCAATTGTGCCCAGTGTACTTTTACATATAAATGTACATTTTTCAGCCATCCACACACTGGTCGTAACATACTGATACGCGGTACAATTACTTGTTCATCTACACATGTGATTTATCTTATTCGTTGTCCGTGTGGTCTCGCTTACGTTGGTAAAACTTCTAGATCATTACGCACCCGCATTACTGAACATCGGAGTAATATTAGGACGGGAGTTGAACGCAGTCCTATAGCATCTCATTTTAACAAAGTGGGACACAATGTTAGTGCCTTACAGTATATTGGTATAGAGAAGGTACAAAAACCATCAAGGAGGAGAGATTTTGAGAGGAAACTTTTACAAAGGGAATGTTTTTGGATTTATACTCTAAATACGTTGTCACCTTTTGATTTGAATGAAGATTTTGATATTAGGCCTTTTCTATAGGATTGTGTGTATTTTTTCATCTGTCTTCAGTATTGTTTGAATATTTTGAGTGATTATTGATCTGTATTGATTTGTGTATTTATTCGAGTTTAATGCCGTTTCTCTCTCTCTCTCTCTCTTTGTGGGAGTGTACCTGCACAGTGATTGAATGTGTCTAATTAGAATGATCACCTGTTACTTATAAAAAGTTGTACCAGTTTACGTAATTTGTGCCTGACGAAGACCTGATGGTCGAAACGTTGCCACAATAAGATATTATTTTGCTGCCCGTCTTGACTAGTAGACTGGCCAATATATGTTATGGTTATGGAGGCCCCTCCTCAAAGTCCGAGGCCCTAGGCAACTGCCTGCTCTGCCTATAGCTAGCGCCGGCCCTGTTCAGAATCAAACGTTATCCACTGCGTCTTCAGCGGCTCAGATGTCGGGAGTAAATGACGACTGCTATGTTCATTATTACATCCAACAACAAAACACCTCAATCGCTTAGGAGTCATTCTTGTCTACATCTGCTCCGGCGGTGAAACAATGGCGGACTGATGACAGCTCACTGAGGGCGTTCTGAGGTAAGACACCAGTCCAGTCTGTGCTGAAACACTACTGTCAATCAAACTATCGTGGGAGGGGCCTGTCTGTGTGACGTCACACACAGGCATCTGGGATCGGCTCGATTTGAGAAAGGGGAAATGATTTAACGAGATTTAAAAAAAAAACACCGGGAGGATCATTATCATTATAGGGTGGTTGTGTACACACACTGCCAACACACATTTCAGTTCAAACAGCTTGTAAAAGTGCATGTCGCATCCGATGACCCCTTTAAAAGGAAATGCTGTGAATATCATCTGCCACATACATACACTGAATGTATAGAATCACATAATCTATAATCAAAGTTGAAAATGAATGTTTAACTTGAACTCGTCTTGGTTTGCATCTTATTTGTTTGTACGAAAGTAAACATTTAGACAAAGTGCAATACAAATATGAAAAGGTCTCTGATTTATGTAGCACAATAGCTACGCATAACAAGAAATGTGACTGCAAATGTTTGAAAGAATATATCTGAACATCACAATAATCCACAAGTAACCCACACCATTCCAGTCCATCAATTACCAACCAGTCCACAAATCCATCAAGACGTTTTTAACTTCAAACCATTGCTTCTGGCAAAAATGTAAGCATATTTATTTAGAGCTGTTTTGGACTGTTTTCACTTATAAACGGTGCTTGATCTGTGCAGATTTCTATTTATATTATACATTTATTCAGACCAAACCTCCTTTTCACTAGAGGAAGTGTTATTATGGACTTATATTTTAGTTAAAACGCCTGAATGATGGATGTGTTTCCTACAAACATGCTTTTGGCTTCACAAGACATTAATTGATGGACTGGAGTGGTGTGGATTACTTGGATTATTTTGATGTTTTTATCAGCTGTTTGGACTTATTCTGATGGCCATTTAAGGCTCAAGTCTAGTTTGTTTACAGAGCCCTTTCCACTACAAATTAGACCAAAGGTTTTTACAGTAAAAAATACAAATAATGATAAAAACAGAACAAAAAGACAAAATTAATAAAAGTAACAATAACCGAAAAAATTAAAGATAGCAACATCAAAGAGAAAATAACACAAAATAAGAATGTCAAATTTCAACAATTAAAAGAAAGTACGTTTTCAAACAAGATTTAAAAATATCAATTGATGGTATACCTGGGATGTAACGATATCAAAATCTCACGATACGATAATATTGCAATATGAAGTCCACGATACAATATTTATTGAGAAATTATTGCGAAAAAAATGACAATTTTGTAAATTTTAAAGTTAAATTATTCTATGCACTTGGAGAGTCCAAAATTAAGAGCTCCAACCCATGTTCCTAAGAAAACTTAAAAAGTGAGTGAATTGACTTGTACCTGAACTTTAAAGGGGACTCAACCCTCTTTTTATTTGTGATATACTGTCTCAGTCTAAATTACATTCACACTGGTGTTTTAGGAAGCCAAACAAATTAGAATATAATAATAACAACAATGACAGTAATAGCCATATATTGTAAATGCAACTGCACTGTAAAATAAATGAAAATGAATATTTCATAGGTATATTATTTTTGCTTTAAACTACAGTAGGGAAATTACATAATCCTTTCCTAATATATTTTGAATTTGGACTACATTTAAACCGCTAGATGTCAGCAATTCTTACTGCACTTTTAAGCTTTTATTTTGACAGGAACAGCACTAGAGCTTTTATTTTGAAGGAAAACTCCAGTTTCAGTGAAAACGTGCTTACAAAAATGTCTCACTACAAATCTAGTAAAATGCTGTAAACATCTGCCGCAATAATAAAGCCTAACTGGTGGCCGTTACGTTCCGTGCGCTAAACTCACAGCACATGCAATAAACGAGTTCACTGCATTCATTGAGAATTAGTGAGGAGCCGTGCAGCTGCATTCTGGACAAATTGCAATTTTGAAATAAGAGATTGGCTTACTCCCAAATAAAGTGTATTACAATAATTCAAGCGTGAGGAGACAAATGTGTGAATCACTATCTCAAGATCAGCAACAGACAAAAAAGACTTCATTTTTGCAATAGTCTTCAATTGAAGAAAGCAACTTTTCACTACACATTTGATCTGATCATCAAATCTTGGGGTAGAGTCAAATATTACATCCAGATTCCTTATCTGGGGCTGCAAATTCATTGACCATGGACCTAAAACATCTTTTATGTCACTGTCAACCTGATTTGGCCTAAAAATGATCCAAAATCCAAAATTCTCGCATGAAACTCAATCTGACATAATGACATCATTATCACATGGAGCAGCTGATTGGTTCTTTTTGTATCAGAAGTCAATGAGCTTGCTGCTCAACATTTAAATAATTGGCTAGTGCTTGCTGTAGCAGTTGCAGCACGCTTCAGAAACATCTGAAATTAATACCTAAGTGAATGCTCTTTTACTCCATATCGCTGTGCATATTGTGTGGTCTGCCGAATTAATTTCAAGATAAGCAACCATAAACACATTAACATTGTCATCTACATTACCATGCCAATGCCTCCGAGAGTTATTGTCATGAATCCTGCCCATGGACTTCCATCCGCTTACCATCAGAGATCGCTCTTCCATTATATTGACTGTCACACTACACAGACTTCCACATGTCACCACGGACTACATTTCCCAGCATCCATTGCACTAATGACACACACAGCTATAACCAATCTAAGACACTTTATAAGCCATGGACTTCCTCTTTCAAATCGCCGAGTATTGTTTGCATGTATCTCTCTCCTGGTGATAGCAACATTACGGAGCCAGTTTTCAGTCATAGTTTCCAGTTCTTGTTCCAAGTTCTAGTCTTAGTTTAGTCACGTCGTGTTGCCTGATTGCCTGTTTCTTGATCACCTGCCTGTCTTGGATTATTCTCTTGTTTTGTCATTTGGACTCTGTTTGCCCCTTGCCTGGATTATTGCATGTTTTGGATTACTCGTTTGCCTCGCCCCCTGGATTACGTTTGCCGTCGTTTGACCCATGCCTGTATATGGATTACTCTTGCCTTGTCTATATCTGTTTGCTGGTGTCTGACCCAAGCCTGTTTTGACCATGTTTGAAAATAAAGCTTTGCAGATGGATCTGCACATCTCTCGTCTCGTTCGCCCCATTACATTTATCATGACAGAAATTCAGATTTAGTCGCATTTACCTGGAGGCGATTTTGCTCTAACCAGCACTTCACCTCCACAAGACGTAATAACAAAGATGAATGAGAAGTTAGTCCTCCAGGTTTAATAGGCAAATAAATATGAATACCATCGGCATGAAGATGATACGACATGCTGTTTTTTTTTTAAAACAAGACCTAAGGGCAGCGAGAATCAGAGGTGGAAAGTACAGGTTCAGAAAGCAAAAGTCCTCCTCAGTATTTTGTTCCAATCACCTGGATTTGCTAATTAGCACAGTTTTTCAGCCAGGAGGTAGAACTAATTAGTGAAATTAGCTGGCTGAGTTCATGAGTGGAATAAACATATGGCAGGACTTTTACTTTCTGACCCCTGGACTTTCCACCTCTGGCGAGAATAAAGAAAACAAAATAGGCCCCAAAATGGAGCCTTGAGGAACTCCACAGTTAATAGAAACAGCAGAGGATGGGAATTCCCCAACTGTCACTGAAAAGGATCTTTCCTTCAAATAAGAAGAAAACCATTTTAAAACAGTCCCTCTCAGACCCACAACATGTTCTAAGCGCTCAATGAGAATATCATGATCTATTAAATCAAAAGCTGTACTAAGGTAGTGCATAACTAAAGCTCCTCGACCACCCAAATCCCCAATGAGTAACAATTAATTGGTAACCCGTATTGGTATTTTTACATTTCTAATTTTGGTAATTTTAATTCATTGCAGAGGATCCATTGATGAGCAAGTGATGGAATGCTACATTTCTCCAAATTTGTTCCCATGAAAAAACTAACTCATCTACATCTTGGATGGCCCGAGGGTGAGCACATTTTCAGCTCATTTAAATTTTTGAGGGAACTCTTTCTTTTAAGGCAAAAATAGTCTAGGCTTGTTTATTGATTTGCAAATGACTTGCAGTTTTATCAATCACGTGCAATGTTGCTGAATCAAGATAGTTTACCTTCACCGCAGTCCTTTCCCTGATAGCCGGTTTCAGAGCAGTCACATGTAGGCTCATTATTGACAACACTGCATACACCTCCGTTTAAGCACATGTTGTGTGAGCCACAGAGGTCAGTGCTTACCCCGGCACTGTTAATGATGAAAGGCTCTGAATTGCTGACTTTCAAGTCTGTTATCCAGCCCATAAAGGCAGTGTGATCCTTCACAGTGTCCAATGTCAGCTGTAAAGACATCAATCTTAGTTCTGGTGGAATCCCTCCTAAGAACAAGTGACTGAAGACAGTCATATCCCGCCTTTTGGACTTAACGTCCTGCCACTTTATTTCTTTGTCAACGATGAGTGTAGTGTTTCTGAAGTTCCTCCTGATTGTGACTTCATGCCATTGGTTGTCACTGATGACAACATCTGAAAGTACGTAAGCAGGTTCAGCACAGAAAATAGAAAAGCGTAGTCTGAGTTTCCCCTCTTGTATGTGCAGCTCGAGGAAATCGCAGAAGCCTTCATCATCAAAGTACACCAGAAGTCCCTTTAAATTCTTGGTTTTCATGCTGAAGCTCATCTCGCTCTCACAGCAAGCGTTCCACATGGGGAACGAGGCCCACTGTCCCTCTGCGCCAGTAAACCGGAGACTAGCTCCAGCTTCCACAGCACATACAACCAGTCCAATCCAGAGGAGATGGGCACCATGTCGCATTTGAAGAATCATAATGTAGTCAGGCTGAGTTTATAGTAATCTTAGTAAGATTTTGAATGGACAAAATATAATAGTGACCACAATTTCCAAATCACATAAACCACCTGACAGTCTCTCTCAGGATGTTTCAACATCTATAGAGACCATTTCACAACTTTTCTCCTCGTGTCACCAACCTTATTTTTGTTCTGCATTTAATTTTTTTCAGTTATCATCCACGCTTTGCCGTATCCACACTGTTCAGTGTCATCCATCATGTTACTTTTTGTCTGAAACTGTGGTTTTGACCATAAGTGCTTTAAAGGGTTAAATCCTCTTTCAGCAGAAGCAGGCAGCAGACGTCATCTCTGATCCCTCAACATACGGCCATTGACACTGGAGAAAAAACAAAAACACAAATAGCAGTTAATCTGACAATCGTTCTGACATCCTAAGGAAGAATTAGTTGCTTACAGAAGTGTTTCCCATCCCTGTTCCTGGATGCAGACCAGTGGTACACATTTTGGATGTCTCCCTTATCTGACTCCTCTCTTTTAGCTTTTGGAGTTGAATCAAGTGTTAGGAATTAAAAAGAGTTAGAAAATGTGCAGTGATGGCGTGCCTCCAGAAACAGGGTTGGAAAATACTGACTTACACAAATCCTAGTAGACAAACATGACTGATTTACTATTGCTTATAATACGTGACTGTGAGTGGCCTTCACTGCAGTACATGCTTTTTTTCTTTTTTTTTAAGCAAAGTGACTGAACTGAAGTGTTTGCCAGGATTTGCATAAAAATGCACAGGTCAAGGCAAGTTGTCCCATTTATATCAAGGAATAGCATATTTATTTGTTGTCATTTCATGAATTACAGTGTATTTTGGCCAAAAAGGTTTGACATTTCTGTAAAACATTCTCTATTTTTCGTCTTTTTATTTATTTATTAAATAATTAAATACCATAGTGTATTTTAAATACAGATATGTTGTAGAAGTAGGTTTTTCATGTCATACAAAGATGTAATTACTGTCAATAACCCCCTCCCAGAGTGTGACAACATGCCCCACTACAGGTTCAATGTGTTTAATTAACTGAACTTTTTTTTTTTCTTGTGGGAAAAACGGTGGTAATGTCTGATTGTAGACAAGACTTTAACGCAAGGAGGAAAAAACCTACCTAAACTAACATTTACTGGAGTAAGACATGTGACAACTATCCCCATCTCTTTTATATATTTAATCATCTCTGTACATCACGGATTAGAACATCAACATCGTTGCCCATAAAGACTGATTCTTACAGCAATAGCAACCCAGTGTTCTGGATAACACCTTAAGGGCGTCTGGGTTCGATTGTTATGTTTGCGTAAACATTGCATAGTTCATAAAGCACAAGTCCACGAGCTCATCGTTTCATTTTCAGACGGGTTCGATAGTAAGACACAAAGACTAAAACAGAGCTAGTAAACGATATACAATATGAATGAAGCTCCAGATGTAATCGCTGCGATCAGAGGTGATGCGCCCCATACACAGCTCGAGAACTCCCACATGAGCTCATCTTCTATAGAGGAACATATTAAAGCCAATCGTGTTGCATGTTATAAATCTTTTAAAGCACGCATGCCATCAAACAGCAGCGATCGAGCTCACCTGAATCCATTGAGAACAGAGCAGATCCATTGAAACGATCCATTCGGACAAAACCGAAACTATATTCATCATCATCGCACGAGCGCATCTGGAGTGTTAATGAACGCTGTGAATCTCGATGTGCATCTACATCGGATTTCTGCAGAATAGACTAGTACACACAACACATACACAGAGCCGTTTGAAATCATATGAAAATCGACATCGTTGCCCATAAAGACTGATTCTTACAGCAATAGCAACCCAGTGTTCTGGATAACACCTTAAGGGCGTCTGGGTTCGATTGTTATGTTTGCGTGTACGACGACCTTGCATAGTTCATAAAGCACAAGTCCACGAGCTCATCCTTTCATTTTCAGACGGGTTCGATAGTAAGACACAAAGACTAAAACAGAGCTAGTAAACGATATACAATATGAATGAAGCTCCAGATGTAATCGCTGCGATCAGAGGTGATGCGCCCCATACACAGCTCGAGAACTCCCACATGAGCTCATCTTCTATAGAGGAACATATTAAAGCCAATCGTGTTGCATGTTATAAATCTTTTAAAGCACGCATGCCATCAAACAGCAGCGATCGAGCTCACCTGAATCCATTGAGAACAGAGCAGATCCATTGAAACGATCCATTCGGACAAAACCGAAACTATATTCATCATCATCGCACGAGCGCATCTGGAGTGTTAATGAACGCTGTGAATCTCGATGTGCATCTACATCGGATTTCTGCAGAATAGACTAGTACACACAACACATACACAGAGCCGTTTGAAATGATATGAAAATCGGTTTACCCAGCACGCTGTGGCTCCCGTCGACTGATGAAAACGGTGAGTTATTGAGGTAAAGCTGTGATGCGAGTAAATGATGTGCAGCAGGGCTGGAGCGCTGACACACACCGGGTCACGTGACGCGGGAGGCGCTGCGCTCTGCAGCATCTTGGCCATTTCAGTCAATGCAAAGCCCGCGATGATGTCAATTAGGCCTACTATCGCGTTTAAATCGCTAATGTTCAGCGCACTGCTGACATCATCATAATTAACCCAACGGAAACTGTCAAATATTATTATTTTTAAAATAATAATAATGGGAATTATAACAAACAAATAAACACATAAATAAATCAATAATATTACAGAATAACCTCAGTGTGCTTTAGAATGTTATGAAAAATAGTTCTTATTCATTCTGTCCATTTGTTAATCTTGGTTAAATAATCTGGACTCCAGGCTCCACACACCGTTCTCTTGCTGGACTGTAAATTAATTACACCTGCACACAAACAGCACACTCATCGAGGGATGCTACTTACACTTACCTCACAAACTCTGTCATGCTGGAGTCTTGCGTTCACAAGTTTATGTGATCCTGCTTCTCTCACGCAGTGTGTTCATCCTCTGTGGATGTTTTCCTCCATCCTCTGTAGACCTACTGTCGTCCTCTTTGGACGCCTGATATAATCTCGATGTGCATCTACATGGGATTTCTGCAGAATAGACTAGTACACACAACACATACACAGAGCCGTTTGAAATCATATGAAAATCGGTTTACCCAGCACGCCGTGGCTCCCGTCGACTGATGAAAACGGTGAGTTATTGAGGTAAAGCTGTGATGCGAGTAAATGATGTGCAGCAGGGCTGGAGCGCTGACACACACCGGGTCACGTGACGCGGGAGGCGCTGCGCTCTGCAGCATCTTGGCCATTTCAGTCAATGCAAAGCCCGCGATGATGTCAAGTAGGCCTACTATCGCGTTTAAATCGCTAATGTTCAGCGCACTGCTGACATCATCATAATTAACCCAACGGAAACTGTCAAATATTATTATTTTTAAAATAATAATAATGGGAATTATAACAAACAAATAAACACATAAATAAATCAATAATATTACAGAATAACCTCAGTGTGCTTTAGAATGTTATGAAAAATAGTTCTTATTCATTCTGTCCATTTGTTAATCTTGGTTAAATAATCTGGACTCCAGGCTCCACACACCGTTCTCTTGCTGGACTGTAAATTAATTACACCTGCACACAAACAGCACACTCATCGAGGGATGCTACTTACACTTACCTCACAAACTCTGTCATGCTGGAGTCTTGCGTTCACAAGTTTATGTGACCCTGCTTCTCTCACGCAGTGTGTTCATCCTCTGTGGATGTTTTCCTCCATCCTCTGTAGACCTACTGTCGTCCTCTTTGGACGCCTGATATTGTTCTGGGACGCACAGTATTGTATATCTCACTGCTGTGTTTCCATTGCATTCGCTGCCTGCTATTCATTCTACTGCTGTGATCTGCTGTTGTGTGCTGTGTTCCCTGTTCAACACCCTGTTATACTCGCCTGTCTACAATCCAGGGGCGTAGCCATCATTTCAGAAGTGAGGGGGACATAATTGTTATATATATATTAAAAAAAAAAATATATATATATATATAATTTCTTATGTAATGTCATGAGTCAAGTCTAGTCACAGCTGATTATCATGAGTCAGGTCAAGTCACAGTTCATTATTATGAGTCTACTATATAACACTCACTCAAACAACCATTCTCTGCCGAGTAGTGCTTAACCGGTTATTATTCCTAGTTTCTGTTATCCATCCCGTGTTTCCTTGTTTTGCCTTGCCTTGCCTTGCCTTGCCTTGTCTGTTTTCTCGGTTTCTGATCTTTGCCTGTTTTCCTGGATTTATCCCT
>NW_015641015.1:80318-82388 GCF_001515625.1 Sinocyclocheilus rhinocerous
CGTGATGTTCATCTCGCCTTATTCTGGGTCCGAATAAAACATCAGATCATGCACAGACTATCCTGTCTCTTTGAATTTAAATCTATATTTATTCACACTGGCTCTTGAAAACCTCTATGCGAACACACTTTCCCGAAAAAGTGCGGGGGACGAATTTACATGATATTAAAAGTGAGGGGGGACACGTCCCCCGCGTAATCTACGCCCCTGCTACAATCTGTTCAATAAACGTCCTGCAGTTGAGTTCAGCTCCAAAGACTCCTCAGCTCCCGTGAGATCGATATCAGTCCATAGCCTTGCTGATGCTCTTTCCTGACTTCACTCCGCCAAACAATCCACAGTAGGGCTGCACAATTATGACAAAAATCATAATTGTCGATTTTTCCCTTGAAATGTAATAGCGATTATTAATTACGACTATCACATTACGATTACCACAATTTACATTGATTGAATGATGTTTATACCATTGTTTGAAGTAACTGCATGCCATGTTTTTATATGAAAATAAATAAGCTGAAAACACTAACTGAAAAACTTTTATTGCTTATATAAGTCTCAAATGTCAACTATACAAAACACATTAATACATGTTATACAAAACAACAAAAAAACACATCTTAAGCACACAGAATAACGTAAGTGGACTTTGAATGATTAATTGCCGCTTTGAACGATTATGTAATTGTCACGGAATGCCAGGAGAGACAAGGTAAGATCCAGTTGCAGTTTATTGAAAGTAACAAAATAATCAAAACAGAACAAAAACGTGGCAAAAGGTAATCCAAAACGCAAGGAACAGATAACACGGTAAACTATAGACAACTCAGACACGAGATGACAAATACAAAATAGCAGCAATGACAGACAGAGTGAGCAAGGTATATATAGCTGGGATAATGAGTAAATGACTCCAGAGTGAGCAAGGTATATAAGCTGGGATAATGAGTAAATGACTAACAGGTGATAATGATCGGACAGAATGACAGACAAGGGACTATGGGAAATGGAGTTCACAACATATAACACAAAAACAGGAGAGCGCCCTCAAGTGGCCAGTCCAGGGCACCACAACCAGACACTGTGACAATTGTGGCATCCGTAATTGTAATCGCGATTATAAATTTGATTAATTGTGCAGCCCTAATCCACAGCACATCCAGAACCTATTTTTCCACCTTTCATCATTGTCAAATGGTCATTACTTGTTTTTCACATCTTTTACATTCACCTGATGCACTTACTGACTTTCCCATTTTGCATTCAGTAATGTCTTTACCTTTCATACTTAAGTATTATTTTGGGGAATTTGTACTTTATTCAAGTACAATTTAAACTGCCTGCTTGTACTTTTACTTATATTTCTGATAAAAACAGGACTTTTTACTCCTTACAATTTTATTTCAACTTGAAAAGTACTTGTTACATTTTTGCATTGTATTAAATATGGTGAACAGAAGCTCAAACATGAATGCTTGTCGTTTGAGAACCAATTATGCATGTTTTCATGGCTCTAGCTTCAGTTATATCTTTCATCAGGGAAATGCCTGGCTTCAAAAGTTTTGCCATCAAATCTGAGGAAGCATATGGAGGTAGCAAAGTTGCTTTATATATATGTTTCACAGTCAACACATGGCTTTTTGGCTAGATTTAAAACAAGGAAAAGTGCACTTTTAGATAAACAAGGCAATAATAGATGGCACTCGTGGTGGTAGGAAAACAAAGTTATATCTATTGAGTTTAAACGTGAATATGTCTATGAAAGATTGTATTACTGTACTGTCATAAAAGAGAATCACAATGCTGAAAAACAACGTTTGGATTTGAAATCAAAATAATGGATAAATGTTGTGTTTGTGGTAAACAGCCGCGGATCAGGAGCGGACTGCAAACGCGTCCTGTGCGAAAGCAAAATGAGTCCGTGCTGCTTCTGCACCGCATACACATACTGTATACGCACTGCAGACGGAGTACGTGTGAACTTGGCGCAACAAATCCAGTTCAACATCTGAGGCAACGCCCCAAAGAGCTCTATGACCAATGCATGGCAAAAAAAAAATCCCTGGACAC
>NW_015641015.1:82719-83487 GCF_001515625.1 Sinocyclocheilus rhinocerous
CTGCCATATATGTCTATTCTAGAGACATTTTGTTACACCTTTACTTAGTGATTATTTTGCCTTATGTCTGTTCTAGATACATGTTACAGCTTTTTGATAAAGCTCTAATTGGTTTTCTTTTGGAAATATGTTTCAAATTCACACTGAATGCATTAATGACTGTAAAGCATGTCTCTGTGTCAAAATCGTGATTAAAATCGAAATCGCAAAATTGATCAAAGAAATCGCGATAGGTTTTTTTTTGTCCATATCGCACAGCCCTAATATATATATAAGCTGTAACATGTCTCTAGAACAGACATAAGGCAAAAAAAAAATCCCATGTCCAGGGATTTTTTTTTGCCATGCATTGGTAATAGAGCTCTTTGTGGCGTTGCCTCAGATGCTGAAATAGATTTGTTTACCACAAACACAATATTTATCCATTATTTTGATTTCAAAGTTTCTGAAAATGCTTTTTCAGCATTGTGATTCTCTTTTATCACAGTACAGTAATACAATCTTTCATAGACATATTCACGTTTAAACTCAATAAATATAACTTTGTTTTCCTACCTCCACAAGTGCCATCTATTATTGCCTTGTTTATCTAAAAAGCCAAAAAGGACTGTGAAACAGTAGACTTTAATTATATGCATTTATGTTGTAATTACTACATTTCAGTGATTTCAGTGTTTATTTTTTACCGCGAATAATGTGCTGTCGCTATCAGCGCGTGCAGCACAGCAGAAATAGATTCCGTGCGGAAACGATCGCAGCATGACTGCT
>NW_015641015.1:84632-91350 GCF_001515625.1 Sinocyclocheilus rhinocerous
AAAATGAAAATTCTGTCATTAATTACTCACCCTCATGTCGTTTCAAACCCGTAAAGCCTGTGTTATACTTTCCGCGTGCGCAATCCGGACGCGTACACGGACAGCGCGGACGCGGACTACTTGTATTTATACTACCGAAAGCATACGCTGATGGTCCGCTCTGCGGACGTGTTCCATACATGCGTAGTTGATCGGCTTGAACAATAAACAAACATGTGAACAAACAATTGCCCAGAGTTATTGCACATCTGGCTGTCTTTATATTGTTTTATCGACGTATTGTACAGGTTCGAGAAGCAGTGGGCTTCTTCACACAGCCTGCGCATGCGCAGTAGCCTACTGACGGTCACAAAAAATGGGAGGCACGCGGATGTCCGTGCAGAGCCTCCGTGCACACTCTCCAATGACGATTTTTACGTCACGCATACCATAGCGGACCCTTGCGGACACGCGCACGTGGAAAGTATAACACAGGCGGAGTGTGTGAACCTGGCGTTACGTTTGTATGCCCGACCGGTGTGTTCTGTTCTCGTGCTCCATTTAGGCGCGCTGCATTCTGATTGGTTCGGATAGCATACTGTGGGAGGTCGGGGCACGGAAAATCGTGCTATAAAGCGATTTAGAAATCGCACACGCTCAAATCGTGATTTTATGACGATTTCGATTAATCGCACAGCCCTAATCCAGTGGGGACATCATTACGGATTATAATGACTTATACTGTCTTTTTACGCATTGCACTCTGATGTAATCAGCCTGGTGTCCTTTATATTAGCGCTGTTTTGGACGGATTGTTTGAATGCATTCACTTACTGGATCATTGGACTGAAAACTTTCCCGGAGTTTAGCAGCTTAAAATGATCTAATCACAAACAGAGTAGCAAAACTGGGTTAAAGGGTTAGAATAGAAATTGTGCTTCAGTAATTTTGCGTTAATTGCGTTAAATTATTTTAACTGTTACCAATCCAATGTAATCAACGATCTTTCCACTGCAGTAGACACAGAAGCAGCTGAAGTGGAATTTAGGTGCATTTACACAGACAGTTTAATGAAGCTGAAATGTAGCATGAATGCATTTGCACTGCAAAATTATAACAGCATAAATAAGGTTATGAGCTTGGTGTTTTAAATCAGTTTTTTTTTTCTTTTTCTTTTTTTATATCCAAATATGAAATGTTAGGGGAAAAAATGCAAAGTAATGGTACTTTTAAATATAAAAGTAAACCACCAATAGGTGGCAGCAAATGACTGTCTTAATAGATGAGTCATTGAGGCATTGAGGCAAACGATTCGTTCAGATGGCTGATTCTTTCAAGAATGAAGCAAGTGCATGTCTTTGTGAATGGACCACTGAATCATTGACTCAAATGAGTAGTTCAAAATGCTGAATCATTCAGTAATGAAACACCACTGAGAGATGCGCAACTGTTCTGATGTGATCTTTGTTTTGAACTATTTTCATCAACCAAAACCGAGTAAAAACAGTCAACAATGACAATATTGTACTGTACATTAACTACTCGTTCGAACTTTTGTATAAAATCAATGTCAAATTTGCAGTCGTGGTTTTCAGGGAAAACTGCACTCTCTTGGTCGTGACACGTTATAAATATGTAAATTACCTTTTTACCGCAGTATGTTTCTTGTGTGTGCATTTGCGTTCATTTGTTTTGATTTCTCCACGATGTTTCACATACAGATAGGCTACGTACAGTAAGCCTCAACTGGTGCAACCTTGTCCCTGTCAATATTATCCATTATCAATCGCCGTTTACACCAAAAGTAATAAAATCAGAATCATTCTTCCTGAAATTTCCGCACTTCCCTGATTAGATGTTTTAATCAAGATTAGCAGTCCGGTCAGGCAAGAAAAATTCTCTTTCACTTGCCCCTTCAAAAAATCCACTTGTCCCAGACAAGCATTAACATCGAGCTCTGTTATATAAAATTCAGCCTGCCAAAAGTGGCTAGTGGGAATGACCTTGTTACCTGCCACTGCTGAAATCTACCCGCATTTGATGGGTTGGCGGGTGTTAATGTCAAGCCCTGGTCAGGACCTATGAAGTCAAAAATACCCTAGACAAACCTTTTAGTCAACTTTTATTGGCATGCTTTGCTAAAGCTACATTTGGCAGTATGGCTCTGTTCTAAATTCCCCTTTCTTTTCATGAGCTCCATGAAAAGTTAAGAAAGAGAAACAGCAGCAGCTTCTGGGGGTGACCCTCCCATTTTTAGCGTGGGAGAGCAGTGCAACATCCCCAAACAGACCATACCAGGCAATCCTCTGTGGCTCTACCTGCTGAATCGAAGATCATATGAGCGTTTCAGGAAGCCAATCTACTGAACTGTAAAGAGCTAATCAATCTACGTGAAGAAGCCTGCATAAGAAATGTAGCTAGAGCTAAAGAAAGAAGTAATACATATTTAAATAAATAAGTAAATAGGCCTAACAGCTACTGAAGTAATTTTTTTTTTATTATTATTTTCAAGCCTGATGGTGCTGTACTCATAGCTTTTTGAGCCTCAATGATGGCTCAAGCATCGGATCGGAGGATCCTTCCTTGTTCTTATCAATTTTAGAACGCTTTAGAAATATGGTGAGGTGGTGAGAATAAATTAATACATCAAATATTGTAAGGTCTTGTGATGGATTTAAAGGGGTCATATGATGCGATTTCAAGTTTTCCTTTCTCTTTGGAGTGTTACAAGCTCTTGGTGCATAAAGAAGATCTGTAAAGTTGCAAAGACTAAAGTCTCAAATCCAAAGAGATATTCTTTATAAAAGTTAAGAGTCTACCACGCCTACCTAAAATGCCTCGTTCAAACACGCCCCCACATGTCTACGTCACTATGTGGAAATTTTAGCATAATGCCGCCCAAATGTGCACGCAAAGAAAGAAGGCGTGGTTTCAGGAACAGCAGTCGTGTTGATGCAGCATGTCAGGGAGACGCTGTGTTTCAGTGCGAAAGCAAAAGCACTTTATTTGGCCTTCCAGAAGTTAGGAATTGCAATTAGGAATCATTAGTTAAGATTTATTCACAACAGAACAGCACAACCCAGATGTTCGAATTTGTGCAACGCATTCTATGGACGACAAAGTGCACAAAGGCTATTTCTAAAAAAGAAAAAAAAAAAGGGTAAATTCCGACTTTGCTATGACAATCTGGCGCTTCTGAATCAGCGACTGTACGTATGTTTTGTTACTAGTTTAAGTATTTGCTATTGACTGTTCAAATGCGGAGTTTTGTTTGGCGCAGAGTAACGCGTCGTGTGTGTGTGAGGGGAACAGGGTCACATCACAGGAGAGTGAACTGCCTGTCAGAAATCATAGCACGTCAGCTGTCTTAACCGTGGCTTGTGTATTGCAAACACATACCAGCTTCATCACTGTGTCTGTCACGCGACTCTGTTGTCCTTTCGGGCTTGAACTGATGGTAAAACTAACGAAATTATTAACTGTCTTGATATTTACTTTGAAAGCAGAAGCTGCGATTATGGTAAGGGGCGTTACATTTCCGATGCGTGCTTGTGATGTTCGGCCAATCACAATGCACTGGGTCAGCTGGCCAATCAGAGCAGACTGCGCTTGTCAAAGGAGGGGGCTTTGTAGAAAACTAAGCGTTTGAGAGAGGCGGGGCATAGAGGACCTACAATAATGTACAGTATTTGAAAAATAATGTGTTTTTTGAACATTAAAGCATGTCAACATATTCTGTTACACCAAATACACAAAATAATGATCTTTAAAATAGCATCATATGACCCCTTTAAAAAATCTCTGCATATAGAAAACTCGCCACCTCTGAGAAAACCGTAGAAAGCCATAAGCAAAACAGATTCTTGCAATAGATCAGAATAAGGCCCAAAGCACCCTACTTTCAGACATAATATTAACTTTTGCAAGAGTGTGAGTGAGAAAGGGAGATGCTGATCATTGCTTTGAGGTTTCTCCTTTTTAAGGCCGTTAAGCCGGAGATGAACAGATGGATTTTCTAGTAAGCTGAGGGTGGATGGATCTAGGCAGTGCAGGTGGAATTGGATGCCGGCAACCATAATGTTGATGGTTGAGGCTTCATTTTCCATGATTCAAAACAATAGACTATAAAAGCACTAACATATGATACATCAACAGGCAGTAAAGCTACAGAGAACGTGGCACAGAAAGAACTAAAGTGAGACCACGCAGAGTCATACATTTTAATGTATATTTCGCTAAAGGTTGACTAAGGATTGCATAATTTCTGTTATATATGTGGGACTTTTATTTTGAAATAGAATCTGCTTTCACGGCTAAAAAATCCTGTGCAGCATCTGTGCACAATTTAAGGTCTGCAGAAGACTCCAGATCATCATTATAGAAAAAATGAGATGCCATTCCTGTTATTGAGGAGCAGAGACCTGAACCTGAGATCTGCAGCCTGTGTCTAAGGTAACTACATCCTTAAGATCTTTAACTGACTTGGAGAGGTCAAGGAGCCTAGCAATAAATTACCTGCCCTGGGGAATTATAAGATGGCCTAGCAAAGACAGCAGATATCTTTTGGAAAAAGATACTGACATCTGAGCATTTCTCATGACTTCTTTGATGCGATTTAATTTCTCAAAGGGCAGTGGGGCTTGCATTAGGTTGGAATCTAAGGTGATGCCTAAGAATTTAAGGACTTTAAGAGGGCCTAAACTTTTCTCCTCAGAAAGAGAAACACCCACGTTATCGAAGGTGCAGTTTAGCACCAAGATGCAATGGTCTGGCTTTGCATTTCGATAATCCACTAGCAGAAAATTGTCTAGAAGATGAAGCATGTGTGGCAATTTGCAGTTATTGAGAAGAGTCCAACACAGCGGCTCTGATAGTGTATCAAATAGTTTTGGACTACTGGGACAGCCAAGGGTGAGCCTAACAGAAATATACCATTTATTTCTCCATTTAATGCCAAATAAATGTCACTGCGATGAATGGCATGACTTGAAAGGTGTCTGAGATATCTGCCTTTGTGAGCCATGCACCCCTACCTGCTTGTTTAATTAATTTAATTGCACCATCAACGGTAGCACAAAACAGAGAAAAGGGAGCTAAAGGAATAAGATTGTTAATACTTTGAGCTGTGTCATAATGAGGGGAAGATAGGTCAATAACTAAGTGCTTGTCCCCCAAATATTTACAAGTAGTACTCCCTATGGAATTAATCCGATCATTTTGAAAGGGAGAAGTTTTAAAATTGCCCGATCATAAATCCTTTCTAAACCTCCTTTTCTAACAAGTTATCAAGTTTTTACCGACAAAAGAATAATTAGGCAAGCAGGATAACCCTGCAAGAAAACCTTGGACAAGACCTGTTTGTAATGAGGAGTCAGCTGAGTTGGGATCCATGTGCAGCTTTATTAACAAACACTCAGAGTACAACAGGCAAGGTTCAATCAACAGCGTCAGAGGAGGAGTATGTGAGCGGAGTGGAGCGGAAACAATTTCCCCTCCCCGCTCCAAGCATTCAATAATCACTCCGCTCCAGGTTCACCATTTCCCACTCCTCGCTCACTGATATCAGAAACACAGCTCCATCTGTTCATAACACACATATATATATATATATATATATATATATATATATATATATATATATATATATATATATATATATATATATATATATATATATATATATATATATATATGCAGGGCAGGACTTAGGGGGACGGGGGCCCCTGGGTTTGAGTTTATGTTTGGGCCCTATACCTACACTACAAATGCCCTCAAATAGAACATCATTATGGAGTAACACAAAATACACAAACATGTGCTTCGAGGTTCATAAATAGTACAATTAATTTGCAACATGTCTAGGCTATAGTCAAAGTTTAAATGTGATATTAAATATTCATTATAATATAATAAACAGGATGTGTTCTCTATAGAGAAAATATCCAGTGAGCGGCAGTTGTGTGGACGAAAATGCCTTGTTGATGTCAGAGAACACTCTCCAAGAGGTAGACATGTCACTGTCAAAGTCTACAATCAAGAGAAGACTATAGAGAGCAAATACAGAGGCTTCCCCACAAGGTGCAAACAAGGCTAGATTAGACTTGGCCAAAAAGCATCTAAAAAGCCAGACCACTTCTGGAAAAGCATTCTTTGGGCGGATGAAACTAAGATCAACCCGTACCAGAATGAAGGGAAGAAAAAAGTATGGAGAAGGCTTGGAACAGCTCATGATCCAATGCATACAACTTCATCTGTGAAACATGGTGGAGCAGTGTGATGACATGAGCATGCATGGCTCCCAGTGGCACTGGTTACGGGTTTTTAATGATGATGTGTCAGAGGACAGAAGCAGCCGGAAGAATTCTGAAATGTATAGGAATATACTATCTGCCCAGATCCAGTCAAATGCAGCAAAGTTGATTGGACAACGCTTCATAGTACAAATGGACAATGACCCAAAACATACAGCAAAAACAATCCAGGAGTTTTTGACAAAATAATCACAAAGTTTTTTGTTTTTTTAATGTGCACGTTTAAAATAGACACTTTACAGTTTTGAATGATGTCTTACTTTTATCTATATGACCAAGAATGATGAAATAATTTAAGTTCTTTGTGTGGTTATCAGGAAAAATGCAACTGAACATGTTGCCACATTTGCCGACATTAGAAGGTTAAACTCTTTTTACACCATCCCTGATGGGAGTGGTCAATGTTCCTATACATAGGCAGGGGGGGG
>NW_015641015.1:91360-101289 GCF_001515625.1 Sinocyclocheilus rhinocerous
ACTCAATGGTTTAGTAAGTATGAAAATTATCTGAATCATATGCTGTGGCCTTTGCAGTCCCCAGATCTCAACCCAATTGCAGACCTATGGGAAATTTTGGAGCAGCATTTTAGGCAGTGCACTCCACCACCATCATCAATCATCAAATGCTAGAAGGGAGTTTCATCCCTCCAGTAGAGTTCCAGAGACTTGTAGTATCAATGCCAAGGTACCTTGAAGCTGTTCTGGTGGCACATGGGGCCCCAACATTGTATTGTACTGAGAGACTTTATGCTGTTTACCCATCTGTATATATGGAAACAGTATATGTGACATACCTAAGATTCCCTAATATTGTTTTAACCTAATTTTGTTTTTATTGTGTTTTTATAGAACGTGAATTGTAGACTAAGAGGACATAAGTCATGTCTGAGAAACAGACTCGATCTATATTTTCCATGTACACTAACTTGAAGGAAAACTGATAAAATTTTGTAAGATTGTTACAAAGGTGGTTTTCCAAAAAGTGAAATATGTTTAAATTAAAATCCAGACATGGATGCTACAACACAGTCAGACATATTTGGTTCAAAACGTTCATCAGTGTATAGTTCAGTGTTATCTGCAAATGACAGGAACTTGACAGAAAGGTGCTATAAAAATAAACCATTACATAACTATCTTACATATATCTTTCAAGGTTGAAAAATGTAACACTAGAGCTTTGAAAAGACATTTTTGCAAGTCAGTTTACAGTTGTTTGTGTGGAGTCTGACAAAGAGACACTGAAGAATCATAAATACCAAGTCCACCATAGACTGGTTCAGTGAACATAGTGTTGAATGTGTGTAAGTGTGTGAGTGTGTGTGCTTCAGAAACACTGTAGAAGGAAAGAGTGCCGGCCGACCAGTCCAGATACACTCCTACTTTATTAGAGGGAGGCGACGGTGGAGAAATGTAAATGACCTTATTGTTGTGCCAGGCACTGAATCTATTAAAGGAGTAGTCCAGACTCCAAGACTTCTCATTGCATCCAAACATACAGTCATCACTCTCTCCTTTTCTGCTGATTCCTTTATACGCCACTGATATAAAAGCACCTCTACCGCTCCATTCAGCCTCCCAGTAACAGCGTCCAAACAGACTCTCTCGACAGAGAACCTGTGAACATCTATCAAATCTGTCTAAATGTTCAGGATAGGGCTGTGGTTCTTTCATATATGTCACCTTTCTGTTCTCTTCAGACAAAGATAAACGAATGTCTGCTGTGTTTGGATCCAGTGAGAGATCACAGGCATCTGAACACAAGAACAGCGATTAGCATCTAAAATGACGTGAATATGTGTCTGTAAAAAAGACAGTAGCAAAGAGTACCTACATTTCCACAGTCCTGGTGTGATTCTGAAGTGTTCATTATGGTCCAGACTAAAGGAACACAAATAATGAAACCAAAGAGTCATAACTATCTATCTATCTATCTATCTATCTAATAGCACCATACAGTGCCTCAGCTGATACCATGGAGATGATGCTTTTCTGGTGTGGAGTGCACACGCAAAAACACTGCAGAGAGATATTGTTACTTTGTAAAACTGCATGGAAAAGCCAGAGAAGACTAAAGTAAATTTCATGTGCAATTTAAGTTACTCTATGAAAATAATTCATTAAAAATGCATCACAACCCAACATTTATGGTTTTACAACATTAGTGTGGCTAATATGATTACCCTAGTCCTTAAACTGTACATTTAAATTAAATTAAATTATTCTTGACATACTTGAGTTGTTCCAGTGTGCAGTTTGGGTCATTGAGTCTCTCAGAGAGCCGCTTGACTCCTGAATCCCCTGGGCGATTGTAGCTCAGATCTAGCTCTTTCAGGTGTGATGTTGCTGATCTCAGTGCTGAAGCCAGATAACAACAGCCTACCTCTGTCACCATACAGCCAGATAATCTACAAACAGAAAGTAATTAAATTTTGTATTGTGTACCAGTATTTTCCCTTTGGTCTGGTTGTGAGCTCTTATTGCCTGGACCCTAATGTTGTAATTTGCTTTAGACTTGATATTGGTGTTCAGCCTTGAGTATGCTTTTGAGTCCACAAAAATAATTGTTTTCAAACACTTCTAAGCACCTCAGTATCTCCAGGTGACAGTTTGTAGTCTTCAGTGCATGAGAGATCAGCTTTACACCTGAATCCTGCAGGTCATTGTTACTCAAGTCCAGCACTCTCAGCAGGGAATTTGATGACTGCAGAGCTGAAGTTACAATTTCACAGCACTGATCAGTGAGATTAGAGTCAGCAAGTCTGAAAGAGAATGAAATACAAATTTAGGACGGAACAAAATTGTTTCAATAATTAAAGATCAAGCTCCTACTCTTTTTGTTAGTATTTTATCTTTACTACTATTTCTCTTGGATCTATGACGGAGCGTGTGGGTCTTCCCTCATAGGATTTTAACCCTCTGGGGTCGAAGCACGCACCAGTGCAGTCTGTCTCGTGTTTTCTTGGTGACCGTGAAAATAACAAAAAATACTCCATTATTTTTTAATCATACAGATAAGAATAAGGTATCGTTTGAAACTGCAAAGGGTCTACTTTTATTTGTGTATAGTCATTATAACAACAAAACAGTGTGCTTTTGTAAAATAAACAAAAACAGGGCGCGCTCTCTGCCGCCTCGGTCTCTGTCACCTCTCTTCACAGATACGTAAATAAAACAACCTGAATCTCAGCGAATACTTGCCTCAAAGACACGAGAAATATATGTATAGAAAGCTTGAAATGCCTACTTTTAAATTAAGTCTACTGAAGTCTGCCTACTTTTTAAATTAAATGAAGTCACGTCCAAAACAAATATTCTCTGATAAAGTAATCCGTATGAAACCAACGCTATGTCCAGTTTTTCCCGTCTCAACTCATTATCTCTAATGCGATCACGCCCACGAGTTGATCGCGCTTTTCAAATTCTAAACATCCACGTGAGACGCGCGACATGTAAACGCCCACACCACCCCTGTAAACAAATGTGAAGAGTTCATCCCGGCTACTTTCTGTTTCTGGAAGAAGACGTGCTGAGAAGAATAACCCAGAATTTACCTCAGAAGAACACAACGCGATGCGTCGCACAGATTGATCCAGTGGAGGACATCATTCTGATAAGTAGCCTAAGATTACTTGCATCTGTTGTTATTGTGTACACATTTTACTAGTTAGACTTTTCCCAAACTATAATTCCTGACTACATGTATGAAATATGTCATTTCATTGTCTCATTGGAGTAAATGATAATGAGTGACACCTGCGCCACTCACCGGTCTCAAATCCCACGGAGGAGCTCCGGAAGGATAAAAGGAGGAGTGACGACAGTGAAGGACGAGAGAGGACCAGGCCTGGATTTTATGTTGTTGTTTTATCCGGCCATCGTCTGTGAAGGGCTGCCGCTTTTACTTTTGTTTTGTGTTTGTTTATTTATTAAAGTTTTGTGTTTGAATGTTCGCCGGTTCCCGCCTCCTTCTTCCCGATTTACGAACTTTGTTACATTGGTGCCGAAACCCGGGAAGAAGGAGGGACACCCTGTCAGAGAGCCCTCGCTGCTGAGGGGGGTCGCGGTGCTGAGGAGATGGGGCAGCAGGAAGAAGCCAGTGGCTGCCTGAGGCGGTGGTGCTGGAGCAATGGAAGACGAGGTGGGACGGAGGGCTCGCTGCCATGCTCCTGGGTCGAGGAGGGGTGGCTGCCGTCCGAGAGGGAGCGGAGGAGTCGGCGCCGTTCACCAAGATGCCGGAGCCTGCTGCCGTCCGCCATGTTTGGGGAGGAGCAGGGAACGGGGGACTCGCTGCCGGCTGCCCTCGACCGGAGTAGCCATCGCCATCCGCCAGGAGGCGGAGGAGCGTCGGGCCGTTCACCAAAGATGTCCAGTACCATCGCATGGCACCGCGAGTGAGAGCCTCTCAGCTGGTTGAGGACCAAGCGACAGTGTGTCCGGGAACCGGACCGAGAATTTTTTTTTTCCTTTTCCTCTGTCCCCTCTCTCGTCTCTGTCTCTCCTCATCCTTCCGTCTCCTTTTCTCTCGCCTTGTCTGTCCTTACCCCCAGGTATGCCTCGGCCGCCGTGATCGGCTCCCCCCAGAGAGGGAGGGGGAGTAGAGCGCAGTCTCGGGAGTACCCCCGGCCTGCAAAGGGGCGCTGTGAGTATGTGACGAGAGGGGCGGGGCCGAGAGCCATGGGAACGGAGCGAGGCCGGTGGAGTAAATGAAAATGAGCGACACCTGCGCCACTCACCGGTCTCAAATCCCACGGAGGAGCTCCGGAAGGATAAAAGGGAGGAGTGACGACAGTGCTCATGTCTATTGTCTATTGCCCCATCTTGTTACCTGATTATTGCTTCAGTTGCTCCACCTGTCCTCCTTGTTTGCTTCCCTATTTATTTTCCAAGTGTTTTCTGTCCTGTGCTAGTTTGTTGTTGCATGTTCCCCCGTGTCTGCCCTGTTGTTATGTTTTCCCCCATGGGGTTTGTGACGAGTGGGGCAGGGCCGACAGCTGTGGGAGCGGAGCGAGGCCGGTGGAGTAAATGAAAATGAGCGACACCTGCGCCACTTACCGGTCTTGAGTCCCACAGAGGAGCTCCGGAAGGATAAAAGGAGGAGTAACGACAGTGAAGGACGAGAGAGGACCAGGCCTGGATTTTATGTTGTTGTTTTATGCGGCAGTCGTCCGTGAGGGGCTGCCGCTTTTACTTTCATTTTGTGTTTATTTATTAAAGTTTTGTGTTTGAATGTTCGCCGGTTCCCGCCTCCTTCTTCCCGATCTACGAACTTTGTTACAAACATATAAAACCACAATATATAAAAGTAGTACGAGTGTTAACACTATGATATTAGAATCTATGAATGTTTGGCACAAAGATGTGTTACTGTTCAAGTCTCAGTGTTGACCTTCACTGTGTATATTTTTATTATACTGTGTTGTAAATAAAATACAAATAATAATAATACAAATATTCCAAAACCCACATTATTTTACTCTCCTCACACTCTTTCCTACCTGCCTCAGTCACTTTCATATTGATGGCCCATTATGGGAGGCCCTTTGTCTCTCAGGTGTGGATCACTAAATATTCATGGCCATTGTCACTCCCTTGCATATGCCTTTCTAACACAAATCATGTCTTACAAAAGTTAAATCAATATATTGTTTTCAGTGAATAGGACCATTTTCACAACATTTTGTAGCAGAAACTCCAGTCTACCACATCCAGTTCTCAAAAGTCTTGTGAACAAATATTTTGTGTGTGTTTTATGGCCTTATTTCAGTGACTTAAAATTTTAGTTTTTCACTAACCACTGAAACACAACAACTTTGTTTTCTCAAAAACACAAATATGTACATTCACGCTGCTCACATATTATTGTAGTCCAGTAAAACTAATGTAAAACTCATTAATGAGCATGTTTGGAACAATGGACAAGTTTCCTAGCTCTGTCAGAGCACAACGGATACTCTGGCCCTCATTGTTTCAAAGCCCAGACACCAAACTGACGAAGGCCAACTTCAGCCAACAGCTAACTAACACATAAAGTCTGCATCTGTAGTCCACAGATGCCCAAAAATGGCTCATCACTGGCCAAAGTGTACAAGTCAGCTTGGTGTTTCACAGGCTTTACAGTAGGTAGTCAACAAAAATGCCTATTACTGCTGTGTGTACAACCCAGTCACATGTGAAAATCTTTCACAAAATCACCACCAGGTGGTGCAAAGGGACAGTTGACACCATTGCTCAATAAAGATGAAATTGTGGCATTTCCACTTGTAAACACATCGTTTTCTCACATCGTTAACACATCCCTTCACACTGGTGTTTTTCCCTCAGCATTTAAACAGGCTCGTATAACCCCACTTCTTAAGAAACCCACTCTTAACCCAACTCTTTTAGAGAACTACAGACCGGGTTCCCTTCTACCTTTCATTGCAAAAACACTTGAACGAGTTGTGTTCAACCAAGTCTCAGCCTTTCTCACACAGAACAAGCTTTGGATAAAAGTGTCTGCTAAATGACTAAATAAATAAACAAAGATTAAAATAATGAAATAAATCAGTGGTAATATTTATAACAACAATAAAGCATTATAACATTTGATCTCAAATTATTCATCATATAAATGTGTAATGTTAAGTGAAGTGACGTGTGGCCAAGTATGGTGTCCCATACTCAGAATTTGGTTACAAGTCCAACTGTCTATCCATTAGGCCACGACATTTTGTCCATGAGTTGATGAACTACACTAGCCTGCCACCGGCTGGCAAGAGTAGCCGCTTGCAGTCGGGGCGGAATTAAAAGCGGAGACGTCAAGTTGGACACTTTCTGCTCCCGTTAGTGACGCTCTCACAGTTTGAGCATTATTGGAATTGAATTGTTAGAATAAACACACAACACACGTTGTGCTTGTCATTCCAGATTCTAACCAATGAAAATAAAGTGTGTCGTCATCAAGGCTTTCGCAGCCGATTTTTAACAACTGCATTGCCTGACCTAGGCGGCTGGTCTCGTTTTGCTCTTGCGGTACTTTGATGGCACATGTGATCGTAAGGCGGCTGGAGAGCCGAACAAAGTCGGACAAATTTTCTAGTGATGTTACGTTCTGTGCCGAGGCTTCGGAGCGTGTTTCGAGAAATCCCGGCAGGTTTCAGTGAAGCACATATCGAGGCTTGTATCGCTTTAGAGCAATGACGTCATTGATGACGTCCGAAGCCTCACTTGCCCTGACTGGTTCAGGAAGCGGTTCGAATCTTGTAAATGCGCAGTCCTCTGCCCTGTTAAACCCAGCCACTAGGGCTGCACGATTAATCGAATGCGATTGTCATGCGCATTTTGTTAGTAATGCCGGTTCTGTAATCAGCAGGAAATCATCATCACGTGCTTTCAGATGGAGCAGAATTTACTACACATAGCCATAGTTCACTGACAAGTTACGCAAAAAAATCGCAGACGATTTTATTGCATGATTCTGAATTCTGATCGAAGAAATCATTCGCGATAATGACAGCTGTTTGCATAGCTTCTCAGTGAACTACGGCTCTGTGAAGTAAATGCTGCTCCATCTGAAATGGATTATCTGAATAAACAAGTGAATAAACACTTGGCTGAAAAGCTTCAATGCTTCATGAGGCTTCATCTCGCCATCACTAAAATTTTCTAACCAAAATGCATTGCTTTTGACAGGCGGCAGCCGATCTTTGCGGCGCCGCATGAAGTCGAACAAGCCTAATGGCAACATGAGGGCTAGAACCAAAGAACAAATCAGAACATAACACACAGACAAGGGAATCACATGACAGAACAAGGACCATGACTAAACTCCAAAATAAAAGACATGAGAGCAATGAACAAGAAACACAAACAAAACCCAAACCCCACGTTACAATAACTTTATTGTGGGGGTTGAAATACTGTCATCCACAGTGTCTGATGACTGATGTGAGTGTTTCAAATGTACAAAGGAGGTTTAGGCAAAGAGCTGTTTTAGAATGAATGCCTCAATGTGTCCAAATGATTTCATTAATTCAAAAATCCTTAACACATTAAAATAATTTTACGCAATTAATGCAAAGATACTAAAGCACAATTTATATTGTAAACCCTTTTCCCGATTTTGCCTCTGTTTCCAGTCAGATCATTTTAAGTTTTGAGTCCAATGATCCAGTAAATGAAAACTAGGCTGTTTACATCACAGATGGCAGAGAGAGCAGACACTCACATTGCTTTTTCTGCAAATTATTCATTCAAGTGTGTTTTGCTTTAAAATTATATTGAATTATATAGATATCCTGAATTCCACTGATATTTACAGTGGTGTGAAAAAGTGTTGGCCCCCTTCCTGATTTCTTATTTTTTTAGCTCATTAGTAGAGACTTCAAGACCTGAAATTGGTGCGTCAGAGAAAGGAGATATGCAAAACGTGCAGTGTTGGGGTGCCTCCAGGACCAGGGTTGGGAACCACAGTTTATGAACCTGGGCCTGATGGCACATTAACAGTTCATGTGTTTAATGTCTTTCTAATCTGGCAGATCCACTTCAGGTTTTAGAGAGCTCTGCTAATGAGCTGTTAAGTCAAATTAGGTGTGTTGAATTAAAAAGACTTAAAAACAGGGTTGGGTACCACTGCTCTAGTACAATCATCAATACAAAATATGACTTAATAAAATCAATAACTTTTGAGATGCATGTCCTATAAACATCCATCATTTATTCTCTGATTTGTCTGCTTTAAAGGGGTCATATGATGCTGCTAAAAAGAACATTATTTTGTGTATTTGGTGTAATGAAATGTGTTGTAGATTTGATGCCTTTTGTAGACTTTAACAAAAAAAAACAAAAAAGACATCACATGACATGTGGTCTCCACATGAGCAGTCATACAGATAAAGTAATTTGCCAGCTAATGCTGGTGTGCATGTTAATTTATATTAGATGGCTAAAAGACTTGAACTCAATCAGATATCAACTTTAAAGTAGGTGGAGCCAGGGGCAAACTGGCCATGATATGCTCAGTGGAGTGTGACAACCACTAGCGCACTCAATTCCCACAAGACCTGATTTTAAAATGTTGTCAATCTGTTCACACCTTTTGGTGCTAAATCATATTGTACTTCCAGCATGGGATGTCTTGTTACAGATTTGTCAGTTGTGTGGCACATTGCTCAAGGCTCTATAAGTTTTCAAGAGACCCCTCAAAATAAGAAAACCGGTAGTGCTGAAAAGTTAAAATTATAACTAAATATTTTATTAACTTAAGGGGTCTTTGGAAACTTGGCCCTGGACCACGACACCAAAATTTAGGTGTTCAAACCCTGCAAGTCTTAGCACTGTGCCTTCGCTGCATTGTGTTTAGCATTGCTGCAGCTATATATATATATATATATATATATTATATTGTACTCTATATTTATTTTAATATATGAACTTAACTCACAAAGCTTTTCTGCAATTCATCACAGCTGGTATCAGTCTTCTTCTAGCCTCATCTGATGTGTTGTATTTCTTGAGGTCCAGCTCATCCAGCGGCTCCTCCGACATCTGAAGCATGTAGGAGATTGTTGAGCAGTGAGCGGGAGAGAGTTTCTTCTCTGAGTGTTTGTCTGATTTCACAAACTCCTGAATCTCTCTGGACAGAGTCTGATCTTTCACTTCCAGCAGACAGAGGAACAGATTGATGGATCTTTCAGTGGACAGATGTTTGTTCTTCTTAATGGTGTTTTTAATATACAGTGAAGTTTTCTCAATGCTCTCTGAGCTGTTCTCTGTGTGTGTCAGTAGATCCTGTAAGAGTCTCTGATTGGACTCCAGTGAGATGCCCAGCAGAAATCGCAGGAACAGATCAAGCTGTCCATTTTCACTTTCTTGTACTTTACTGAATACACGTGTATGAAAATTATGTAGTGAATCAAAAAGTGATTCAGTAGTTCTACATAAATAGCAGTAAACTGCATAAAAAGCAGCAAGAAACTCTTGAAAGCTGAGATGAATGAAGCAGTAGACTTTCGTCTGATGAATCACTGATTCCTCCTTAAAGATCTCAGTGCAAATCCCAGAATACACTGAGGCGTCAGTGATGTCTATGCCGCTTTCAATCAGGTCCTCCTCGTAGAACATCACATTGCCCTTCATCAGCTGTTTGAAAGCCACTTCAGCAAGTTTCACAATCACTTCTCTGTTGGACTGCAGGAGTTTCTCTGGATCTCTCTCTTCATACTTCTGGTTCCTCGTGTTGATCTGAATCAGCAGGAAGTGGATGTACATTTCAGTCAGAGTTTGAGGGATTTCTGCACTCAGATCTTCTTCCAGGAGCTTCTGAAGCACAGTGGATGAGATCCAGCAGAAGACGGGGATGTGGCACATGATGTGGAGGCTTCTTGCTCTTCTGATGTGTGAGATGATTCTGCTGGCTTGATGCT
>NW_015641015.1:101363-101492 GCF_001515625.1 Sinocyclocheilus rhinocerous
GATTGGCTGCTGCTGGTCTGGAGGTGATCCAGGTGATCCAGAAGGGAAGCAGCTCTCCTTTCATGAGCTTTGACATCAACACAGCCACTGATGAAGTCTCAGAAGTCTCAGTAACTTTCTGAGCATCTG
>NW_015641015.1:103241-113075 GCF_001515625.1 Sinocyclocheilus rhinocerous
AGAAACTCCTGAACGCTCAGATGAATGAAGCTGTAGACTTTCCTCTGATGAATCACAGATTCCTGCTTAAAGATCTCAGTGCAAATCCCAGAATACACTGAGGCGTCAGTGAGGTCTATGCCGCTCTCAATCAGGTCCTCCTCATAGAACATCACATTGCCCTTCATCAGCTGTTTGAAAGCCACTTCAGCAAGTTTCACAATCACTTCTCTGTTGGACTGCAGGAGTTTCTCTGGATCTCTCTCTTCATACTTCTGGTTCCTCATGTTGATCTGAATCAGCAGGAAGTGGATGTACATTTCAGTCAGAGTTTGAGGGATTTCTGCACTCAGATCTTCTTCCAGGAGCTTCTGAAGCACAGTGGATGAGATCCAGCAGAAGACGGGGATGTGGCACATGATGTGGAGGCTTCTTGCTCTTCTGATGTGTGAGATGATTCTGCTGGCTTGATGCTGCTCACTGATTCTCTTCCTGAAATATTCCTCCTTCTGAGGCTCATTGAATCCCTGAATTTCTGTCAGACGGTTGATGTATTTGGAGGGGATCTGATTGGCTGCTGCTGGTCTGGAGGTGATCCAGATGAGAGCAGAGGGAAGCAGCTCTCCTTTCATGAGCTTTGACATCAACACAGCCACTGATGAAGTCTCAGTCACATCACAAACTTTCTGAGCGTCTGAAAACATCAGTGTGATTCTGCTTTCATCCAGACCATCAAAGATGAACACAACTTTACACTCCTCATAAATCTGTGAGTCCAGATCTTGAAGTTCAGGATGAAAGTCCAGCAGAAGTCTGTGAAGACTGTACTGATGATCGCGGATCAAGTTCAGCTCTCGAAATGGAAGCACAAACATGAAATCTACATCCTGATTGGCTTTTCCCTCGGTCCAGTCCAGAATGAACTTCTGCACAGAGACGGTTTTTCCGATTCCAGCAATGCCTTTAGTAAGAACAGTCTTGATCTGCTCTTTCTCTTCACATCCAGGTTCAGCTGAGGCTTTAAAGATGTCATTGCAGTAGATTGGAGTGTCTTGTAAGTGTTGAGTTCTGGATTTATTCTCCATGTGTAAAACCTCATGTTCTTCATTCACTCTTTCACTCTCTCCCTCTAAGATGTAGAGTTGTGTATAAATACTGTTCAGTAGGGTTTGATTATCTTGTAGTTTGATTCCCTCAGATAAGCTCTCATACTTGTTTTTCATTATGGTTTTGTATTGATCTTTGACTTTCTGAAAAACATCATCATCTGGTTGTTGAGAATGCTGCTGCAAATCTCCAGTTTCTTCAGTCAAGGCTGGTTCCATGACAGGACACGGTCTGGTCTGGTCCGAGTTGCAGCTGATACAGTGTCTTCTTAAACCATTGCCAGAGACTGCATCTATCAGAACCTGCTCACAAACTCCACATCTGGACTGGTAATTAATTAGATCTTCCCTTACCTCACTGCAGAACCCCAGGAAAAATAGTAGTCATAATTGTTATACAGTATGCATACAAAAAGCCATAACAAAAACAACTCACCAATAACCTACCTTGGATTTCTGAATTGTGATTTATCGTGAAATCCAACAGGTTGTTTAATTGAACAGTTGCTCTTCATACAGACACAGCTAAGAGCACCTCCCTCTTCTTTCTTCTCATAGAGATTCATTTTGGATGCAGTCCTGACTGTGTATGTTACTGCACTGATTATGATCAGTATTGTAATAATTATTTTCAAGATTACATCTAAGAAAAAAAAAAGATAAAGGAAATTGAGTTCTGATATTTCCTTATAATGGCACCCTGTGTTTTCCCTCTTAACTTTTTAAGCTTGGGCTACATGCCAGAGCCATAGCCTAGTGGGCTATGCGCTCATGACATCTTGTGCTGATGTTTAGCAGGTGACCAGAGTTTGTAGTTTGCAGAGTTTTGTCAGAGGTTCTTTCCTGATCCCATGCCCAATCTTCTCCCCAATCATTTCCCGTCATCTCTCCACTGTCCGCTATAAAAGCCAAAAATATAATCTTAAAAAAGGCAAGGGTACACTGTGATAGCCATTCGGTGGCATGTGCTGACATTGGAAAAATTTCAAAAACATTCATTGAAGTTGACTTAGGGTGCTTTCACACCTGTAGATCGATTGCTTTGTTCCGAAACAGGGATTAAAATGATTACAATGTTGCTTTTTATTCTTGGTGCGGTTTGCTTTCACACGGCAAAGTTTCTAAACGGACCAAATTTGTTAATACAAGTCATGCACAAGTAAACTGTTCTCTCATTGGTCAAAGTTCCACGGTTTATTTTCCGGGATTCCACTTAGCTGTCACGGCTGTCATCTGTCAGGATGGAACGACAACAGCTTTGCGGGCTTATTGTTTTTTTTGTTTTTTTTTGTAGATGTAGTTATATTAACATCACTTTGAGCAGGAGTCCAGGATTGATCGGGAAAACATTTTTTAAATGCACATACTAGGAAGAAGAGCAATAAGACGGCATTATAAAATGAAAAAGTGCGCTTTGATTTTGAATGGCGAAGACGTGCTCACCACAGACATTCACAGGTTCATTTTGAAGTAGGCTATTAGCAAAACAACAAAGCTAATGCTTTTCACAGAACTTATGTAATTACCCATTATACATTGTGATATAGCCTGGTTCGTTGGCCCGTTAGATCGGATTGCTTTCTCACTACAACCAAGCTGAAGAAAGACTATGAATTGGATTCAGAATGATAATCAAAACGTAGATAAAGTCGATCAACACCCCAAAGCTTGACAGTCATTATTACCTCTTCATTGCTCGACATTTTATTCCATAACGTTGCACAGTTTTGATGCTGTTTTATGTCTGATGATCGTGTTAGAATACATGTAGAAGCATCTGTTGTTTCGGTTTCTTCTTCACTTGTGTTTTTTTTGGAAATTCTGTACAGAAGATGTGTACTAGCGCCCCCTACAATGAAAACACGGATTCTCAGAGCACAGGTATAGCTCAAATATATTTATTTATTTAGTATAAGTCAAGTATACTTAAATGTCATTTTAAGTATATTTAAGTATATTTCTGAGAAGTACATAAAGCCCATGTCTGAGAAGTACATAAAATTAGACTGAAAGTATACTTTCCTATTTTTTTTGTTTAAACGAAGTATACTAATAGCACACTTGAATAAACTTCTTCTTCTTAAGGCAAAGCACCCTTATTTACAGCTGTTTTTGCTATATGAAAGCCTACAGTATAAAATGATAGAGATGTACAAATTCCATCTTGTCTCGAATTCCTCTCAGACAGTTTTGAAAAGAAGCCAGAAAATTACAAGAAACACTAGTTACACAACAAAAGGCATTAACCGATTCTTTCTTTCTTTCTTTCTCTTTCTTGTAATCTGCCGTGGTTTTGCCAGAAACTACAGTCAATCTTTTATCTTTATCTGCAAAGTGTTGAAAGTTTTCCAGGCATTCCAAATCATAGTTCTGTAGTTTAGACAATACAAAACTGTTTACTTTCTGTTTAAAGCAAAGAAAAATTTAAAAAAGCTTTTTAATGTGATGTACGCACAAACACAATGTTACTTCTCATTTGATTTTTACTTGTTATGAAATGTGATGTGATTTATTTCTCACGCAGAGTAACAGATAAAACAACTCTAACGAACCTATAACCCTGTAGTTAGTTAATAAAACACAAGTTCCTAGGGTTCTCCCACATTTTAATGTTATCATCTATAAAATGCCTTTGTAAAACATTAACTTACATGTACAATATTTACTGTACATAATTCAAAGCAAATGTAAAGACAAAATGGCAATGCACTCACCTTGAAATGTGTCGCAGCTCTGGCATGCTCTGTAAAGTACATCTGCACTCTTCAGATTCATCCGGTTAAACCAGTTGAGTTTTGTCTTCTCTCAATATACTTCTTGTTGACAGGATGAACTCTATGAGGAAATGATTTCTATCATCTTACTAACTTGCCTTGCTATAGTGTATAGCTAAAGTGTATAGCTTTATAATCCACAGGCAATCAATTGCATGTCATTCTCCGCACACATTTTTCACACAGTACACAGTATATCAGGAAATACATTGACTTATTTATAAAGGCAACAACTATTTTAAAAGTGTTCAGGAGACTAGTGTATAATATTTTATATGATTTACATGTTTAGCATGTAAACCTTAGGCTTTTTCTTGAATCAAAGAAGTTATGAAATTGGCTGTTGACATATAAAAGATCACACTTTCCCCAGAAGAAACTTGACAAAGCTGATAATGTGGTGAAATATCAGTCTGACATCATTCAAATGTTAAAGCATTAAATCTGTCCTTTGAAATTGTTGTGAAATGATACTGGAGAAATTAACAGGTTGTGTGCTTAGGTTGGACTATCCAAAATAGCTTCTTTCCCTTAATCCGTGTGTGTTTGAGGAGACGTCTGATCTCATAAAAGCTATATGCGGTGACTGCATTTTTGTAAAACAGTATTACCTCACTACATATTTTGCTGCAGTTTCCAGCTGAAATGTACAGCATGGGGCGCCAAAAGTGTGAGATCATATTCAGATAAGCTTTTCAACTGTAAAGCCCCATTCATACTGCCAACGACACACAGCAACAAAGCGACATGATCCCATTCATTTTCAGTGGAGTGTTGGCGACATCCGGCGACATGAGCGACCGAATGTAGGCGAAGTCATGCTACAAAAGTTAATAATAGTTTAACTTTATGCAAATGAACAGCGAATTTCACAAGCGACAACCAATGGGCTCTAAGCAACGAGAATTGTGATGTATTTCCGCTCATACTTTATACCAGCAAGGGCGCTTCCGGTTTGTATGGTAACTAAGAGAAACCATCAGCTGTGTGGGAGTCACGCCCCCTCACTAAAACAACAAAGAAAACGTCGTAGTTTTATACAGTTTAAAATCGAGTTTATTTAAAAACTCCATCAATAACAAGTTTAAGTTGTTATCATTCACATCAACTGATTAAAAACATGAAATTATACATAAATTCTACAATAAATACTATTTTACAACTGTCCCCATGTTTTCGGTCAGTCCTGTCACGTTTACATAAAACTCAACATAAAATGTGTGTAATGCGCCTTTAAAGGTATGACTCAAAGGAAGTGACATAATTTGACTGAGGTGAAGCTGACACTGATCAAGGGTGAGTTCTGTCATTGAATTGTATGATTTTAAGCTTGTTTTTGTATGTTTTTTTTTTGGAGGAGGACGAGCTAAAGGGTCAGGCCCTTTCACGGTAAAACATCCCAGAAAATAATGAAAATCTTTTAAATCCAAAACATGTCTAAAAAAAGTTACTGAAATTCCTTGATTGCATGTTGACCGTTTTTATGCTAGCATGCTAGCAGGCTGAGTAATGGCAGTTTAAAATGGCCGACCGTCAGGCCCCATCACATCAGGCCCTGTCACATCCCTGTGTGACGGGGCCTGACAGTCCTGTGACACTGCCTTACAAATGAATGGCATTGTTATTTTTTTATTACCTTTATTGCATATAATATGTATTTAACGCATGCCATAGTAAATCATTATTTGAATAAATAGACATTATACTGTAAATCTGAAGCTTTATATGCTCATCGACAAATTTTTTTAATTGTATCCCTCTTTTACCTAGGCCTATGTAGCACTGCACTTTGTATATTAATTATATTTCAATACATATGAAGAGTTTATTTGCAAAAACAGATAACTCAATTTTTAACAATTCTCTGAAATCATGTTTTTTCATTGTGCATTCCAATTAATCTCAATCAAACTTTAGTTGGGTTATTTTGATTAGGTTAAAAAATAACTAATAATTACAGCTAACTAACACAATAAAACACAATAAAAACATGATTACATAATAAAAAACATGATTTTTGAAAAATTTTATTTTAGAAGAAGAAAGTGTGCAGTTTCAAAACACTCGCGCCACTGACAGACGTCATTGAAACTTGTCATCAAGATTTGACATATGAACTAAGTTACAATAAACCCGTATAGGTCTGCACTATTAATCGCTGATGTAGCATTTGGATTTAGGTCAGTTGGCAGCGCGCTTTTCTCGTTCTGGAGTCTTTGATTCGGGAGGTGAGTGTGGCCTGCAGCTAAATAGTTTTACTTACTCCGTCTTCGCTTGTTATAACCAGAGTTCATTCTAGTTGAATGAAGCGTTTTACTATTAACTACTATTTATATTACAATAATGTGTAATTTTTATATAATTAAACGGCCTGACTCTGCTTTATTATACATTCGAACGGGGTTTTGTTTTTCTTGTTTTTCCGATTAGGACAAAGTGGCAGAGTGAGGTTCGTGTTTGTGTTTTGATCGCAGTCATGCAGTCGTCAAACATCTATCCCCGCACTGCTGCTCCTCCTCACAACCCCTCGACCAGCGCCTCGCCAAGATACGGTAAAAACAACAGCTGCCAAATTTGTGAAACGAATATTATTATTAATGTTCCCTAGACAACTAAAGTAAAACCTGCTACACTCTAGTACTCAACTCCTAGTATGTTGAATTGATGTCACATCTGAATTAATTCTAATTCTTGCTGTCATCCATCGTCAGCCCTCATAGATTTCCTGGATGTGGGTGGCACAATGACCATATCCCAAGAAATAGCCAATTTAACAGAGGATTCAGGGCAGGACCTGCCAGAGGAGAATGTTCAGATTGGTTCAATTCAAGGCACAGTTGTTGGTCTGCGCTACTACACTGGAACGGTAGGAATCACACATACACACATGTATGTATAAACTGAACTGTTTTAACTCATCAGGAAAAATCTGCATTTTCCACACAGCTACATGTCTTTGGGTCAGGTTCCTGTTCAAAGATGATTTACACAATTTAAAAGAATGCAGTATTATGTATTGCAGTACAACATTAACGTTTTTCTCCTGCCGTGCTTAATTCTTCTGACACACCTAACAGGAACAGGTGGTCTGCGCACCTGTCCCACTGCATAGTGTATATTGTCCTCTAGTGGTTAAAGCAAAACTGACTAATTTATCATGGAATTAATCTCATTTAATAACAAGATTATTATTTGACTCTGACATGTGCTGTAGGTCAATAGAGGAGAGATGGTGTCTTTGGTGAGGCAGCCGCAGAATCCCTATGACCGAAATGCAGTGATGGTTGCTAATGTGTATGGAAGTCAGGTGGGGCACATCAAGAAAGAGCTGTCAGCCCCAATGGCCTACATTATGGACAACAATTTGGCCAGGGTGGAAGGGTATAGTAATTTCTCAGTGTCTTTTCTACAAATTTGTTATTTGTTGGGTATGTTATTGCAAATTGATTGAAACAGATTACTTTTGTGTTTGATCTCCCTAATAGGGTTGTGCCCTATGGAGAGACAAATAAATTTTCAATGCCTGTAAACCTCACCTTCTGGGGCAAAGAGGAGAACCGAGACGCTGTGCATAATCAGATGAGATGCCATGGTTTCAAACTTGGCACTAAGTTCAAAGGACAATTCTCTGAAATCATGTTTTTTCATTGTGCATTCCAATTAATCTCAATCAAACTTTAGTTGGGTTATATTGATTAGGTTAAAAAATAACTAATAATTACAGCTAACTAACACAATAAAACACAAAAACATGATTACATAATAAAAACATGATTTTTGAACATTTCAAAAAACAGAGTTATCTGTTTTTGCAAATAAACTCTTCATATATAGATATAATTGTCATTTATATAAGCTTTGAGTAATGATGACTGTAATTATTTCAATTCATACAGATACCATGGTAATATCTACATTATTACCTAGGAAATGACATGCAATTTCCGTTATTACCATGTAATTTCCTAAGTAATAATGCAGATATTACCATAGTATTTAAAAATTTATTTATTTCAATCATAAAAACATGCTGAGATGGCATGATATGTGTTTCATATAGATTAACATGTCCTCCATATGACTCAACGTTCAGATTTAAGAATAAGATATTTTTTTCACCCAAGATTTTTATAAGTGGAAATGTACGTTTCTGGTAGAATGTCCCATATACCTTCTCTATAACCATGGAAAAGACGGTTTTCCGACGTCAAAAGCAAATGAAGGCAGCATCGGAGCACTGTAGTGTCCCGCTGTGCTCTGTGTCTTCACGCTACAACTCCTGTGCTAGTTTTCATTCCTTTCCGGTGAAGGAAGAGATCAGGAAAAAATGGATTGTAAACATTAGAAGGATCAACTGGCCTGCTTTTGTGACCAAGGGCACACAAATGTCTGCCGGAGAGGTGAGACACACTCAGTCTGTGGCCAGGCTCAGGGTGCATGTTGAACGCCTGATCCGGCGGGTGAAGGAACATAAGTTGTTTGACGCAGTCATCCCCATGTCCATTTCTGGTAGCATTAATCAACTGTTTGCCGTGTCATGTCTTCTCATTAACTATCAGAATGGACCACTTGTCAAGGCATGGGCCCAGTGAGTCTACACAGTCATTCTTGTCTGTGTACTAAGTCTTTTAAAGTCTTTATTTGGCACATTGAAATGTTGTAAATATACTGTTGTAAATATGGTCTGGAAACTGTCTAATTTTCTTACTATGATTGCCTAATAGATTTTTTTGCTTGTTGCTTTTGTCTCATCTGGGATGTTTTTTGACTTGCCACATATAATTCTGTTAACTATCAGAATGGACCACTTGTCAAGGCATGGTTTGAAATATTGTAAATATTTTCTGCAAACTGTCTAATTTTCTTACTATGATGGCCTGATGTTTTTTTGCTTGCCTTTTGACTTACCAATATATTTCATACCAACATTCTTTCATTACTGATACCTGATAATTAACATTCTTCTTGACCAGTTGGTTCATTAAAAAAATAATTTTACCATCCAACTTTTGACCTCCTTCCTTTGTTAGAGCAGCCATAGTTAAACCTGCAATTGCAACACCGTTCTAATTCTGTCAATCTTCTGCCACCTGCTCAAATCTTTATTTACAACTATGGTGAAAGACAAGACTAAGATACAGTATTTTCAAGTGTCTTTTCTATTTATTTGAATGTCGAGTCATAAGAAAATGAGGAGTTGAAGAGAGAGATAGAAGATCTGCGGAAACAGCTGGAGCAGGCCAAGGTGAATAGCCGCTTTGACCTCCAGAGATTCGCGGGATCTGATGAGGATATTCGCTTTTACACAAGGTAAAACCATTTAGTGATTATTATTTGTTATGTAAGCCATTAGCACAATGGTAAAGTGTTTTCGAGTTATGGACGTAGTTGTAACTGTACATAGGCTGTAGCCTTACGTTGGCTATACCTATCTGGCATAGGCTTACTGTAAGGTAACGTTATGGGGGCTGCGCTCACGTACCTCTCATATTTCTGAATAGGGTTTTACCATCCATCAATGAACATGTTCTGAATGTCTTTATAATCATCAAGTATCACAAACACTTTGTCGCAGTCAGTCCACCTACCTTGATCCCAGAATTAGGCCTAGTTTATAGTTTATTAGTGTAATGTGTTAGGATGTGTGTGTGAGTGTTGAGGGGTGGGCGTGTGCAAAGTCAGTGTAGTTTCATTATCTGAGAATCAGTTTAAGACTGTAGTAATTACCTAATTATTGTACCATGTGTTATTCCTTAAATGTTTTAAAAGAAACAATTTATTTCTTTGCAGATTTGCAACCTATAAACCAGGGATCCTCAAATCTGGCCCACGAGATCCACTTTCCTGCAGAGTTTAGCTCTAACCCTAATCAAACACACCTGAGCATGCTAATCAATGTCTTTAGAAATCATTAGAAAATCACAGGTAGATGAATTTGATCAGGGTTGGAGCTAAACTCTGCAGCGCATTGGCCC
>NW_015641015.1:113086-123546 GCF_001515625.1 Sinocyclocheilus rhinocerous
AATCGATGAATTCTTCCTCTTCATGATGCACCTTGCTTTGGGCCTCAAGCAGAAAGACCTGGCTCATCGCTTCCATGTCCATCAGACTACAGTGAGCCGCATCATAACCACTTGGGCAAACTTCCTCTATTTTCTTTTAGGCTCCGTGCAAATTTGGTTGCCGAAAGAGAGAGTACGAGCCTACCTGCCAAAGGAATTTAAGAATTTCCGAGACACCCAGGTTATCCTGGACTGTACAGAGCTCCGCTGCCAAACACCTTCGTCTCTGCTATTACAGAGTGAGGTCTTTTCCAACTACAAATCTCACTGCACCTTCAAGGCTTTGATAGGAATGGCACCTCATGGTGCAGTAACTTTTGTCTCTGGACTGTATGCGGGGTCAATCAGTGACCGGGAGCTGTTCAAGCAATCAGGGATCATCGACATCCTTACCCCTGACATGGCCATAATGGTGGACAAGGGCTTCTTAATTGATAACCTGGTACCATGCAAAATCCACAGGCCTGCTTTTATGACCAAGGGCACACAAATGTCTGCTGGAGAGGTGAGACACACTCAGTCTGTGGCCAGGCTCAGGGTGCATGTTGAACGCCTGATCCGGAGGTTGAAGGAACATAAGTCCATTTCTGGTAGCATTAATCAACTGTTTGCAGTGTCATGTCTTCTCATTAACTATCAGAATGGACCACTTGTCAAGGCATGGGCCCAGTGAGTCTACACAGTGTCATTCTTGTCTGTGTACTAAATCTTTTAAAGTCTTTATTTGGCACATTGAAATGTTGTATATATACTGTTGTAAATATGGTCTGGAAACTGTCTAATTTTCTTACTATGATTGCCTAATAGATTTTTTTGCTTGTTGCTTTTGTCTCATCTGGGATGTTTTTTGAGATTGCCTAATAGATTTTTTTGCTGGTTGCTTTTGTCTCATCTGGGATGTTTTTTTGACTTGCCACATATAATTCTGTTAACTATCAGAATGGACCACTTGTCAAGGCATGGTTTGAAATATTGTAAATATTTTCTGCAAACTGTCTAATTTTCTTACTATGATGGCCGGATGTTTTTTTTGCTTGCCTTTTGACTTGCCACATATAGTTCGTACCAACATTCTTTCATTACTGATACCTGATAAATAACATTCTTCTTGACCAGTTGGTTCATTAAAAAAATAATTTTACAATCCAACTTTTGACCTCCTTCCTTTGTTAGAGCAGCCATACTTGCAATTGCAACACAGTTCTAATTCTGTCAATCTTCTGCCACCTGCTCAAATCTTTATTTACAACTATGGAGAAAGACAAGACTAAGATACAGTATTTTCAAGTGTCTTTTCTATTTATTTGAATGTTGAGTCATAAGTTATATTTATGAATTATATTTATTATGATAGTTATCTACAACATTCATTCGCAAATATTTAAAGCAAGCAAATAAATAAATAAATACGTACACAAAATCCCTTTCAGAGCCCATCAACAGTGAACAACAGCAGTATACAGTGTAACAGTAAAACAATAACAGTATGTGTACTGTATACTAAGTAACGATTTCCATTTTGTATAGACTTGCTAACATGAACAGTAGATCAGTTCGGATATTGTATAGACTTGCAAACATGAACAACAGATCAGTTTGAATACTGTATAGACTCGCAAAAATTAACAATAGATCAGTTCAGTTATTGTATAGATTTGTAAAAATGAACAATAACACCTGAACTCACTGAACTGATGGAAACTGATTAAACTTATTGAAAGATACTATGCCCAAGGCCATTGGAGTGACTTACTACAAACACTTCTGTATGTAGTGGTAAAAGAAAAAATGATCTGCTCTGTCTCTAATGGTGTGCATTACATCAAGATCTTTATAAATTCGCTCGACTAACATGTCTTCCTGAGCACAAACGACAAAATCACACCACTCTAGCCCTGTCAAGAGCATCTGACCTTGAACTTGCCAGTAGTACTTGTGCTGCCTCCTGAGTTTCAAAGCACCACCGGACGTTTTTAGATAGGGGCAGTCCACATAGCTCTGGATATTGGGGCATTTGACCTCAAGGAGACCAAATGGTGGGTTCCCAGAGGGATCAAAGATGACTCCATCAGGAGAGCTACCTAGCCATGGAGCATCAGGATGTACAATGAACCCGCAGGGTGAACAGTTCACGTTTTTAAGAGTGCAATACTCTTTAACAGCGAGTGGCTCCATATCAATACTTCTCCTCATGTCCGTGGTCTGACCAGTCCCCCTGAGAATTCTCTCAGCCAGATTCTGATGTCCACGAACTTGGCATACCTCGTGGAAGCGAGTAGATGTCACTCTCATCTTTCTCAAACGATGCCACTCCTGGCACGAACTCTGCCCTTGTGTTGCAGCTTCTATCCTGTGGGCCATGTTGAATGACACCTCCAGAGACTTCAGGTGCAGATGTTCCTGCTCTGATAGAACATAGGCACAGGATTGTGGTTCGAGCCTGTAGCTGTGGATGGGAAGGGAGGGTGAGGCAGGGGCAGATGGGATGTTGATGACTTCCCTCATTGCTGGTGGTTTATGCTGAAATGACAGCACGCTCCCTGCCTGGACAGCTCCAAAAGCAGACTGGACTAACGGGACATCAGCTGACATGCCCATTGTTGTTACCAAGGGTGCAAGTGAAGGGGGAAAGTCTTTGTACACCTCTGATACTCTCAACATGGCAAGATCCGGCAGTTCCCCATCTAGCGCCTTGTAGAGAGAACTTCTGAAAAATATTACCAGTAAAAAAAAAATAGTATTAAAGTAAAAATCACTACACCAAACTTCTGCCACAACATACATAAAACCACACCGAGATACGAAGTAAAGATAATCTCACCTTACACAGTCTGTTGTTGAATTTCTGGGTTTTCGAAACTCCATTTCTCCAACTGGGCCTGGCCTAACACCCTAACATCAGAGACACATTCAACATGGGATCACAATAGTTACAATATGCACAGTAATAGTACAGTTCACATGTTACATGACTTACCAGTGTCCTTGGTTTATGCCAGATCTGCTCTGTGTCTGTGCAGCTGTGCACCGGGGGAACAGCAGGAATGTTTAGCTGCGAATAATGGGCAGTCTGATAAAGAAGTGCAACCAAATGATTGCATAAGGCACAGCCCGCCACACAGGAACAATGGCTGCTCACCAAAACAACAGGTTTTGAGTGCTTTAACACCATCTAGGGAGAAATAGAAGCTTAGATTTTCACTTTTCTTCATGGATCTATGATAGACTGCCCTCACGCTGACCTCTCCTGTCACCTTGTCTTTCATTGACACTGTGATGGCAAGATCCGGCAGTTCCCCATCCAGCGCCTTGTAGAGAGAACTTCTGAAAAATATTACCAGTAAAAAAAAAAATAGTATTAAAGTAAAAATCACTACACCAAACTTCTGCCACAACATACATAAAACCACACCGAGATACGAAGTAAAGATAATCTCACCTTACACAGTCTGTTGTTGAATTTCTGGGTTTTCGAAACTCCATTTCTCCAACTGGGCCTGGCCTAACACCCTAACATCAGAGACACATTCAACATGGGATCACAATAGTTACAATATGCACAGTAATAGTACAGTTCACATGTTACATGACTTACCAGTGTCCTTGGTTTATGCCAGATCTGCTCTGTGTCTGTGCAGCTGTGCACCGGGGGAACAGCAGGAATGTTTAGCTGCGAATAATGGGCAGTCTGATAAAGAAGTGCAACCAAATGATTGCATAAGGCACAGCCCGCCACACAGGAACAATGGCTGCTCACCAAAACAACAGGTTTTGAGTGCTTTAACACCATCTAGGGAGAAATAGAAGCTTAGATGAGATATTGCTTGACAGATAAAGCATTAACAAGAAAAATAATGCTGTATTCTGAGGCTCACAGACAAAATATGAAAATGTATTAATTTTTAACAATATGATACAGGCCTATTTTGCTTGGATAATGTTACTTTTATTAAGCTGACAGGCAATTTATCAGCTTGCCTAACCATTGCCCTAACAATAACCCTACTCTCAAGTCGTGTGGCTTTTCACTTTTCTTCATGGATCTATGACAGACTGCCCTCACGCTGACCTCTCCTGTCACCTTGTCTTTCATTGACACTGTGAGGAAGAACGACGAACACACAATTTGAGACTGTAACGTTACATTTTTACACAGTATCTTGACAGTATCTCTATAAAAGAAAACTCACACAAACTCACAATCGAAAGTTAGCTGACAAGTCTGTCAGTCATAGTCGAACAAAACAGCTAACTTTAACTTTAGCCATCTAATCGTTCAGTTAACATTAACGCTAACGTTAGCTGCTACAATAACATTTCAATGTAACGACTTACCCTCGTAATTATCGATGTAGTTGGCGATATACATCTTGAATCCCTTTTCCCGTTTGCTGGAGGGAGTGGGGCATGACTTCTTGACAAGTCGGTCCACATCATTGATAGTCAGACGAGGTAGGTCTTGAAGACAGCGAATGTAAAAGAGTGCCATGTTTGCCGGTTTGTCTGTCGGTCAAGTGAGCTAGAATTTCGCGGTCAGTGTAACAGGAAGTTTGTCAGCCGGTATAAGCCAATCCGGAATTGTGACGTGCATTGAGCGCATAGGAGTGAAGACTCTATCAGTGCCGCTCACAGGACAGAGGCAGAACAGGACAGAGACGGAGTTCTGGAGCGATTTCACTGCTTTATATGAATTGACTATAACCACATACATGGATATAAAAAATATTGTGTGGAAAATAAGTGAGTTTGATTCATACATTGAGGGTTTGTGTTGTGACTTGTATGATGCAGTGAGCAGTTTAGCACTGGTTAATGATTTAATGCACTGAGCACTGCTGTAGTTTATATAACAACACTCTCCAAATGCAGAATGCGACTTTTATTTCTTTTACGTCTAATTCCTAGTCAAATTAGAATGATATCTTAGTTTTACCAGTGATATAGTTTGTGATTGCATTTTCTAAAGGTATGTCCAGAATGTGCAGTCTATAATAACATTAGAGACAAAGTCGCTGGCGGTGTGAACGGGGATTAAGTGCTATCAGAAAGAAAGCTGTTCCTTGTGTTAAAATGGTGCTTGTTTACATTTACATTTACATTTAGACATTTAGCAGACGCTTTTATCCAAAGCGACTTACAATTGGGGGATACATAAAGCGATTCTTCTTAAAAGAGGCAAACAGATACAGGAAGTGCTTGTAATACCAAGTTTTTAGACATTGTTCAAATAAGTACACGCTAGAAAGAGAAGGAATAGATAAAGAGATAGAAGTTGTTTTTTTTTTGGTTTTTTTTTATGATGATGAAGTCAAGTAGCTTCGAAAGAGATGAGTTTTCAGCTGTCGCTTGAAAATGATCAGGGATTCAGCATTCCGAACCCTATCCCTATGGGAAGATCGTTCCACCAGCCAGGAATGATGAACGAGAATGTTCTGGGGGGAAAGGGAGCGTAGGTTTCGTCTAAAAGTATTGTTTAACAATACTGAAGTAGATTATGTGGTTTCAGAAACTCACTATTAAATGAGCTATCAAGTATAGCTATGTAAGAATCAGCATGTAGATGCTGACAAATTAAAAAGAAAAGCAACATTAACAGGCGGTTTCCCAGACAGAGATTAGGCATAGTCCTCACCCTTTAAAGAGAGATAAAGGGCCTAAGAGCACAAGGCTACGAAGAACCCTCCCCCCTGACAGAATGAGCTACTGGGATCTGGGTAACATCAAGCGGGTAGCATCTGACAAAATTTATGGGGAGAGGCCCAGATTGCATTGGCACAGACATCCTGCTAGGAAAACCCCTTAAACAGAGCCCAAGAGGCAGCCATGCCCATAGTAGAGTGTGCTCGGAGGCTATAAAGCTTCTGGAAGTTGTAGCTTCTTGCCCATCCATGGCTCACTGCTGGTCTACACGTTTCCTCCTCTTAGCCTGATAACGCCTACCCTGTTCTGGGTGAGAGAACGGAGCCTGACTTTGAATGAACAGCTGGTCACTCTCTCTGAAAGTGCTGGTCCTGTTGATGTAAACCCACGGGGCACACACAGGACATAAAGCATTCAGCCTCTGATGCTCTGAACCCCAATGTGTTTAAGTTTGCCTTCTCAAAGGCCAAGCCCAGAGGCCACCCTGTCTGGGTGAGGGTAGAATATTTCCCCCTTATAGAGGAGTGATCTCTGCCAGCTATGGTGCTTTGGGCCACCTGGGTGCTATCAAAATTAGAATCAGGCTCCATTCTCTCATTCTGGCCAGGGTAGGCGTTATCAGGCACAGGGAAGGAAATGTGTAGAGCAGCACATTGGGCCTGGCACCACGCTGAGAGGGGCATCCTCGTCCCATTGTGAGAAGTACATAGGACAATTTGTGTTTTCGCATGATGCAAAGAGATCGATGGCTGCCTGGCCGAATGTCTTCCACAGCAGAAATACTACTTGTGGGTGGGGGTGCCAGTCTCCGTAGAGGGGGTTCCCCCTCGACTAGAGGTATGCGCCCCTCTTCAGAATGCCCAGGACATGGGTCACCCATAACGATAGACTAGAGAAGTGATGACTGTCTGTACACTATAGCTCTTAATGTTTACCTCTTAAGCCTTTCCCAGTGTGCTGCCAAGTTTGTCAGTTCTGCCTGTAATGTCTCCACTGTGACACTGTCACACAGGACACATGTGGTGATCATCATAGAAGATCAATAATTTACTGAGTTTCACCAGAGCTGATTTTGGGAGCCCATTTTGTTGTATTTCAGCAAAATAGTTTGGATCCATGCAGGCAAAATCTGAACATAGAGCTGCACTTGCTGTGTACCGTTGGTAGATGATATCTTGAAAAGTGTCCATGATGACATTGTCATCTTGTCAGCGTAATGACGTTGTGACTCTGTACTCTTTCAGAGAATCTGAAGATGGCTCATCCACTGCCATCTCACCTGGCATCACCATTTTCTTCCTTCCTTTTGTCTGGGAGGGTAATTTGGACCTTAAAATTATGATCATCGTGCTCCTGTAGAATTCTGTGCAAATTTATATTTTTAACACCTTCAAAATAACAGGTGAACCTTTTCAAGTTGTCTTCTTTGCCCATAACGATGCAGTGAGCAGTTAGCAAGTCCATGCCACTTGTCTGAAAGTAATTTGACAGTGGTGTAGTCTGAGCAAATTTTCAAAGAAAAATGTGCTTAGTATGGAGTAATGCCTCTAAGTATCCTCTGGCTTTCACTCTCATAGTGGGCTACATTGCATTGTCTTTTTCCATCTTTATCATGGTGGTTACTGGTCAATGAAAGGTCAAGGTCAATGAAAACATGCCCCATCAGGATTTCCAAAATAACGAAAATAAATAACTTTGTGGTCTTTGGACCACCACTGTATTTCTCCTGTTGGAACAATAATTCTGTCTCCTGTTCTTACTGACCACCTCCCACACTTTCATGCATTTGTAGGACCAAGCATGAATGTGGTGATGTCATTTAACAGGGAGAAAAGTGATTCACTTGACACTGCAATTCCAGTTGTGTCTGCTAACACAAGATTAAGTATATGTGCATAACACCAAACATGAACTGTGCCTTTTGTGTGAAAAGTGCAGAAAATAGCTTGTACTGCTCTTGCATGTTTGCAGCCCCATCTGTTCAATCACCAACACATTCCTTGATGTCAATACCAACCCTTTCCAAAACTCTCTTCAGCAAAACAAGATTTTCCCCAGTACAGGACTCACACTCAATCACTGCTATTAGCTATTATCTCATTGATGCCATCTGTCACATATCTTACATTGATACTTAGATGTCAAATCTTGTGTTGTATTCATTTGTACTGAATACATCCCAGCTTTCTTAACTTCTTCAGTAATGTTTTGCTGGATTGAGAGACTGATGACACTAATGACTGTTTAGTGTTGTCTTGGACTGCAAATTCGCAAGGGAACCTCTTCTTTTATGTCCACTGTCATGCAACTTTTTTGTCTTTTCAGTGCATCCATTGACATGTCCTTGCAGACATTACTAATTATAATAATCATATATAAATATGTGATTTGACATGGAGAAAATGTGCTCCATTTTGTGTAATGCAAGTTAGAATGTGAAGCAGTTTGATGATCATTACCAAGGGCACTCTACACTGCACTGTCAAATTTCAACCACATAAGATAACTTTACTAAAGGTCTTCCAGGCCTATAACAAACAATTGGTGGACTAAATGGTTTGGACGATTTTAATGTTCTAACAGAAACTATGAACAATAAAGTGTGTTTACAAAGGCAGGTATAATCAAGCTACTGCAGGGTTTTGCGTATTCAAACTAGTCTTTCCCGCCTCTCTGTACGTCTCAGTATACATGACAGTAGGGGCATAGGCGGAGTTTAGTCCATGATTGGCTCCCAGACAAGAGCCAATCATGATTTTGTCTGAGCTATGAATAAAATGTAAAAATTAAATAATTTATATTTTCTCATTTTATTTGTATTATCTTATTATTTTAGTGGATAGAATAAGTACGTTTTGGGCTAAATTAATTTCTATGATATTTAAGCCCCATTCTCGCGAGCCGCGACTCATCATAGGATACATGAGAGGAATCTCTTTTCATTATTTTCCCGCTTTAGCAAGTTAACTGAATAATGGAAATTCGTTGTATTTTTTAATAAACCCGCGAATAAAAAAGTGGTGGACTGAGTCACTGCTGGCTGAATTGGACAGGTGATTTTCACATGAAGCGATGGCCTTGAGTGTGGCGTGTGACACAGTATTCAGTTGTGACTAAAACGGCATCAGTCCTCTACTAAGCATGTACGCAAGCCTTAAGATTCACCCTCAGCTTGTGACAGCTGAAATGGATCTTGTGAAATGTGCGATCGCATCGCCAATCACTCTTGAGAAGCTTAAAGATGAAGTACGAAAGGACAAATATCCAAACTTTTTCAGACTACTGCAGCTTGCACTCATGCTGCCCGTTGGTTCGGCTACATAAAAAATACGTTTCTCAGTTATGAGGAGAATAAGAAACTTGCTCTGATTAGAGCCCTGCACCGGTCACCGCTCAAGTGGAAAAAAGGGCACTTCTCATATTTATTGTCATTTTTTTTTTCTAATCAAAACGTTAAATATTTTAGGGGTGTGCGATATTGACAAAAAATATATCTCAATATTTTCATAAAGATGAAGTACGAAAGGACAAATATCCAAACTTTTTCAGACTACTGCAGCTTGCACTCACGCTGCCCGTTGGTTCGGCTACATCAGAAATAAGTTTTTCATTTATGAGGAGAATAAGAAACTGGCTCTGATCTAGCACACAGAGAACGATTTGACTGAAAATTTATCAGACTGAAAGAAAGATAGTGGTCATCTACGCAATTCGGAAAAAGAGGCTGATGTTCTGCATTAGTTAGGCTGTTTTTTTTAAATAATAATAATTATAATAATTCATTTTATTTAATGGCGCCTTTCTAAACACCCAAGGTCACCTTACAGCAAGCAAACTAGTAAAAACAATAACAATCAATAAACAAGTCCTGCCAGCATTACAAAATTCAACTACTGCCAGCATTACAAAATTCAACAGCACAACTGCATACATCATGAATACAATAAAGGCTTACAAGAGCAATAATAAGAGCAATTAATAAGAGCAAGTCATAAGAAATCCTGGGTAAAAAGATTAGTCTTAAGGCGAGATTTAAAAGTATGAAGGCTGTCACTGTTCCGTCTATTTGGGGGAAGAGAGTTCCATAGGTGAGGGGCAGCAAAACTAAAAGTTCTTGCTCCCATGGTGCTTAAACATATACGCGGCGACACAAGAGATATCGAGTGTGAAGATCTGAGAGTGCGAGGAGGAGTATAGATGTGGAGAAGGTCAGTAAGATACGGTGGAGCAAGGTTGTGAAGTGCCTTAAATGTGAGAAGCAAAATTTTAAAATCAATGCAATACTTTACTGGGAGCCAGTGTAGACGTTGGAGAACTGGAGAAATGTGCTCTATTGATGAAGTCCTAGAAAGAACACGAGCCGTGAGGTAACCAGTGCATGAATAAGAATTGCAGTATTATTTGTTGTGAGAGAGGGACGAAGGCGATTAATATTACGCAGGTGAAAAAACGCAGTACGCGTAATATTATTGACATGAGCTTCAAAAGAAAGTGTGCTATCCAGAATGACACCCAAACTCCTGACCTGCTGAGAAGGACAAATTGCATTATTATCGATATCCACTGTAAAACAATCATATTTAGTCAAAGTAAACAATCATATTTAGTCAAAGTAGATTTTTTACCAATAAGTAAGACCTCAGTTTTATCACTGTTGAGTTTTAGAAAGTTGGCTGAAAGCCAGTCTTTAATTTCAGCTAAACATCTAGTCAAGAAAGGTGGAGGAAAATAACGTCTCAGGTTACGTATGTAACCCTAGTTCCTCGAGGGAACGAGACGCT
>NW_015641015.1:124108-131378 GCF_001515625.1 Sinocyclocheilus rhinocerous
TATAGCTTGTACTGCTCTTGCATGTTTGCAGCCCCATCTGTTCAATCACCAACACATTCCTTGATGTCAATACCAACCCTTTCCAAAACTCTTGGAAAATTCTTGCAAAACTCTTGATTTAAAATTTTTAATTTGAACATACTGAGTGCGACCGGTAAGATAGGACCTAAACCAGGACAGTGGGGTGCCAGTAATCCCTATAGAAACTAACCTGTCCAGGAGTATCTTGTGTGAGATGGTATCAAAGGCCGCACTCAGGTCAAGAAGGACAAGTATTGTTAACAAACCAGAATCAGCTGCCAATAACAAATCATTAGTAATTTTGACAAGAGCAGTCTCTGTACTGTGATGAGGACGAAAATCAGATTGTAATTGCTCAAACAATGCATTATTGGAGAGATGATTGTGAACTTGAGCTGCAACACATTTTTCCAAGATTTTAGAAATGAATGGCAAATTAGAAATTAGTCGATAATTTTCCAAATTTGATGGATCAGTGCCTGATTTCTTTAGAATAGGGGTAATAATACCAGTTTTAAGAGAAGAAGGTACAGAACCAGAAACAAGTGAAGAGTGAATAATTTTAGTAATTAATGAAGACAGAGATGGTAGACAGGCTTTAACTAAGCAAGTAGGCAGTGGGTCAAGCTGACAAGTGGTAGTTTTAGATTTCCAAATATGACACAATATCTCCGCAGCAGCTGGTAAAATAAAAGTAGTAAGATTAGAATGCACAGTCACTTGGGAGACTTCACAACTGGAATCGTAACCTAAATTGCTAGGAAGTAATTGCTCACAATATCTCCGCAGCAGTTGGTAAAATAAAAGTAGTAAGATTAGAGTGCACAGTCACTTGGGAGACTTGACAAATGGAATCGTAACCTAAGTTGCTGGAAAGTAATTGCTGATGAATCTTTTTAATCTTAGACTCAAAAAAAGTCATAAAACTGTTGCATAGTTCTGTAGAACACAAATTTTAATGGCAGAGTGTCAGATGGACACAGAAAATTCTTCATTACAGAAAAAATTAATCCAGAGTTACCTTCACTAGCTTGCTAGCGAGCATTTCTTTATGAATGAATGAATGATGCATTTATATAGCGCTTTATTGTGTATTGTTGTACACCCAAAGCGCTTTACAATCATGTGGGGGGGTCTCTCCTCAACCACCACCAGTGTGCAGCATCAACCTGGATGATGCGACGGCAGCCACAGGACAGAGGTAAACAAAGGACACAAATCAGAGGTAAACCAGGGAGCAGAGAGAGTAAAAGAAACAGTTCGAGTTTTGACAGGTGCAAAAACATCCAAGATCTCAATTAGTCCATTATTATAATAGGAAACCAGAGGAGTGGTTCCACAGTGGAGAAATCAGCTTTGCAGGAGAAGCTGGCAAGTTCATCAGCAAAATTAGGCACATCAATGTTCTTAATGTTCCGGAATGTGATAGAATGACACGGGTTTAACTTGAAGACTGCCAACGGAGCACAAAAGTGCTCTTAACTCTTTGTACAGCAGTTATTATTGTTCATTCTAAATGTATTTTTAATGTAGAATATGTGTTACATAAATACATGAAATGTAGAGCATATAAAAAAGTGCTCGTGGCTCATCTGCCAGTCCCCTCAAAGCGGTGAAGTCGTCCTGTACCCTTAGCAGAAAAACAGCCCCAAAGCATAATGTTTCCAGCTCCGTGCTTGACTGTAGGGATGGTGTTCTTGGGGTCATAGTCAGCATTTCTCTCCCTCCAAACACGGCGAGTCGAGTTAATGCCAAAGAGCTCAATTTTGGTCTCATCTGACCACAGCACTTTCTCCCAAGCCTTCTCTGAATCATTTAGATGTTCTTGGGCATACTTTAAACGGGTCTGTACATGTGCCTTCTTGAGCAGGGGGACCATTAGGAGTAACTTCTTAAAGTGGCAGGACTAATCTGTGTTCCACATGGGCACATAACCAATCTGTGGGAGCCAGAATTCTTGCTGGTTGGTTGGGGATCAAATACTTATTTCACTCATTGAAATGCAAATCAATTTCTAACCTTTATATAATGTGTTTTCTTTTTATTGGTTGGTATTCTGACTCTATCCGTTAAAATAAACCTACCATAAAAATGACAGACCCTTCATTTCTTTGTAAGTGGACAAACTTACAAAATCAGCAGGGGATCAAATAAATATTTTCCCTAATGTACAGCTCACGAAATCAGGCTTGTGCTGTGTGTAAGTTATTGTGCAACAATTGCACGATTGTCAAAACAAAAATGCAGTGCATGATCAAACATTTAATTTAGATAAATATATATTTTTGAAAAATGTCAAAAAAAAAAAAGCCCACTCCCCACCCCCCTCAAATAAAAAACTCCCCTCTCACAAGAGTCACCTTAGAGGGGAATTCATTTTCAAAAATAAAATTCAGGCCCTGAGTAAATGTCTAAAATTCCTGATTGGAGTCTTACTATAAATAATTCTACATGATAAAAAGAAGGCTTTAAAAAGATCGGTATCTGTGATCGTATCAGCAGATACTGCTTTCTGTGATCGGCCTCAAAAATCCTCATGACACGATGTGTATTCGAATAATTGATACTAATGCGATAACTTGCTTGTGTAGTGTTCTTTGCACTTCACCGCTAAAGGTTCTGGGTTGCTTTAAGACCCAGGAGCAAGCTTCTTTTTTCTCCGCTCTCCCTGCCTGTGTGAGGAGTGTGTGCAATCAGACCCCAAACTGTAGGCACAGTAATAATTTGCATAATAAAACCACCTAAAATCTGTTTATCAGTAACCTGTGTTATGTGTGGATCATTTCCTGAACAAACGAACAAAGTTACACTCTATATTTTGGAATGTGTGCTTAACGTGGAGTCCAATTTTAGTCCAATTGTATACATGCTGGATGAAATCAAAATATGATCGGTTTGATTTCACAAAGACTAGACGATTTTGATTGGATGAACATGTTTACATAGAAATTTAAAAAGTCATATTTTTGCTTTTGTTTGATGGAAATCAAATTATAAAGTGCATGTAAAAGTACTGGATCAAGTGAAAGGAAACATTTAAAACCCTAATGACCCAAAATAGCAGAGCTGATGAGTGAACAACTGCTGCAAGAGAAATCACTTTATTTAATTAATAATTTAAATCACTATAAATGTAATGTTGCTCATGACAAATCAAAAGTGCAATTCTTGTGTCTCAAGCTGCTTATCAGTAGTTTCAGCAAGCCATAATATACATGTATAATAATATACATTATATATGAAATCTGGATGAATGTCCTCATAAAATCAACAGAAAACACAGATGATAATTTTATTGATTTTAAATAAGCAGTCATACAGTAAAAACATTTTTTTTGCATAAATCAAACATATTCAAACAGGTTTAAAAAAAAAAAAAAAATTAAACATTTCAATGTATTTCACAAGTCTATAAGCACTTCATATAAACCCACAAGATGTAGCTCACGTGCCTAAAGCATGATTTATTAAAATATACGTTATTATAGCATGAACTCTGAATACACTTTACTTGACCACCTTTCGCAGCTCAGCCAAGACCCAGATGGCGAAGGTGAGCAGTGCCACTGATCCGGACTGATGTGTGGCTGCCAGCGGGGTGGGAACATAGAGCAGCAGGGTACTAATGCCCAAAACCACCTGAGAATTTCATCAGAAAAAAACCCACATTATATTAGCACCATTATATATGAAGGTTAATATCACAGCTTATAAAATTTAAAAAATAGCTTTAATCCAGATAGTTCTAGCTAATACTGTGATGATACGAGTCCAATTGATATTTATTTTTCAAAGTGACCCTTTTTACCACACCTTAACACACATTAAGCCATATGTTGTAGCACTGGTCTTGTTTGTTAAAGTAAACTGATAGAGAGTATAGCTGATAGTTTTTTTTTAACAGCAAGGTAAAAAAAAATAATACTGATAAAATGGCAAATAGTGTGTCACTACAACACTGTGTACAGCATAGTCCATGTAAAAAAAAAAAAACAAACAAAGTAATAAAAATAAATAACCTGCAATATTGAGTTCAATCACCATCTAGAGGAAATAGTCTGCTGTAATAGTTCTCTACACCATTTACTGAAATAGTACTTTAAAATTTGCTAGAAGAAATGCACAATAATAATTATTATTATTGCAAGGATACCTAAATCTGGTGTATTTCGAAGGTAGTTTAAGTTTACATTTAAAATTAAAAAGTATACTGTGTACCAACGTTTTTTTTTTTTACTCCTTTAAAAAAGATACTGTTTTATTACAATATGACAATGTTTGTGTTAAGTTCATAATTTAATACATTTCTCATAATATAACGACCTTTATTACATTAAGAGTTTAAGATTTAATTACATTGAGAAAATTATGACATGAACATTTTATTACATGAATAATGTAATTCATTTATGCAGTTAATTATGAGTAGCTTTAGAGAAAAATTCAGAGAAAAGCCTGTGCAACTGCGGTGTAATTAGTAAAAATATAAATGCCACATTGTGGTCAGTTCTCACAGAAGTTGGTACACAGCCTCGCTTTGACTATAGTGCGTTCAGAGTGTTTCAGAGTACTGAAGACATCACATTGACATAAGTATTCAGGCCCATAACTCAGTCAGTTGAAGCACCTTTGGCAGAGATTCTAGCCTTTTTGGGTATGATGCCACAAGCTTTGTACTTCTGGATTTGGGGATTTTCTGTCATTTTCCTCAGCAAATCCTCTCAATCCGTGTCAGTTTGGATGGGGACTGTTGGTGAACAGCCACTCTTAGATCCCTCCAGAGATGAAGTCTGGACTCTGGCTGGGACACTCAAGAATCGTTGTTAAGTCACTTGTGTTGTCTAGGCTGTGCTTGGTCCAATCTGATATCTCTCTATTCTGCTTTGTTCACCTTTCCTTTTAACCTTCCAGTCCCTGACGCTAAGAAACACTCGCACAGCATGATGCTGCCACCGATGGGATCGCATTGTGCATAAGCTGTGCCTGGTTTCCTAGCAGACATGATGATTGGAACTGCAGTTCATCAGACCAGACGATCTTGTTTCTCAGTCAGGCTTCAGTCTGGCCAATCTGACATAGACCTCAGATCAGTGAAGTCCTTCTGTGAGTCTCCCGTCTCCACACATGATCTCTGTATCTCAACCAGTGTGATCATCAGGTTCTTACTTCACCTCTCTTTCTATCCTTACTGCTCAGTTTGGCCGGGTGACCAGCTCTATGAAGAGTTCTGGTTGTTCCAAACATCTTCCATTAAGAATTATGGATCCCACTGTTCTCTTGGGAACCTTCAGTGAGGCAGATGTTTTTGTAGGCTTTCCCCGTTTGACACAATGCTGACTCTGAGATCTGCAGGCAGTACCTGTGACCTCATGGCTTGGTTTTTGAATATGGGTGGTTTATTATATTGACAGGTTTGTGCCTTTCCAAATCACCTAAAAAAACTGCCACAGATGGACTCCATTCAGTGTGTAGAACCATCTCAAAGATGATCCAGAGAAATGGGATGCACCTAAGCTACATTTTTTAAGTATCATAGCAAAGGGTCTGAATACTTATGTCAATGTCAACGACATAACTAGCTGCTGAAATCTGATTGGCTACAGGTGTCCATATTTGTTTATTTGAAGGATATGTTAGCATTTGCACCAAAGAAGATGCATGTCAGTTGTCAATTTATTTGATCCTATGCAAGCAGAGCTATGATGATTTCTCAATCGTTGTTTCCTCAAAGCATTTCCAATGTTTCAAATTTCATTTAGACACTGCTTTCAGTAGCTATAGGTAAAGGAGTAAAAAATGAACATCTGACCATTTAATTTATTTAGGCAGTAACTTTTCGATTTTCAGATTTTTTTTTTCTTCAGGCATAATAATAATAATAAAGACAACAAAAATCTGATCAAACACAATAGCACATTCAAGCACAATTTGGTTAATAATAATTTTAGAAGAGGAAGAAGAAGAAAATCGGTGCAAATACAATAGGACTGGACTCCTAATGAGTGTATAGTGCTGTATATGGTGCAGTTTTAGGCTTTTTACTTGTGTATAGGCCATGGCTGTGAGACAGCCAATCGCGATCTTCGCCCGTCTGGGCAGATGGACCCGTCTGGAGAACAGGTAGAGTCCTGTGATGGCTGTCAGTGAGCCGATGCCCTGCACAAACATGAAACACCTCAGCTAAACCACATCTGCTAGAGCAGACACATTTCAGCTGACAGGAGCAGTGCTTACCAGAATGCGATGGTCAAACTGAACCGTGCTGGGATTTTCAAACACGTTCTTGATGGCTGGGGAAAAAGCCAGAAGATCATCAGGGATCCAGCGCTCGCCCATCTTTGGGAAAGAGTTATAAACCAAACCCGCATCCAGTCCAGCAACAAAGGCGCCTGTAAGAGACCATGAAAAAAAGCACTTCATTATTACACAGACTGTCAAATTAGACCAATCAGCATTCACAAATATGTTCCTCATGTCCTGATGTATTGAGAGATACAGACTACACATCCAAGTTCAATTTAAGTTATGTAGTCTTGACAACATTTCCTCCATGTAAACAGTTCTTTAGTGCAGTATTACTACTAACATATTTTATAATAACATTACATGGGCGTTAATTTATTATTTATATAATTGTGTCCCATGTTATATCCTCCATGTCATAAAATAAAAATTACAGAAATGGTTGATTACTCTACAAGCGAGCAAAAGAACAATAGCCTAGTTTTCAAAACATGGACTAGAAGCTGTTTTATGTCATTATATTTATTTAATATTTGTAACAAACTCAAATTGTTTGCAATTTACATTTAATAATTAGAAACACTATGCACTTCAATAACTCAAATGACACATTTGACAAAACAGTTTACATAAAATAGCAGGTTTGCATATTTACTGCTTGTATTCAATGTGTAATTTGAAGCCATTTTTGATTGGATCGTAGAAAGTGTTGCTGTTTTCTAATTGCTGTGATCATTTTGAGTGAGAGGCTGCTGAGGAGGAAAGATTGAACTCATTTGTGACTCTGCAGCACAAAAGTAGTCTTAAGTCGCTGGGGTATATTTGTAGCAATAGCCAAAAATACATTGTATGGGTCAATATTATTGATTTTTCTTTTATGCCAAAAATCATTAGGATATTAAGTAAATATCATGTTCCATGAAGATATTTTGCTAATTTCCTACTGTAAATATATCAAAACTTAATTTTTGATTAGTAATATGCATCGCTAAGAACTTCATTTGGA
>NW_015641015.1:134465-141506 GCF_001515625.1 Sinocyclocheilus rhinocerous
TAAATATATTAAAATTTAATTTTTGATTAGTAATATGCATTGTTAAGGACTTCATTTGGACAACTTTAAATGCGATTTTCTCAATATTTAGATTTGTTTGCTCCCTCAGATTCCAGATTTTCAAATAGTTGTATCTCGGCCAAATATTGTCCTATCCTAACAAACCATACATCAATAGAAAGATTATTTATTCAGCTTTTATTCAGCTGGTTTTGTGGTCCAGGGTCACATTTGTCCTCTGGACAACCCCTGTGCATATGGTTTTAAAAGAATAATTTATAATAAAACTGCAACACACAAGTCATGTCATGCATTTGCTCATACCAGAGAGAGCTGTGAGGAAGACCAGACCGCCCGTAACCTTGGCAAACCTCCTTAACTGCAGCAAATTCCTGCTGTCAGGAATCTACAGTGGAGCAGAGACGGCAGTATGATCTGTAACGCATCCAAACCTCCTGAAACAGCAGCAGGCAGAGCTGAAATCACAGCTTACCTTGTTGGCAGGCAGCATGAGAGTGAGTCCCATCCAGAGACTGGAGCAGTACAGCAGCAGAGCGGAGCCCAGATGAGCCGCCAGCCTGTACTGACTGACACGGGGAATGTCGTGCGATTCGGTTTTCTCCTCCAGACCGCTCTTCACCATGTACCATCCCAGAAGACCCTGAGCATGTCCATCCATTAACAGATCTTAATTACACAACACAATCTGAACTAACTGAAACTAATGACAGGATGGGGGGTTGTAAATAAGTAGTTCTATATATCAAGACAAGTTGTATATACTAAATGAAATGGAAGAAACTTTAAAGAAGAAACCTAATTACTCTAATGGTGACTTTAAACATAACACAACTTTTACAACAAAATATAATCAAAAATACTACAAAGAGTTTAAACATCTATTAATTATGAATGACAAATATATTTGGCATAAGTCTCCATGCCTTAACCATAAAAAAAATATTCAAGTGCATCATCAATGACCACACGGAGCAGCTCAGCAGTCTATTAGTTCACCAGCATTAAACCCGACACTAGAAGTTCTTGCTGTTTAACATTTTAAGTTGCTCATACTTAATGGACAAAAAAGGGCTTTATTTATATTTATATTTTTACTTTTACTTTTAATTAAGCACTAATAATAATTCATAAATATAGCTGCAAGCAGCAATTAAGGGGCCAAGCACAACAGAGGTAAAATGAAGAGCTAATGAGCTGTCTTTAATTGCTCAGTAAAGACCAGTGACCTGTAGCACGAAGCGAGATGAACAAACTCAGAGTTTCAGAGTAGGTTTAGAGTTGACAAAACCAAACAAAGCCAACCTGGTTTAGATCAGGATCAGCGGGCTCACAAAGCTCGATATAGACGTTCTCTGTCAACTCAGAGTTTGAACCAGAGTTTGTGATTTAAAAAAAGAAAAAAAGCGTGACACGTGCAGCAAACAGCCAATCACAGGGAACGTGTGGAGAGCACCAGCAAAGCGTCAGTTTGACAGTTTCATTTCTCGCGAGAGTCAGCGCAATTCACTTCTCTGCTGAAGATTAAGAGATGTCGTTATTAAAAATAAATTTAAATGCATTTACAAGGCAGGAATAAACACTTCTGCTGCAGCAAAAGTTTGGCAGCAGAAAGAAAATATATGACAATGCAAATGAATCAACTGAATTTAATTATTTATATAGTTTCACTAGAGCTCAAAAGGAAAACATGTAAGTTTAGTCATTTTAAAAGTTGGATATACTGTATTAAAGCTTATCTTTATGTATCTATATATTTAATTTAATTTAAATGCAAAGCTTAAAATCAATTGCCACTTCATATAATAATTATATGAATATATTATATGAATTATAAACAATTATAATTAATATAATATAAACATAATAAATAAGTAGCCGCATAAGTCTGGCAATTTTGTCTCTAAAATTCCAACTGCTATAATTTGGAGTGAGAGATACGGGAGAGTGGCTTCATTGTATCAGATTTCACTTTGCTCATAGCTGATTGGTCCAGTTTGGGTTTGCGATCTCTAACCCAGAATAAAACCAGCTCCGGAGCAGGGTAGCAGTGTGGCGTAAGTTACAGATAAAGTTACAGTTAAAACTAGATATTGTTCGATTCAGCATGCCGTTTCGAATCTAACGAAACCAATCTTATGATTTTTGGCCAAATTGGTCAGAAGTTATAAGCAGAAATGTCAATATTTTATATCTTTTGACCAGTAGGTGGTGCTGTGCCGAAACTACTTATGTGCCCTCAGGTCATGCTTGTTATAACACTTGCCAAGTTTGGTCAGAATCTGCTAAAGCATTGTGGAGATATAGCATCATGTCCTTTTTTGCACAAACTTTGTTAAATTCGTTAGCATGTTTTATGAAATTGCTTTGGTATATCAAAAAGCTTTTGATAACTTTTTGCCAGAATGCTCTGAAGATGATCTGAGCCAATTTTGGTGAAAATTGGACAAACCGTCTAAGACCAGTTAGAAAAAGTAGTTATTTGGGAAAATTCAAAATTCAATTCAAATTTGCTGTAGTTAAATGACGAGACTGTCCTCTATCCGTGTGCCGAATTTGATAACTTTCTCACAAGCGATTCTATAAGATTCATAATGCGTTAAAGCGTTTGCAAAATACAGCATTTTACTACATACAGCGGGTAAAATAAGTATTGACCGCGTCACCATTTTTCTCAGTAAATATGTTTCTAAAGGTGCTGTTGACTTGAAATTTTCACCAGATGTCGGTAACAACCCAAGTAATCCATACATACAAAGAAAACAATACAAATAAGTTCAGAAATTAAGTTCTGTGTAATAAAATGGAATGACTCAGGGAAAAAGTATTGAACTACTGAAATGTATTTAATACTTCGTAGTTCATACAAAAGCCTTTGTTGGTAATGACAGCTTCATGACGCCTCCTGTATGGAGAAACTAGTCGTGTATGCATTGCTCAGGTGTGATTTTGGCCCATTCTTCCACAGTGTCTTCAAATCTTCTCTGAACTCTGCCCTTTAGTTCTTATTTTCTATTCAAGTCAGGTGATTGGCTGGGCCATTCTAGCAGCTTTGTTTTCTTTTTCTGAAACCAATCGAGAGTTTCCTTGGCTGTGTTTGGCATCTTTGTCTTGCTGAAATATCCACCCTCATTTCATCTTCATCATCCTGGTACTGTAGGCGTTGGGAAGCAGCTCATATTAATTTTCACTGACAAGTGGCAGGATTGCTTTCTAATTACTGATAGATTTCAGCTGGTGTCTTGGCTTTCAATGCCTTTTTGCACCTCCCTTTCTTCATGTGTTCAATACTTTTTCCCTGTGTCATTCCATTTTATTACACATAACTTAATTTCTGAACTTGTTTGTTTTGTTTTCTTTGTATGTATGGATTACTTGGGTTGTTACCGACATATGGTGAAAATTTCAAGTCAACAGCACCTTTAGAAATATATTTAATGAGAAAAATGGTCAATACTAATTTTACCTGCTGTAATTCGAAATGGTCCACGCTCAAAATGGCTGACATGGGAAAATTTGGAATCGTGTGAGATCATTTTTATGATTTTTTGTCAAATTGTTCAGAAAAAGTCAAATTTTTATATCTTTTGACCAGTAGGTGGCACTGTGCAGAAGCTACTCTTGTGCCCTCAAGTCATGCTTGGTATAACACGTACCAAGTTTGGTCTGAATCTGCTAAAGCATTGCGAAGATACAGCCTCACGTCCATTTTTGCATGAATTTCGTCAAATTCGTTAACACGCTTTACGAAAACGTATATTTGGTATATTTTGTTATGTTTGGTATATTTTCTGCAAAATTCAAAAATGATGAAAAGTCTTGACCTGTAGAAATGTAAAATTTGGTAATACTATTTCACAGTATTGTTGTTTCTACTGGCTCGGCCTTGGTGAGAAGAAAAGACCTCTTTTAAAAAATTTAAAAATTGCAATTATTCCAGACTTTCCAAATCAACTTGCCTAAGCCAAGCATTTACCCTACAGAGCTAATACTACACTAAAAATCATTTTTTTTATTGTTTGTTTTTTGTGTTGGATGTGTGTGGAGATGAGATTTCATTGCATTGCATGATGACTGATTACCTGGAAGACGACAAAGCCACACAGACCCAAAACACGAGGCTTCATGGAGCGGCTGAAGTATCCTCGCTTCCAGAAATACACTGTAGGAAGAACGTAAGCTAATCCAACCAGCCGGCCCCACATGCGGTGACCCCACTCCATGTAGAAGATGAACTTAAACTCTGTCAGAGTCATGTCATGATTCATACTGCGAAAAAAAGGCCATCACTTTGTAAATGCAATTTCCACATAACCAATCACACTAAACGTATTGTAGTTGAAGCATCATACCTGCACAATATCATTGCAAATATTCAGATGTGACACCTGTACTTCAGCTCACATGAAAAGGGGAGAAATATACTCACATTTTGAACTCTGGGAACTGTTTGTACTTGGAGAACTCGTCTTCCCACTCGGCTTCAGACCGCGGTGGCTTCATCTCTTTCACTAAATGCCAGTCAACCATAGACAGACCGGACTCCGTCAATCTAAGACACACAGCCATCAGTCAGTTGTCAGTGTAAAGTTTGTCTAGACAGCAGTAAGGCCAGAATCATATTTCATGCACATAACAAGTGTTCCTGCATTGGTCTGGCAGAAACAGGTACTCAGGGGGGCAATAGAGTTACCATCAAATGTCTGCGCCATTAAACCAAATGTGTTATTAGTCGTGACAGTGGACTGGCTTTTGATTCTCATCAACACTGTGTTGCATCAGAGGGATTTTGCTTACAAATACTCACTATTGCTTAAAAGTAAAACCAACATAACATTAATGTTGGTTTTATTCCCATTTGCTCCAATAGCAAAATAAAAAACCATGGGAGCATTTCTATCACCTTACAAAAGAAAAAAAATATCAAGATATTGATTACATTGGACATAAGAAAAAGATGTTGAATTTGCCATTGCTGCATCAGCCTTTGCATTAGAAACACTCACACTGCAGCAGTAACTAGATTACTGTAATTTAAGATAACAGTAATAGTAAAGTAAATACACATCATATTTTTAATGAAAAAAAAATATTTATATATATATATATATATATACAGATTTACAAAAATGTGGAAACACGTCATCACAGTCTATGAAAAGGGTCCATAATGCTGGTTTTAATGAGAAATAAATGATATTAAACAGCCTCAAATGCATTGTGTCCACTTATATGAGTAATTATGGTAATCCTAATGAAACACTAAACTGAGAAGAATAGCAAACATCAAAAATACCTGTTCGTATGCACCATACATATTGGTTCAAGAGAGTCATTTTTTATTTATTAGATAGCTGCTTCATTTTAAGGGTTTAAAAGTCAAACAATTAAAGCCAACATTAAAGCTGCAGTCCGTAACTTTTTTTTGGTAAAAAATTATCCGAAATCAATATTTGAGCAAGTACATAACCAGCCAGTGTTCGAAACTATCGCCTTACTTTAGCCCGATTCACAACGGTTATCTTATAATAATGTTTTCTAATTTGAGTGGTACAGGTAGGTTTTCGCGGGAAATTCGAGCATGGCACTGCATCATTACGTCACGTCTGTAAACATAAAGAAGTTGTCCCGGCTACTAGGCTATCGCATGTGAGGATATGCTGATGTTGTTAACATTAATCATTTGAGAATAAAGTATAACAATAATAATAATTTGCATGGTTTGATGTGATATGAGCTAATTTTGATTTAATCACCATTGGTAGCGCGATTTATGGTAATGCTTTTTTCCTCAGTTGGTCAGAACAAACGTGGCAGACTTGTTACTTACTTCTTCAGATGGCAATATCCGGTGAAAATTCTTATTTGGGTCATACTCCAAGACGTAGGCTTGTGAAGTACAGTAAATATCCACCGGTGCAGTGACTGACTGCCACACATACTCCTCAAAACATTAGGTTCATCCGCGCTGGAGCCTAACCGCCGCACAACCCACGCAAGGAAGATAATTCCGCACACGGCTGCAATTGCAGGTTTTCAAACAGAGATGGCGACAAAGAGGGAAAACTTACAGACTGCAGCTTTAAATTATTGGTTTCAGCCCTGAAATTCCATAAGGGTGCATCCCTAATGAAAACCGCTTAGCCAAAAGTCAGTCTTCAGAAAAGTCAGTCGTCTACAGAGTTGCATTATTTTAAAAATATTAACCAAGTTGTTGGAGCTTAGATGTTATATTAAAACTTACTGTGCACTTGTGAAAAACAAGGGCCAGATTTACTAAACAGGGAAAATTAGTAAATTTTCTCTCCTCCCAAAATGTTGCATCTGAAAGGGAAACTCCTACAATTCATATAAGGTCATATAGGGAATATATGCATATTCAATAAGGTCGGGCGCAAAAATAACTGTGTCCAAGCCTTTTTAGCACTAATTCTTCACTGCGCATCTTCAGTAAATCCTGACAGTACTATTTTAACGCCAAAAGACGGTTTGCGCTGGCACAAGCTGTTAGTAAATCTGGCCCCTAGTGTAATCAACATACAGAGCAGGGCTGTGTATTGGCAAGAATCTGGCGATACGATACGTATCACGATACAGGGGTTGCGATACGATATGTTGCAATACATTGCAATACTGTAAGCAAGGCGATATATTGGGATATTTCTTATTTTAGGAATAGGATATATTTTTAGGAAAGTTGTCATAAAGAACTCACCTCCATATGCAATCCTTTATGTTCCGCGTGGAATCGCCAAGACCGTGACGCGAGCACCGGCCCAACTGCACAAAACGCCCCCACCACGAGAAAAGGCTGCAGCCGCGTGTCGACCCTACCGCCCGCCGCACCCCGCGCGAAGGCTCTCACACGGGACGCGGCAAGCGGCGGAACCGAGGCGGCGCCCGCGCCACGGTCCTGCTGTAGACGTTAAAAGCCCAAATGACGACACACTTCAGCTTTGTACACCGAAACGGGAACTGGAACAATTCTTTCATCCTCCATTACTAGCAGCGAACTATATTAAC
>NW_015641015.1:142429-168007 GCF_001515625.1 Sinocyclocheilus rhinocerous
CGATACTGTAAGCAAGGCGATATATTGGGATACTTCTTATTTTAGGAATAGGATATATTTTTAGGAAAGCTGTCATAAAGAACACACCACCATATGCAAACCTTAGCAATAAATAAATAAAGAAAATTAATAAAAATTATTTTACCAGAACACAGAACACAGTGGGATCTGCATTTGCAATAATCAGTCCCTGTAACATTCAACGTTATTGAACCACTTTTTGTGCAGTACGAGTCAAGGGGGTAAAATTAAAGTGCTTGCAGGATTTCTAAAGAAAACAAAACAAATTTAAAACCATAAAATAAATACAGATGTTAAACATTCTCAGAACCCTTCCACTTGGATTTCACAGGTTTTTCAGTTTGTATTTATGTTCCGCGTGGAATCGCCAAGACCGTGACGCGAGCACCGGCCCAACTGCACAAAACGCCCCCACCACGAGAAAAGGCTGCAGCCGCGTGTCGACCCTACCGCCCGCCGCACCCCGCCTGTCACTGTTTAAGTTCAGAGATGAAGACTGCCATCTAGCGGTCGGGATATAAACTCAAAACGAAACAACTGCCATGAATCTTGTATGATAACTACACAATATTTTGAATGAACAACGCAGCAGCGCCGCATCTAGTGGGTTCAATTGGATAGGCTAACAAAACATTATAATGCAATGACACATCGTCATCGCATCTCGTGCGCCACTTATAATGCTGCCTGACGCACACCTAAAATTCGAATGCAACGGTTTTGCATTCGAAAGTGGATTTTTATTTTAAATTCAACGAATATTCGAAATTCAAATTTTTTTTGACAGCCCCTATGGTCTACTATATATAAAAAAAGACTACACACAATCACCGTTAGATTTTTGTCTAGTCATGACTCATGTTTGACTTTGTGCAGGTGACTTTATAAGGCATTAATGAACTTGTGTTTTCACCTGGTAACCCCTCCCAGGACCACGGCGCCCAGCACCAGCCCGCTGCATCCCACCAGCCAGCGGCCCAGCACTCGATCGCTCGCCGCGTTTGGGATCGACGCCGCCCTGACTGACGCATGTCCACCTTCTGTGGTCTGTCCTCTCTTCAGCAGCCACTGTCGCAAAGGGGTTCGCTGTAAACACATTCACAACAAAGACATATTTCACACACAGCCAACACTGCATAGAAGTATCCAATCGTCACAATTAAGCAAAAGTAAAGACATTTTATGAATAAAAAAGGCTTTAAATAAAAGTCGCTCATGTAGCTCTCAAACACTTACTGTAAGTATATTTAACATCAGTTACTTAAGCATTAAAACTATAAGTGACCTCTATAATTAAAGGCACAGCTGATGGCTGCATTCACACTGCGAGGAATAATGCTGATCTTTTAACACCTGTCTAATTTTTGGTTCCACATATTTACATTCACTGACGACTCAATCGACTATTTACAAAACTGCCATTACTGTAACCTCCCTTAAATTTTGGCTGAACTGTCACTCAACAGGTGAATGCATTAAATATTAATGTTTTTATTAGTAACGACCAGATGCACTTATAATAATAAATAATAATAATTAATTAATAATAAATGAATGATTGATTCATACGGGATTTATATTAGTGCTGTCAAACGATTAATCGCATCCAAAATAAAAGTTTTTGTTTACATAATATATGTGTGCGTACTGTGTACATTTATTATGTATATATATAAATACACAAACATGCATGTATATATTTTCTAAATATTTACACGTATTTACATGCATATATTTATATTATATATAAATATATTTAATATGTAAACATAACATTTTTCTTAAATATATATACATGCATAATAAATATACACAGTACACACACATTTATGTAAACAAAAACTTAACTTTTTAAAAACAATGTGAGCTTTGATTTGTCCATTTTGAAGTATTTGTAAATAGCAAATTTCTGTAAGTATCTTCCTAAAACAGCAACAATGTAATTTAGCACATAAACAGTGAACAGTATAGTGTCGCACTTGGGCTTGTTTATCGGGGGTTTGTTTTTCACTGTATTCATATAATGGGAGGTAGTGGCAAAATGTCACCTGTAATAAGTCAGGCATCTCATTGTGACCCGTTGTTAACGTTGTTAATAATAACAGAAACGCTGGAGAGTTTGCGTAACATTAACGTTATTTCATTCATGACGACCAGGTCACGTTCTGTCCGGAACTGAAACTGCATCACAAACTATACAGCGACACGCTCTATACACTTAATGCTGCATACTGATAAAGCACATGTGTGTTACTGGAAAATGATATTATATTCATACACTGACCGCTGCTGTAATAATAATATTCATGTGTCTTACCTGTATCTGCTGTAAATTTCTCCCCGCAGTTTGACAGCGACACGACAAGGCAAGTCTGAGTAGCAGCACCATGATCTCAATCTCTTCTTATGAAATTATTATCAAATTACTAGTCACGTAACCAACATACTCACATAACTCACTACCCACGCTCTTCTTCGGCTGCTTCTTCTTCTTCTGGTTTTGTTGGCCGCTTCCTCCTGCTGAGTATCAGCGCCACCTACAGTACGCTGTGCATACAGCACAAGAGATGATTCTACTGTACATGTTTTTCCTTAAAGGATCTGTCTAAACTCTGGATTCAGAATTCCTACAACCAGAATAGGCATCTATAAAAAATAAAAAAAAACACTTTACCATCTAATGAGGCCACGGGAAAGGTTATGTATCATAATCATAACTCTATGCATGAACACTGCTGTATTTTGCTGTATTTCCTCTGTAGTGTTTGCCTATAGCAAAGTGTACCAGCGGCAGAACACTCTCCTGACACTTCTTTTTTTTTGTTTTTTGTTTTTCGTGTAGGCCTATCAGTCAGTTTGGTGATTTTGGCCATTTGGCTTTTCATAAAAAAATTTAAATAAATAAATGTTATTTGAAACTAGTGTAAAGAAATCATTAAAAAATACACTTTTAAGTTACTTAATTTATTTATTGTATTCTGGTATTTTTAGATTTTTGGAGTGATGAAAATAAAAATTCCAAAATGTGAATACAATTTGCAATTCCTTTTGAAAATAGTCCGGAATATCGTTCCATATTCCCTATATAATAGCTTTTATTCTAATATGTCAAAAACATGCATTTTCATTCTGAAATGTATACACATTAGTACAAATTTAATTAGATATTGCCTCAGTTGCATGTTTAAATGTACCAACAAAATGTTTGCGATTCTTAATGTAATCAGTCAGCTGGGGAAGTATGCTGATATGTGTACCATATTCAGCTGGTGTACCTGTTGAACTGTTTTGTACTGTTTTTGTGTGGATGAACAACAGGACGGCAGTCACACCAACATAAATGTTCAGTGCACAAATTCAGTGCATCAAAAATTCTAAATGGTTTCCAAATTGTGCAAAATTTAATCAACTGTATTGCCACAACATATAAATCCATGTCAACACATCAACAAAAAACAACAGGATTATAGAGAAATAATACTATAACTGCGTAACATGTCCTTTTTTGGTCCTCAAGCAAAAGTTTTAAAAGAGAAAACATCAAGTGGACATATTTTTAGCTGTACTCGTTTCCCCTCCTCTGATTCCAGCATCCTTAGCCATCGCATAGAAATGTCTTTGTTTGTTGTTAAGCAATACACTGGGCGAATCAAACTCCACGATTTTACCAAAATCCAAGACCATTACCCTACAACAAAAACAAAAGAGAAGACAAAGGGTCAGTACAACTTCCAGCTGTATGCCTCCATTTGTTGCGACTGAGATTAGAAGAAAATGTGTCCTCAGTTTAGTTTTTATAAGCATAGTCCTAATTTAATTAAATTTTTACATATGCATATATTTTTCTATATGATGCGATTTCAAGTTTTCCTTTCTCTTTGGAGTGTTACAAGCTCTTGGTGCATAAAGAAGATCTGTAAAGTTGCAAAGACTAAAGTCTCAAATCCAAAGAGATATTCTTTATAAAAGTTAAGAGTCAGCCACACCTACCTAAATCCCTAAAAAGGTTTATGGTAGGCCAACACTGTAGAAGTGTCTTCCAATAACAAATTTTTAAATATAAATTTTACTGGGAATAGTTCTGAACGCTGAAACTGTGGTGTCATGATAACAGTAGTCTATGCCAACTAGGTGAGTTTTTAATTTCTTGCCACGTTGCTTTTGGCGGGCTTACTGTGGATTTACAGACGAATGTACTAATGTTACTGCAACATATCTCTGTAAAGCTGCTTTGAAGCAAGCTCTGTATATATGAAATGGACTGGTCTTGAAGGCTGCTCACCGTGAACTGTCTAAAATGGTGTTCAGTCTGTGTGCGATGGTAAGCACGGTACAGTGGGAAAACTCTGTGCGGATGGTGTTCTGGATGAGATCGTCTGTCTCCAGATCCACGGCTGCGGTGGCTTCATCCAGGATCAGTATACGGGATTTCCTGAGCAAGGCCCGGGCGAGACACAGCAGCTGCCTCTGACCAACACTGTCGGAGATCCAAAAACAGGCAAACATCAGACACTAAACATACATCTGGAAATGAAAACAATACATTAGCACTAAACTCTATATCCTCTATTAAAGGATTAGCTGTGGCTGACTCTCATTATTATAGTACTATGACCAGGGGCGCCTTAAAGGGGTGGTTCACTGGTTTTTTTCTAGGCTTGATTGTGTTTATGGGGTGCAGTCTAACATGTGTTAATGCTTCGTTTTTTAAAAAACGCATTATTTTTCATATAATTTACCTTTATTCCACACCGCTCTGTCCCTTCTCTGAGAAACACGCTGATCATTTCCTTCTTTTATGAAGCCCCTCCCTCAGAAATAGGCGATGGGCTCTGATTGGTTAGCTAGCCCAGTGTGTTGTGATTGGCTAAACCGCCTCTAGTGTGTGTCTAAACGGCCCGCCCCTCACCTCAGCGGCATGTGCTCCGGTTGTATTGTAAATACATTCGTTAATATCGCTTATCAGTTTGAGCCTGATTGAGAAGCAGAGGATATTATTGAAGAGGATCGTGCAGAACCTGTGCAAGCACGGCTTTTAATGGTAGGCCTATGTTTTGTGTTTGTTGTTGTCTCGTACTTTTAGATACGCTGTTGTAAATGCTACTGCTTATGTTAGATTTTAATATAGGGTTTTATCTTGATTAAAGCTTTAATACAGTACGGCAACTGCACGCACGTCCATGTTAAACACTACGATATTATGGGCATTATATGGAGGTAATATGAAAGGAAAATGCCATCAAAACTTTCCTGGCTGAAATGTGAGTTTACAGGTATGATTTAAACACCATAAATCACACAAAATATTCATTATTCATCATCAGTAGAGCAAAACACACAGCATGTTGACATAAATGTGGGTTATTTGGTGATAGCTAACTGCGTTTTTATTTTGAAACATGACGTGCTCACGTTTAATTAGTTAAATCACAGCTGTATAAAGTTTAATGACCAAATTTAAGCAACAGGACAATTCCTATTTTTCCATCCCCGGATTTAAAATGGAGACTTTGCGACCCGGATTTAAAATTGACACTATTTATGGAACACAGATTACATCCAAGCAAGTTACTGAACTCTCACTCCGGTCCAGTTCCTTTCACACAGCAGTGTTGTGTTTCTATTAATCTGCATGTTGACATAAAGATACTATCGCGCTGCGGTTATTTAATAGCGAATGCATTGTACATTCCCTTACAGTATATCGATGGAACACGTGGAACATACCAACTATACAAACTGTGTGGGGGGAACCTAAACTGAGCCATTCACTATATAGGCTACTACAACCAGGGCATCGCTAAAAATGAGTGTGTTAGTTTGTTAACGGAACGCGGTTTTCACTGCTGCAAACTCCCATATAAATAATTATTCAAAAAATATAATTTCCCTGCAGCCAGTGGGCCCCCTTTCCAGTGTAGGCCCCTGGGCTTCAGCCCCTTGAAGCCCGTGCATTAATGCTCCCTTGCCTATGACTGCTAAAATCTGAACAAACTGAAACCGAACTATTAATATTACAGTTAATCAGTGAAATTTTGATGCACCCTAAGATGCACTAATATGCAGTGCTTGAAGTGGAAAAAAAGAAGTGCCGGTACTCCCCCCCTCCATTTATTTATTTATATTATATAAATAAATACTTTTTAATAATTCACAATGTATGTATAGTGCCACAATCAATCAATCAATAATTAAATAAAAGTTTTCAATACAAATTAGCACAAGTCAAGCTGTGATACTGTGATCAAACAGGACCACAGGGAGATGCGCCAAAGACCACTAAATCGCCTGCCTTTACTACTATACGGATCCATTCAGAATCACTAAATCTCTGACCACCGCATAATCAGTGTTTATTATAAAACACTCTTACTTTTAAGCCAAATACATGCTGAAAAGAATAATTTTACTGACATCTGGACGTAAGTCACTATTCTCTTACTCTGAGTACCGGCAACATGTCAGAAGTGCCGGTACGCACAAAAAGTACTCAAGTATGCAAGTACTCAAGGCTAAAATATAGAAGTGCCGGTATTGCGTACCGGTGCGTACTGACCCACTTCAAGCACTGTTAATATGTATTATGTGCATTCACAGCACATTTGTTCAATGTATACGAACATGTTCATGTTTCTACAGCTCACAAACCTCAAATTCTCTCCACCCTCCGAGACCTCGTGTTGAAGTCCTGTTGGCAAACCCCTGACATAATCTTTGAGATGAGCCAGCTCCAGAACGGTCCATATCTCCTCATCACTAGACTTCTCGAAAGGGTCCAGGTTCATCCGCAGAGTTCCAGAGAAGAGTACTGGGTCCTGTTATAAATCATTTGTTTATTCATTTTCAGCATTGCAGGGCACTCTCAGATATACATTCCATTAAAGGGGTCCTATTATGCCCTTTTACGAAGTCTTTATATGGTTTTTGGGGTGTACACTAAAAGGCTTCATGCTTGAATGTTCCAAAAAAAAAAAAAAATTATTTTCACATATTTTACATAACAGAGTGTCTATTTATACTAAGTGCAACTAGCCCGCCTTGCCGGCAGAGGCTAATTACACTAGCTCTGCCCACCACCGTGTGGTAGGGTTAGACAACATTGCAAAAGACAGCATCTCTAGTAGTAGTGTAGGTAATAAAGTGTGTAACAATTACTTTTTGATGCAATCAATCAGAGTTCGAATCCACCTTTTGCCAAACTCGTTCTTCTCCCTTTTATATGATCACATATTACATCGAGAAGGTGTTTATTTTCAACAAAAATGAAGGAAATAATCGAAAATTGGAAAATAACGTGCCTCACGGGTGTTTATTGGTTAGGGTTAGGGCAGGTGTAGGGTGGGCTTTATTTTACCAATTAGCAGGATCCATTTAATAATTTCCATAAAAATATAATTTACACTCAATAATACACTATTGCATAGTGTTTTAAAACGTGCTACAATACTGAGGTGCAGATATCTGCCACTATTTGCACTAAGTAGTATAAATAGCATCTAACTATTATTACTGCAAATAAAATACTTGTATTTTTACATAGTGTAAAATATATAGAATTTATAACTATTTGCACTTAGTGTAAATAGCATATCGCTAAAAATACTGCTATTTTCACTTAATGTAAATAGAATCTATTGCTAAGAAAACACACTTAGCTCATCACACTTACGCTGCCCATAATTGCAGCACCGTATCTCTTTCCACTCCCGGTGAGTTCAAAATGGGATATATCGCCCTCCGAAGGGCACTTCAGAGTGAAAACAATCATGGCCGCCATATTGAAGGCTCGTTCCAAAACTGGCCACTTTAAAGGGCCCTTCGGAATGAAGGATTTCGAAGGGTACAACTGATGGACACTTCGGGCTCCCATGATCCTTTGCGCAGATTCTTTGCATGAAGACAGCACGTGATGATGACGAAGAAGGGAACTTCAAGGAACAGTTGCAACAGGGTGTCCCCTACACCCTTCAACCCTTTGAAGCTCTCACTCCGGAGGGTAAACCCTTTGAAGGGATTAGGGCATAGGGAAGAGCCCTTCCGAATGGAACACAGGGTCCGTCTCAAATACCCCACTGTCTCAAATAGTTCCTGTTTCGATGAAGCCCCTCCTTCCGAAATACGAAATGTGCTCTGATTGGTTAGCTGACTCAGTGCATTGTGATTGGTCAACTGCTTAGAGCTTGTTCTAGAAATGTCACAGCCCTTACCATAACTGCGACATGGTGAAAATGTGCTACTATAGCAGCTCTTCTTCGTTTTCTCTAGCTCAGCTCAACCAGGTCTTGCCCTCTGTTTTCCATATTATGTGGACGCAAATTATTTAAATAAGTGACTTTGTGATGTCACAATATCCGTGTAGTCCAAACGAGCCATTTGTTAGTTCCTGAAAAGTGTTTTCTGTTGAAGAGAATACCTCCCTCTGGAGTGGACTTTGAGCTTTGTAACGTTGCAGATCTTTTTTATTTACACACTAACTAAACTTAAAAACTTAAAATAAAAAAAGCACAATAGGACCCCTTTAAATGTATTTTTATGATGTTTAGCATGTTTGTTTCTATCAGTGTGTATAGATTACAAACAAAAACATAGCACTTTCTTAATTCAGCATTACAGAGCACGCCCTGTTACCGAAAGCTCAAAGCATTCCCTTCCTCACCCCAGCTCACACATGGGCGCTTATTTCAACTAAATCCCAGCAGTGTCCAATAAACAGGCCTCTCTGGGGTAAATTATTAAATTATGTGTTTGCCAACTGTCTCCTACCACACAGTACAAATCACGCAAGCAGATTGCCTCCTCGGAACAAACTGTACCTTTAGGGATACAACAGCTTGTCACTCAGACAGTACCTTTAAAGGGACATCTTTGTACCTTATATGTACTAATATGTTCTGTTAAGGGCAGGAGTGGGCAACTCAGGCCTTTAAGACAAGGGTCTCCAAACCTGTTCCTGGAGGGCCACAGTCCTGCAGAGTTTAGCTCCAGCCCTTATCAAACACACTTGAACCAGCTAATCAAAGTCTTCAGGATTACTAGAAAACTACAAGCTGGTGAGTTTGATCCAGGTTGAAACTAAACTCTGCAGGATAGTACACCCTGAGCACCAGAATTGCCCAAACGCAGTTCAGGGGTAAGAAACAAAGTAGTATTACCCCACAGACAAGCTGTTCCTGAAGTCAGTGCAGTTGAAGTAAACCTATACCAGAATGTCAAATTGAGGGAATTACTACACTGAGGATTACTACAGATGAGGTAATGAAGTCCACAAAGGAAGAAAACATTTCGGCTATGCATATAACCATTTTTATAACATTTTTTTTTAACCTGTGGTAAATGTATGGTATAGTCTTTGTAGTTTATTCTATGGTCTCATAACACTGTCTTTTAACATTGTAATTTAAATACAAGTCTGCTCACCCACACAAAAAAAAAATTTTTCATTTAGAGCTAACAAAAAGCAAATAATTGCATCTGTTTATTGAAGCACCTCTCAGCAAACCCTTGGTAACAACTGTGCTACTTGGCAAACTTTTGCTGAATGTGAATGTATCTCGTGTTCTCCAAGCACCTGTGGAATGATGGCAAGTCTGCTCCTGAGATCATGAAGCCCCAGGGTGGAGATGTCAATACCATCGATGAGGATTCGACCTTCACTAGCTTCAATAATGCGAAACAAACAGTTGGTCAGACTGGATTTGCCTGCACCAGTTCGACCAACAATGCCAATCTGAGTAAAATTGGGGGTGGGGGGAAACACAAACAAATTTGTTCAATATTTTAAAAAATATATACTAGGAATCTGGTATGTCTCCTCACCTTCTCAGTGCTTGCAATGTCACATGTGATTCCATGGAAAATGAGCTCCAGTTCAGGCCGGTATCGAACTTTATAGTTATCAAAACGAAATATTCCCAGCAGTGGGCCAGTCATCTGGAGGACGATTACTGGTGATCCATGGAGCCTGGTGACACAAATATTCTCATTTAAATTACAGAATTAAGAAAATAAACAAATGTTTTTTTCCAATTCCATTTATCACTGGGAAATCACTGGATTTCACATGGATCTGTTCAAATATGGTAAAACTGGTGACGTATATTTACACTTGCCTGGAAATTCCTGTTCCTGGAGGGCCACTGTCCTACAGAGTTTAGCTCCAACTTTAATTAAACACACCTGAACCAGACTCACTAGAACAGATGTGGCCAATCCTACACCTGGTGGGCCAGTGTTTATCTCAAACTTGCCTCAGCACACCTGCCTGGAACTTTCTAGTTATTCAGCTGTCAGGTGTTTAACTGGTGTTGGAGCTGTTCTCTGCAGTATATCGGCCCTCCAGGAGCAGGATTGGACATTGCTGCACTAAAAACCTCCAGGCAAGTCTGTTGGTAGTTGGAGCTAAACTCTGCAGGATGTTCGGCCTTTAGGAGCAGGACTGCACACCCCCACCTTCCAGGTGTCAAATTTATTAAGTATGATTTACTCATTCTCAATGACTTAATGCTCTTTCAGGTGACTTGTCTACCTTCACAATAATGATGGAAATATGGTCATGCAATTTTAGCAAAGACTTCAAACAATCATTCTTGTAAAGTTGCTCATGCTACTCTTGAGATTTTAAATTTAAGCCATCAATAATTAGTGATAGGAAAAAAATCACATAAAGGTTTTGAAACATGTAGTCAACAGTATTGAGTGCGTTTCTATCAAGCCTGCTGCAGTTTTAGGCTAGTTTATAGTAAATAATTTAATAAAGTCAGTCAAATTAAGAAAATGGTTTTTAGTAGATTAATCAAAAAAATCACACCTCATTTTTGATCTCTGCATACTCCCTCACTCTTTCCATAGCAACAATGTTGGTCTCCAATTCTGATGTCATTCTCACAAGCCAGTTCAAAATTTGAGTCACCTAATTAGAATACGAGTAGTGGCACACCGTGTTACTGAGCACACTTAAGGTTATTTGACTATCACAAGTACCTCAAAATCAAAAACCTACGCTTAAGGCGTATGAGATGGACAGTCCAACCAATCCACTATTCAAAGAGTCACGAGAGATCACAGCAAACAAAGCTGCGAAAAAACACCACCAGATTCCCCAGGCATTCCAAACGCATGGCCAGCCACCTGAAACCCAACAAGCAACATTAAGTGCTTATGATGCAAAAACAGATGTATCACTTGGAAAAAAAAAAAAAAGCTTGATGTAGAGTACCAATGCTGACCTATTAGAAACAAACCAAGGATAGACACTTTTGAGATTCTGATCAATGGTGTCCTCATTTTGCTTTAGGAAACGTTGCTGGTGCCCATATGCCCTTATCACAGAGAGGCCTGATATGGTTTCTCCAAAGTGTGAGTATATGGGTGATCGAGATACAGAGTCCAGTCGTCTGAGTTGCCTAGATGTAGGAACATAGAACCTCTAAAATACAGGAAGAAGGTTTATACAAAATGACTGGACAGCAGCAGGATAGATTTGAATTCTTTCGCTCAAATGGCTGTTTCTTATTCTGTAAGAGAAATATGTTTTAGAAACCTATTGTCTATACAGAGTGCATTATTGGTAGCTGTGTTACCTGGACAAAGTAGTAGACAACAGCCATTGGTACAACAACTGCAGTGAAGATTGGAGTAGCCAGACAGATAACGAACAAGGTCCCTAGAACTCCCAGAATACAGAGAATCCAGGATCTGAAGGACATCGGGATCATCTCATCCACTGTAAATATATCCTAATTATAAGCCAAATTGGGGAGAAAAAAAAAACATTTCAGTTTAAGAAGAGGCAAAGTTAAACAATCATCCAAAAAAATCTAATTTTATATAATTGCGGTCCATATTTCATACTGCACAACATACTAATCAGAGGCTACAACTTTACAATTACAAATAATTAGATCTTTGTTTTGGCTTTAGAGCAACCGTCTTGCTCAAAATCAAGTGTTAAATCAGGCCCATCTATACCTTGGCAAAACGATTGACTATTCGTCCTGAAGGTGTGGTATCAAAGAATACCATGGGTGCTTTCAGAATATTAGACAGCAGATTTGTGTGTAGAGTCCTGGATGCAGAAATGGATCCATCAGCTATGAGTATAGTGCCAAAAAACACCAGAAAACCTGACGGGGAAAGATATACCATTACTTAGTGACAAAGGAACATCCATGTGATGTGTCTGCCAATATTCCCTGTGAAACAAAAGGCTGCAGGCTTTATTTATTTTTTATTCAGCTTGCCATAAGCAAATTATAACTTTTAAATGATAACTTTTGGGTATAAACATTTAATCAAACTCACAACAAATTATTCATCTTGCTCAGGATCATAAGAAATTCATATAAAACTTATTGACGGCACTCTTAAAAATAAAGGTGCTTCACGATGCCATAGAAGAACCTTTTTGTCTAAATTGTTCCATAAAGAACCTTTAACTTCTGAAGAACATTTCTGTTTCACAAAAGGTTCTTTGTGGCGAAAGAAGGTTCTTCAGATTACAAAACGGTAAGAAAGAGATGGTTCTTTAAAGAACCTTTGACTGAATGGTTCTTTGTGGAACCAAAAATGGTTCTTCTATGGCATCGCTTGAAGAACCTTTTGAAGCAACTTTATTTTTAAGAGTGAGCTTCTGTAAATATCGTATTCTGTAAATAGAGGTTGTCCTCTATTTCATTCTTTTTGTGAAAGTATTTCTTAAACCTCTTTCTGCTCATACCTTGTGCCAATCCCAGGGCTCCGAAGACACCTATTCTCATGTCTCGAATGTGAGCTGGATAGGTTGTGTTGAAATATAATATGTGTTGAAAAACAGGTTTTGACCAATGATGGCCACATTCTGGATGAAGTAGAACAGGAAACTCCAGGTGACGAAACACCAGCCCATAGACCTCATATACTGAAGATACACTGAGAATTTCACCTGGTTTATGGATCAAAAAATAATTTGCACAAAATAAGTTAGGAAAAATTGATAACAAAACATGGAATATCATAACTGCATTTAGATACTATTACGTACCCTTCCTGTCTCCATTGCCTCTTTCTCAATCAGTCGCTGTCCCTTCTTATCGCCAGAGTCTTTTTTGAATCGAACAGAGCTGTTTTTCCTCACTCTCACACTAAAGACAAGAAATAGAAATAAAACAGTCTTGGTGATTACAAAAATGCACTCCTGCAATGAAGTCACTCAAAGTGATTTTCATTTAGAACGTGCATTTCGGTATGTGAAGATCAAGAGAATACTTGCTCAGTTGGGCCAATATTCAGTTATATCTGAGAAATGTTCTTCTGACATGTTGAATATTAGTCTGTGGTGTGTCGATTTTACCTTCCATTTCGTTTGCTGTGCCGCTGGCTGTGGCGCAGGCTGTTTTCTCTCTTTAGTGTGCTTGAGACAATGTCCTCAGGAGAGTCATCAGCCTGTGGCTCCAAACCCTCCAGCAGTGTGTCAATCTGCTCGTAGTCTGACTCCTGAGCTGATGCTTGTTGGACAGTGAGAACAACATATAAAGTTAGTTCATGTGCACAGTGTGCACATGTTTTGATATTAGCAGATATGCAAACATACAGTACTTCAAAACTGTACATTTTAAGTATAGGCCTATTTATTACTATGTAATGTTTTAGAGATCATAGGTCATGCTATATTGAAAAGAGTATGCCAAAGGTGCCCGAATTGTCTACTGTTTCCAGTGAATTTTCATAGTGCTGATCCCTGAATGCTTTTTTGATCAATATTGTCCACATCCGAGGATTTTGTTACCATTTCACCTTCAGATTTGTAAATGCTTAGTATGAATGCAATTGTGTAAATTTTAGAGCTGTTTAGTTAAAAATAAACTATTTATTTTTTATAATAGTATTACACAATTATTTTCACTATTTAGTTGCGGACTGAATTGCAGCCTTCAAATTCAATTGGCTGGACACGATTTGGAAAGATACACACCGCATATCAGCGCAAAAGTCAAGCCATGAAGGAACTTTTGAGAAATCAAGATGAATAAAAACACAACAAGAAACACGACAACCATAGACCCCACCTAAGTGTGTATTTTCTTCAGTAAGGTAAATATCTCAGTTGTGATCTGGTTGTCAGTTCACGGTTTTGGGCATTCACAACCAGAACAGCATGAGGAAAGCAACTTGCACCAAGAAATAAAACAACCAAGAGAAAAAGAAAGAAACCCACACCTTAGCAGCTGAAGCATGTACACCTCACAAGCACCTCAATAAAGCTTTCAGAATGTGTTCAAATTTACGATGATATTCGAAACTCAGAAGCAAGTGCAAATGTTGGATGGGAGACAAACCTTTTCTGGCATAAGCGTTGTTGCTTTTGTCTTTGCCGTACGTTTCCAGGAATTCAGAGAAAGCTCCTTTACTGGCTCGAAGACCGTCGTATGATCCTACCTCGAACACCACCCCATTTACCAATACAATGATCTCATCTACATATGGCAAGAAGCTGATCCCATGTGTTACCAGGATACGAGTCTACAGAGAAAGAGAAGGGGACAAAACAGAGCAATGTATTTGATTTAATATTAAATGATTACAGAACAGCAGTGCAGGAATTTATGGGGAAGCAGAAAATACTCTTTGCTTAGCAACCGAGCATTGTATTTTCTTTAGAGATTAGTCTCCATTTGAGATCAGTTGAGAAGCCAGCCTAAAGAAATTCTGATACCATAGAAAATAAAATGTGAAATGCGGAAATGTGAAATGAGCCTAAAATTGGTAAAAATTTTAAGCGTTTTAGTGTAGAAAGAGTATTGCCTTTAGTCTCCTACCTTGTCTTTGAGCAGTCCTTTGGGTCCAATCACCCTCTCAAACAGATGTTTTCCCACATGTGAGTCTACAGCAGACAGTGGGTCATCCAGAAGGTACACGTCTGCAGAGCTGTAGACCGCCCTGGCTAGACTCACCCGCTGTTTCTGTCCCCCGCTCAGATTGATGCCCTGTGGTACAGCGTATGAAAAATGAAAGATTCAATGAGCAGTGTTTCCCAACCCTGTTCCTGCAGGCACACTAGCACTACATACTCCTGAACGGTTTCGAATCAAATAATTGAAGACATCACTCAAAGATCTGAAACAGATGAGTCAGATAAGAGACATGTGAAATGTGTACCACTGCTGTTCCTCCAGGAACAGGGTTGAGAGAAACACTATCTAGAATGCAGGGTTACTGTCAGGGTTTATGGGTTCACTGACTCGTTCTCGGTTTCTCTCTGTGTGTGTGTGTGTGTGTGTGTGTGGGTGTGTCTGTGATTGCTGCTGACTGGTTGATCAGCGCCAGCTGTAGCTCATCAGCTCAGCTATTTAATACCTGTGCTATCCGTCCTGTGTTGTCAGATCGTTTGGCGTTCCTGCTGTGTTCCCGGTTGTGTTCGAGTTTCCTGTTCCTGTTTCTTCGTCTCTTTGGATTTCTGTTCCAGTTCTCTTGCGGATTCTGAATGTTCCCGGGAGATCCACGGCTGCCCATTTGCGTCCCTGCGCTACCAAGAGTGACTAATATTCTGCACATGCTTTATTTGACTCTTGCCTTTTGTCTTGCTGGGACTCTTCCTAATAAATTGTTATATTTCACATTCACTACTGAATCCTCCTTTGTATTCATGACAGAACAATCTGACCCTTCAATGGATTCAGCGAATGCATCGGATCTACGGGACTTTTGTCCAACAACAACGCATGCATGGATCATCAAGAGGAACCGATGTTAGCAACGGTAACAGCAAGCCTTCGTAGCGCAGGTGTCCGAGCTCACAACCCAATTTCAACAACTGAGATCGCCCCCTGCGCTGCCCCCACCGCCAGTTCTCCCCACTTCTAGAAACATCGGACATCAACACGAGCCGTGTCTACCCACACCAGAAGCATATGCTGGTGAGCCCAATCTTTGTAGAGCATTTTTAACTAAATGCTCAATGTTCTTTTCTCTGCAGCCTTTGACTTTTTCTACTGAACAGTCTAAGGTGGCCTTAGTGTTGACATTGCTGTCGGGACAGGCAGCTCTGTGGGGAACGGCGGTGTGGGAGAACCAACATCCTTGCTGCTCTTCGTTCCACAAACTCTCGGAGGAGATGAAACGTGTCTTTGATCGCGCGGTAGCGGGTCGCAAGGCGGCACGAATGTTAGCCAATCTACGGTAGGAGGACAGACCCGTGTTGAACTATTCCATCGAGTTCCGGACATTGGCAGCTGAGTGCAAGTGGAACGAGGAGGCGCAGTGTGACATGTTCCTGCATGGGTTGGCTGACCGGATTCAGAGGGAGATTTTCACAATGGAATTACCCATTGATCTTGATGGACTCATCGAATTAGGTCTTCGGGTAGTTGCACGTCTACAGCAACGCGATCAGCGAGGCCACCGCAAGCTGGTGTCGGAACTTCCGGAGTATTCCACTGCCAATTCCTGTAATACGGTCAGTCACACATCTGATTATGAACCAATGCAGGTGGGAAGAGCTTGGCTTTGCCGGGAGGAGAGGGACCGTCGGAGAGCAAGGGGACTTTGCTTGTATTGCGGCGCTGCGGGTCACTTCCTGGCTGACTGTCAAGTAAAATACGATCGTTTTGACCATAGGGGACCGGTTTTCGAAAGCGGCACATTTCATTCCCTTGCCCAAATTACCCTCTGCCAAGGAGACAGCGGTTACTGTTTTTGATCACGTCTTTCGCATTCATGACCTCCCGATGGACATGGTCTCCGACAGGGGACCCCAATTTGTTTCCAAATCTTAGAAGGAGTTTTGTCATTTACTGGGGGTGAGTGTCAGTCTGTCCTCTGGTTTTCATCCTCAAAGCAACGGCCAAACTGAGCGGGCCAACCAGGACCTTGAGAGAGTGTTGCGATGTTTGGTGGCACAGAATCCCTCCTCCTGGAGCCAGCAACTCTTATGGGTTGAGTATACTCATAACTCATTACCGGTGTCGTCCACGGGCCTCTCGCCGTTTGAGTGTAGTTTAGGTTACCAGCCACCCATTTTTCATAGTCTGGAATCTTAAGTCGCGGTCCCCTCTGCTCACGCTTTCGTCCAGAGGTGCTGTCACACTTGGAGAAGATCCCGTGAGACTCTCCTCCGGGTGGGAGAGCGCACTAAGGCTCAGGCCGATCGCCACCGGTCGAAGCCTCCCATCTACGTTGTTGGTCAAAAAGTGTGGCTTTCTTCCAAGAATATTCCTCTCCGCTCCGTTTGTAATAAACTAGCCCCAAAATGTATTGGCCCATTTACTGTCACTAAGATTCTTAGCCCAGTGGCAGTCCGCCTCAAACTTCCTCCGGCGTACAGGATAATTAATTCCGTTTTTCTAAACCTAATTGCGCAGTGGTTCTTAACCTATAATGTGATGCAGTCAGTCCTGTCCCTTAGTAGGTGTATGTATGCATTTTTGTCTGAGTGTTCTATACTGTATATTTAGTGTTATTTCAGTTTTTTTTCTATGCTCCTTCTAAGATGCCCATATCTCCCATGCCTGGATCTGCCACTAAATATGTAAACTGTGACCTTACATTCACCGGTCTCAGGTTTTCTTACATGTATTCAAGGACAAAGTTTTTGGAACCACTGCTCTATAGAGACAGATCATCTTAAAAAAAGGGGATCCATTTTATCACCAACACGCCACACACTAGGGGTGGGATTTATAACCAAAATCTTATATCATGATATGAGTAATTTTATCTCACAATAACGATATATATCATAATATAGTTATTTTTGCTTTAAATAAGGTCTTTATGATATCAAGATTTTTGATAACATAGAGACACCACTGTGTCAATATCACAAAAAAACTATTACTAGACTAAAAAAAAAAAAAAAAAAAAAAACAACGCCCCCTAATCATGCTCACTGAAGACAAGTAAACAGTCAGCGATTAAATAAGGAAAGTAAACTAATTACAAGCAATAGGGAAAAAAACTACAGTACAACAAATAAATAAGAAATGCTACATACAAGGAATTAAATGTATAAAAACACGGTATATTCTTCACTGTGTAAATTGAATATTTCTTATTAAAGTTACAAAAGTGATTGTCAAGAGCAGTGAGAGATTTTCTCACTTTTGTTGTTTTATTAACATGAATGACAGTAGGAATATGCTGTCACTTTAAGTAGAAGACTGCTGTCACTTTAAGAGCTTCCCGGATCCAATATACTGTCACACGTTTTCTTGCACATATAGCCAAATGAGTTCCCTTTTGCTGCTGACTGCGTTAAAATCACTTGTTTTTAAACCACAATGATTAAAAAAACACATGCAAAAGATACGTTTTCGTGACCACATAGCAGAGCAATGTCACGTGAGCGTTTAAGTGCAATACAGACGATAGTCCAAAATTGACAATGACAAATTTCTTCCGGTTAATCGTGTCTACTGGTATATTGCCCCTACCTAGGGTTGCAAAGGGGTGGAAAATTTCCGGTTGATTTCCGGAAACTTTCCAAAAAAATCCTGGAAAATTTCCAAAATGTATGGAATGTTTCCTAAATTTACTGGAAATTTTCCACCTTTTTGCAACCCTACCCCTACCACACACTTTACCTTCTCTCCAATCTCAGTTTGATCTCTTCCTGGCAGAAGATCCAGGTCTGGCCCGAGCGCACACGCATCCACCACAGACAGGTAATGCTCCTCATCCAGATTAGAGCCGAACAAGATGTTGTCCTTCAGAGTAGTGTTCTGAATCCAGGCCTGCTGCGGCACATACGCTACAGACCCCTGAGAGAGAATAAGAGACATGTAACTAACGGCCCAGACAGTACATAAGAGTGACATTATTTGTTCAAGTAGAAGACTGAATCTGAAACTAGGTAAAAACTCTTTTCATAAAGAGATCTGTTTGATTACTTTGATATTAATGCGACCCCTGAGGCTGTGCAGTTCTCCCAGCAGAGCGGATATCAGCGACGTCTTTCCAGACCCTACAGCCCCAACCACTGCCACCAGACGACCCGGTTTAATGTCCAGAGAGACGCTGAACAATATAATCACTGGTTAGATAGAACACACACACTCATGCAAACAGACAGCCAATGACAGCAGTAATACTAAATAACAGTTTTAGTTGCATCTCTTATATACTGTAACAGTGTAAAATATGAAAGTGAAATGCTGTAGTGAAACATGGCAAATCTCACTTTTTCAGAACTGGTTCTGTGTCTCTTTCCCAGGCATATGTGCCGTCAGTCATGCTCACGGCGGCACCTAATTCAGCAAATTATGAGAACACTGACCACTCTCTCAGATTTCACACTACACTACTGTTGTTGCTCTGAAGTGGACTTGAAGTATGTTCTTTGCTACATGTTAAATGACTAGTGACTTTTCAAAAACGACAAACATTAATGAGTTCATCAAGCAGTAATAGACCAGATGAATTGAGCTATTCTAAAACAATTTCAAATCAGCTCGTCTACAAATCTCAATAGAAGTTTGTCAAAAATTAGAAGTCTGTTCTCAAGTTTGTCTAAAAATCTCTTAGGAAATAACATAATGAGTTCTTACTGTGGCTGTCATCACGCGTTACCGCCATTGTGTCCAGATCATCGCCACTCAGAAATTTCTTGAGTCTTTTCTTAGACACAGTGGTCTAAACAAAGTACAAACAGTACAAATTTTTAACAACTTCAGTAATAGTTTTTAATATGATTGATTGAAAGGTAGCAATGAAAAGCTGCCATATAAACAACAATATAAATATGAAACAATGTATTTATTCTAATACCTGAACCATGATGGAAATCAGCTCTGGAAGCATGGCGAGTGGTAAGCGCAGTATGTTAAAGAGTGAGATGGAGGTAAAAGCTTTCTCTGCGTCCAGGATGTTATCAGGACTCACAGACACAAACACAGCGAAGGTCACCAGAGACACCTGAAGACAATAAGACATGATATGAGCTTCATCTGCGGCCAGACCTCACAAACAAGCAACAATAGTTTAGTAGTCAATAAAATGACTCCAAAATAAAAATGTTACTGAAATGTGCATTCGAGATATATTTTACTTTTCAAGCAGTCAACACACTTTAGTTTTAGTCAAAAATACGAAATGAGATGCAGAGTTTTGGACTTAAATCTGTTTCTGAATACTCTTTAGCAACTACCTGCACTAAACATGTTCAAGAAACAACATTCAAATCATTTCATATATAAAAACATTGTTATACTCACAATAGCTGGAGCACATGAAAAAATGAAGGTGGAGACCGATGAGAGGTAGGCAAACTTCCTCATCACCTTCAGCTCCTTCTCTCGAATTTCCTGAACCTGAGCCTCAAAAGATGATTCCCAGGCGTAATACTTCAGAACCTGCCACATGAGTGACGAAAAAAGTGAACAATGTGCAGAGACGCCAACAAACCAAGATTTCGAACTCTCATTTGACTGGACTGAAAATGAAAATATGATATGAAGCATTTTACATCTCCAAAAAACAAAAGCTGTACAGGGACAGTACCTTTTTTCGAAAGGTACTAATATGCTGAGCTGGGTAGATTACTTACAAATTGTAATCCTTTACTGATTCCAAAATACATGACAAAAATTGTAGTCAGTAACGTAATCCATTACATTACACATTTTTAGGTAATATAACCAGACTATATTTCGATTACTTTTGACCTAACTCATTTATCACAATGATTTAAATAGGATAATCTTGTACCATATCGATATAAAAATGCAAATATTTAGAAAATATATTCCAGTTGTTGTTTTTGACAACATGAAGCGCGTTAAACATTACATTACGTCAAGGTTTCCCAAACTGGGTTTGTGAATGAACTGCAGGGGGTTTGTGAGCTTAATGAAACGCTATTAACTAATTAAATCATAAAAATGTTAAATTAAAATAAATACTTTTAAAATCAATCAAAATAAAACACTTACTATCAAAAATTAAATATTTTATTTGTTTACCTGCATGTCATGTGACCATTAACCAACGTCACAGAACCGTGAACATTCAAATGTTATTTATTTTAAAATCTCAGGGGTACTTCAAGTAAATATATCAGGTGAAAGAGGATCAGATGGCAAAAAAAGTTTGTGAATTTGTGCATTGTAATGTGTTCGAAAGACAAAAGCCTTCCAAAGACATAGAAGCACATGGTTAAATAACTTACAGACCCTTACGAAAAAGAAGTTTATTCAAGTGTGCTATTAGTATATGTCTTTTAAACTAAAAAAATAGAGATGTCTTCTCAGACATGGGCTTTATGTACTTCTCAGAATTATACTTAAAATGACATTTAAGTATACTTGACTTATACTTAGAAAAAGTCTAAATATATTTGAGCTATACTTGTGCTTTGAGAATCCGTGTTTTCATTGTTATACGGTAGGGGGCGCTAGTACACATCTTCTGTACAGAATTCACAAAACACAAGAGAAGAAGAAACCGAAACAACAGATGCTTCCACATGTAATCTAACACGATCAGACATAAAACAGCATCAAAACTGTGCAACGTTATGGAATAAAATGTTGACCAATGAAGAGGTAATAATGACTGTCAAGCTTTGGGGTGTTGATCGACTTTATCTACGTTTTGATTATCATTCTGAATCCAATTCATAGTCTTTTTTCAGCTTTTTGTTCAAAATGTTGTTTATTTCTTTATTTTTTATTTATGAAACTTATCCACATTCAAGTGTTTAAAAAAAGAATGCATGAAGCTAGAATAAAATGTATTTGTTTACAAGCAGATACCCTGTTCTTTTGATGTTTTGTAAGTTCAGATATTCATGTAACAAAATATATACAAATTAATACCTAAATAGGGACATAGTAGTATACTTAAAGTATGATGTAAAGTTCACTTAAAGAAAACTTACGAGTATACTTACAGTATAAAACTACTAAACTAGTAGTTTACTGAAACTATACTTCAAAGTGTACTAAAAATACTACTACAAGTATTTAATTAGTAAACTATCAGTATACCCATAAGTTCACTTTTAGTATAGTTGCAGTACAAACTAAACATTTTGATGTAAACTAGTTGTGTACTCAAAGTTTACTACTGTTATACTTAAAGTATACTTAAAAGTATACTTTTATATACTAGAAAGTGGGCCAATTTAGTCCCAAGGAGTATTGAAATAGTACACTTACAAGTATACTACTAGTACACTGATATTTGTATACTTACTACATAAAGTATACTTAAAAATATACTTGAACTTTATTTAAGTATACTAAATAAAATAAACTTGAAGTATACTACTTTTTGGTAAGGGGAGTGATAATTCAAATAAAAATGAACGTTCATCAGTGGTTGATGCAATATTGAAACACTTCTTAAACCTGAAATGGTTTCAGTGGTCAAATGCTGTGTCTTCTACAAAATTGGAAGACTTTCTGAGTGTATATAAGCAATAGGCTATTTTAGAAAGGAAAATTGACAGAATCAATAAACTATGAATAATTTATTGCTATTGTTTAAATAATATGTAATAAATGAAAAAGTAACTGTAGTCTGATTGTGAGTATTTTCAAATGTAATTTTATCTATTTACAAGTACTTCATTTTTTTTATATGATTACGTAATCCAGATCACATGTAATCAGTTACTACCCAGCTCTGCTAATATGTACAATGAAGGTACTAATATGTACCTAAAATGCACCCTTGAGGGGTAAATAAGATACAAATGTGTACCTTTTGAAAGGGTACCGCCTCAGTGACATTTTTTGTACATTTTTCAAACCACTTACTTTTATTCCATTCAATATATCATTCACAATTTTCATGCGCGTGTCTTTAAATTTCATGTTTTCCACCTAAAAAGAAACATGTTGCCCTTAGTGGATATTGATGCAGTGTTATATATTTTTTTCGTAACCAGATACAAAGCAAACCCAGTCACCTGGAAGCCCCTGGATTTGGTGGCCAGCCAGCCATTGATGGGCACCATCAGCACCATGACCAACACACCGGCCAGGACAGAGGGACCCAGCTCAATCCAGAGGAAGGCGATGGCCAGAGCGATTTGCAGCGGATACGACCACAGCAAATGGAGGAAGTTGGTGACTTCGTTAAATCGTTGGGCGTCCGCTGATATCAGGTTGACTATCTCTCCAGCGGTCGACTCTTTCCTAGAGTCGTTAGACACGAGTAATGCCCGAGAGGAACCAGTGATAATGAGTCTTCACAACATCATCCACTGGCTATGATATATACAATAATAAATGTTAACATTACAGCAGATGTACCTTCTTATAAACGGCAGCCATGAGAGCTACGTGTACTTTCATACCCAGGATTAAACATCGGTGGGAATACTGTTGTAGAATAACTGACTGTAAAAAAGCCACCACCAAAAGCAGCACGGCGTACAGGTAACCAGTCCATGCGTGACTCGTTTTGTCCTGAGTGAAGGAGATCATTAACCTGTGACAAACCACATCTCACATTGGTAAGCAGTCCAGCAGATTCAGAAACAGCACGTAAAGAACAAATAGGGTAATAACAGGTATTTTTGCAGACCATATACCATGAGAACCAGCAGCTACAAAAAACTCTTCTGGTACTAGAAGAAATTTGGAAATGAAATGAACGCAGAAGGCCACTTACTTGAGAAACTGTGGGCTTGCAAATGCCAGAAGATCTTGTATCAGTTTGTAGAGGGCCGTCTCTAAAAGCACACCTTTGAAGGTTTTAGCGATGGTGCGAACCAGCCAGGAATTAGGATAGTCGGATTCGGAATCCTTTTTCTTCTTCTTCTTCTTTTCTTTCTTCTTTCCCATCTCCTCCTAATTAGATATTAAAATATTGTGAGTGCATCAGTCAGTGTTTGTTCCTTAGATAAAAAAAATATATATATCGAATTTGCATATTACACAAAAAGTTAAATTTAAAGATTAATTTTGTATTGAAAATTATGGTTTCCGGTTTTAAATCTGTTTTGTTTAGTTTATATATATATCGAATTTGCATATTACACAAAAAGTTAAATTTAAAGATTAATTTTATATTGAAAATTATGGTTTCCGGTTTTAAATCTGTTTTGTTTAGTTTGTCTAAAAGAAAATAACATTACTTGAACGTTAAGTTTCTAAGATAGCAAATAACGTAAACATTACAGTGCAACAAATATTACACATTTGAAGTTATCTTTATTTGTTGTTGTTTTTTGAAGTTGTTTAATTTATATTTTAAATTAAACATTGACTAACAAAATGTTTTTAGTTTTATCTGAAGTGAAAATTATATTATTATAGCTAATTATTTTTTAAGGTGAAAATAATTAGTAAAAGGCCAAATTATTAAACTGACTTGTACTTAGTAACATTTTGGCTTATGTCTAGAGAAAATACTGATTAAGCTGAAAAAATTTAATTAATTAAATTCTGTCAGGGAATCATATTAATTCACTTGGAGATTAGCCTAATTAATTTGGTCACTTCCAAATAACTCAATTGGATGATGTTGAATTTATGTGAAAAAGTATGTCTGTGTTATTTAAATGTTTCATGTACATGATTAAACCATGCGAATCCAACACACTTTTTCAGTGATATGTTTATAATAAATAATCTTACTCTGTAAGTGTCAGACTCTGTTTCGTGTCTGTGTGTGTTTTCTTCTCTCCCCTTGTGCTCCATGTGTTGTTTATGTGTACGTCAACCGCTCAACCTACGTGTGAGTTCCTGCTTGTAAGTTCGATGTTTGGATTAATAAACACTGTATGATGGTAATGCCCTTTGTCTCCACGCTCCTTCGTCTCCTCGTCTCCGTCACAGTAGGCGAATCGTGACAGAATACCGGGCCAAGACAGTAAGCGGTGCCCCTTCTCCCCGTGTTTGTTTTTCGTTTTTGAAAAGTCTTTTAGTTTTTCCTGGTTTTTCCCCCGCGATAATGGAGATCGCCTCACGCTTTGCTGCGCCGTCTCAAGCCCACAGGCCACCGTTTACCCAAGCCCGCTGGCTGCCGCAACGACAAGCCCGCCGGCCCCCCAATTCACTCGTAATCAGAAGAGGAGGAAGAGGAGAAATGGATGGGCCGAGTGCGCCCCCCAGAGCTTGCTCCAGTGTCGGCTCCAGCCCCAGAGCCCGCTCCAGTGTGGGTTCCAGCCCCCGAGTTGAGCCCACAGAGGGCTCCTGTCCCCGAGTTTAGCCCATAGAGGGCTCCTGTCCCCGAGTTTAGCCCACAGAGGGCTCCTGTCCCCGAGTTTAGCCCAGTGGGGGCTCCTGTCCCCGAGTTTAGACCAGACAGGGATCAAGTCCCTGGGTTTAGCCCAGTGAGGGCTCCTTTCCCCAAGTTTAGCCCAGAGAGGACTCCAGTCCTCGAGTTTAGCCCAGAGAAGGCTCCAGTACCCGAGTTTAGCCCAGAGAAGGCTCCAGTCCCTGAGTTTAGCCCAGAGAAGGCGCCAGTCCCCAAATCCAGTCCATAGCATCCTCCAAAGCCCGCACCTCGAAAGCGCCCTCCAGTGCCCGCTCCTCCAGAGCGCCCTCATGACCCCGTTCCAACCAAGATGCCTGTAATTCTCTCCAAGTATTTTTTTTTTTGGGGGGGGGGGTTTATAGTTCCAAGCCCAAAGGG
>NW_015641015.1:168115-179193 GCF_001515625.1 Sinocyclocheilus rhinocerous
GTCGAGGCCAGGCCCCCTGAACTGTCTGCTCCGCCATGGCCTCCTAGTCTGTCTGCTCCGCCATGGCGCCCCGAGCTGCCTGCTCCGCCATGGCCTGAACTGTCTGCTCCGCCATGGCCTCGTAGTCTGCCAGCTCCGCCATGGCACCCCGAGCTGCCTGCTCCGCCATGGCCTCCTGAACTGTCTGCTCCTGTTCCGTGTCTGTGTGTGTTTTCTTCTCTCCCCTTGTGCTCCATGTGTTGTTTATGTGTACGTCAACCCCTCAACCTACGTGTGAGTTCCTGCTTGTAAGTTCGATGTTTGGATTAATAAACACTGTTTGATGGTAATGCCCTTCGTCTCCACACTCCTTCGTCTCCTCGTCTCCGTCACAGTAGGCGAATCGTGACAGTAAGCATGCTTTTGTCTTTGTGAAAAGAAATAATTTTGAATTGTATGAAATCAAAATGTAAGATTTGAACCAAATCATAACCATAATTTGAAAAAAGCTAATACATTTGACTGTAAGAAACTAGACATGTTTAGAAAAAATTTATTTTTTAAAGTTAATCCAGAGAATGTTTTGTTTTTTTCAGTATGTTGCAAATTCACCATACTCTCAGACAGTCATTATTAGTAATGCTGTGAGGCGTTTATACACTATACTGTACCTATCTACTATATAAACTATGGAAGATGATTGTTTTACCATAACTAAAACATCCTGACTGACTCCCTTGGCCAAACCGCTCTGATGATCATTTTTAGTCTTTCGTTTATTTTGTTTCTTCTGCAGGCTGCTATGGGCTTTTTTCAGCTCTTTCGCCATAATGTCCTCAAACTCCCGACAGATCGTCTGAGTGGAGTCCTTCTCATTCAGATCCCACATGTCCTCCTGAACCAGAGGTCTCTTAAAGCCTTTGATTAGCATGCTGAGGAACAAGATTCACAGGAGTATTATGCATATGAAAGACCAATACATTGCACATACAGTATAGGACTTGTACTGAACAGACACAACAGTGACATGCAGAAGGTCATCAGCAGATGGTCTAATCAGTAAAAAGAAAAAAAGAAGACAGACGACAGAAATGCAAAATGAGGAACAAAAGTAAACTCAGATCCACCTGTTGAACCAGCTAAAGGTGATTCTGCTGAGAAACGTTGCTTTGGCTTCAGGATTCTGCAATGAATTAGATACAGTAAATTTGACAAATATACATTCACTGAATGCTTAGACAGACACAACAGTGACATGCAGAAGGTCATCAGCAGATGGTCAAGTCAAGTCAAGTCACCTTTATTTATATAGCGCTTTTAACAATACAGATTGTGTGTACTGAACAGACACAACAGTGACATGCAGAAGGTCATCAGCAGATGGTCTAATCAGTAAAAAGAAAAAAAGAAGACAGACGACAGAAATGCAAAATGAGGAACAAAAGTAAACTCAGATCCACCTGTTGAACCAGCTAAAGGTGATTCTGCTGAGAAACGTTGCTTTGGCTTCAGGATTCTGCAATGAATTAGATACAGTAAATTTGACAAATATACATTCACTGAATGCTTAAGTGACATTACATGTAAGATTTCTCACACGCTTTCCGTACCGTCTGTGAAATTATTTTAACTTCAGGTGAAACATCAGCGATGGCTGATAAAACCAAAGCGATCAGCTGCAGTCCGTAGCTGATGTAGAACAGACAGAACCGCGGAAGATCGTCGATTTCTTCCTAAGGAAAATCATGTCAAATGCATGATTATTTCAGCAATCTGTACAATAACATTTAATTCAGTGACATTACTTCATGCATTATAGGCACACATCTGTCATGCATCAAAAATGAAGAATGATTTGTCAATATTTATTTATAGATATACAATTGTCCATTGTTCGTTCATACTACATTAACAAATGTCAGTTTAAAATTTGAAATCAAGTTAAGTCAGTTTGAATTATGTACTGTATCTCTTTTCAAAACACACATTGTTTTAAATTGGATTTAAAGAAATTAATAATGTTAATGTTTATAATACTTTAAAGCTTATAGTCCACACTGAAATGTGTATTGTAATTTACATTTAACAAAGATATAAACAGTGAACCAAATAGTTAATTTACTTTATGAATGCAGATAAAGGTGGGTACATACAGTATAGGCCTAATAGTTGTCAGCTGTCTTGTGGTGATTTATTTTATTTTATTTTTTCTAAAAAGCTTTCATAAGTGTTTTCTGTTGAGTATCGTATATATGATGCATCAGGCTTTTATGGCTCATAAAATCTGATCTAGTGAGATTATGGATAAAAATACAGTTCAAGTTTATTCAATGACTCAAACTGAGCAAATATATTAATTTCATGCAAGTGCTGATATTTATCTGCTGAAATTCTGATGCTTGTACTGTAAATCAATGAGATCTTTATAACAGCACAGCAGATTCTGACATAAAATGATCTAAATATCAGTAGTCACTCTATATCTCCAATAATATGTCTTAGTAAGATGAGATTGAAATGATCCAAACATATAATGCAGTGATTGAGAGCTGAAGAAATAAAGGCTTGACGCTTACTTTTGACAGCAAAAAGACACGAGAAGCACGAGCTGAAGGAGGACATTTGTACAATTACACTACAAGACTTGATAAAAAGCTCTAAACTATCAATCAGATGAAGAAGGCGTGGAGTAGATCGTGTGCAGCAAGTTCACCAACAAAGTTTAATCATATTGATCATTTTGTCCAATACAGCATATGCAAGCAATAATCCGCAGCACAGGCAGATGTGGAGCTGTGAGTGCTGCTGTCAGTACCTTGTTCAGTGCATCTCTCAGTAAAGTCTGGAACTGGAAGACGGCACACAACACCTGAAGCAGCCAGAACACAAAGAGACTCCCGGAGTCCACAGATCTCGGTCTGCGCCGCACACACTCCTGGCACAGCATCACAACTACCTACACAAACACCAACCACTCAACACATCAACATCTTCAGTTATTTACTGAGTGATCTTAACTCCATGTAAGTTACACGGTTTATTAAATAAATGCTTCTATAGGTTACCCATGAGACGGCGAACAGAACCGGATTTGTGTAGAGCGCCGCTGGATGTTTCTGAGCTGTGGAATCACTCGACGGCCCATAATCCTCAGCGAGAGTGAGCGCCAGCTCCGCTATCGCTGTCAGGAGCAGCAGGCCAGCCACAACCTTTTGCACGACAACAGCAATGATAGGATGTGAGAGCGCCAATTAATCAGACAACAAGTTGCAAAACATTGGGTCACATTACTAAAGCCTTTATATATATAATGCATTATAAAAGTAGTTAAAATGTGTTAATTATGCCTTGTAATGCATTGTACAATCTCATGAATAATTGTAACCACATTGTAAAACTTACCAATTCATTGTTACACTATGCATTTTAAATTCAGTTATAATTATTATGACAAGATATAATGTATTACAACACACATTATGAATAGTTATAATGCATGATACATAAAGGCTTTAAGTAAATTGTTACCAACTTTATTTTTTGGGGTTTCGATTAAATTACAAAAATCTTTAAAATCTGAAAATTACCATTAGCTACTTTAAAAGAGAGAAGCAACTGTATAATCACAAATTATTATTTACATAGCCTAGTCAAAAATATGACTTGCACTGCTACATGAAGGTGAAACACCATAACAACCCATTTTGTAAAAATCAGATCTCTTAGACTAACCAAACCTAAAGGAATATTTGACCCAATTTCTAAAATCTCATGACTGCCTCCTCTTCGTCATTCTAAATCTTTATGTATTTCTCTTTTCTATGGAATAAAAAAGATATTATAAAACGGAGAGTTCCGGTCCTTGATTCTGATTGGCTGAGCCGCATTCAAAGCTGTTGTAAATTACTCTACAAACATACACCTTTGTTTACTTCTGTGTGTTGCTCGGCAACCACTTTGTAGCAACCACAACTGTTTCTGAGGAACTACATTGTTTGGTGGAAGAATACTGTTTTTATTAATATCATTACACTTTATTTGCTCTGTTTTATTCAATAAGCCCCGTGAAGCCGTGGTTTACAGTGAATTTATAACAGCTAAAGGTGGTTTACTCTGCTTCGTGTCGTAACAACGCCCCTTAGCTGTTATAAATTCACTGTAAACCACGGCTTCACGGGGCTTATTGCTTTAATATTTTGAAGAATGTTTCAGTTGTTTTTGTCCATACAGTGACACTGGACTCTAACCATCATGAGGAGAATGTGGCTCGACAAGGGTAAGAATAAATGAGGACTGATTTGTAATTTTTGGGTGAACTCTCCTTTAAAGTCAGCATGAAACAGAGGTTGTGATCAAATTTTGTGGCATATATCTGAGTGAAACAGCTTACTGCAACACACAGAACTGAGAACAGTCTCCTGATGTCCACAGAAATGATGAGTGAGCTGATACTACGAGCGATGAGATTTGACTGAAGCAGGCTAAATGTTTCTGATCTGAACATTTTATTAAATGTGACTTACTGTGTTATATGTTGTATACACGGCTTCAGTACTTGTTGTTCATTTGACTATCTCCGGTGAAATATTTTAAAATGACTGTCGTTGAATTATTACCGTCACCTGTTTGCAGATGTAGAGTTTTGAGAGCTGAGCTTTGGCTGGTTTCTTACAGAGAGTCGTGAAGCCCCATGGAGCACAAAGCCACAGGAAAGCTAACGGCAGCCACACCAGCACCGTGCGCTCCACACAGATCGGCAGATCCGGGTCCGGACGCTGCAGGTACGAGGCATTCTGACACACACACACACATACACATGAGTGAGGAAGACTGTATGAATGGCATGACGTCAGTGGAAGGACAGATTGGCAGGAGGTCATCTGCAGGCTCACTGTGACTCAGTGTGATTTTGCTGACTCTGTCAGACTGTTAATGATTACATAGATTATACTAGTTACACATGCAAAAATAGTGTATGACTTAAGTAATTTCATTACTATCAAAATACAATGCCGTGAACTTAGATTTTTTTTCTTCTTCTACATAAGTTACCTACTAAGGTCATTTATTTTACAAACTGTAGGTGCAGGATCGTTAGCCCGTTCAGACCTTCCAGTCCAATGGACATCTTGTTTTAATGTTGTTTACATCTTTGTGTTTTTGTCATTTGTGATATCATCCCATTTTTGGTGTCACTCACATTTGACCTTTATCTTTTCATCGTAAAGTAAAGCTTAAAGAAGCTTGCTAAACATCTTTGAGCATTGCATGTCTACTCCATAGCTGTTTGACTAAGTTGAAATTTGCCATGATGTTTGCTAAAATTGTTGAATTGTTTTGTGCCCCTGAATCAAATGGAGTTTCTTTCTTTCTTTCAAAAACGTAATTCTAGGCATTTGTCAGATTCACACAGAATTTCTATTACCAGATGCATTATTTCATTCTTTGTTTACGTCACAGTTTTTTTTTCTTTCTGTTTTTCTTGTTACAGCTATATTTTTAAACTAACTCCACTTCCAGTAATAAAATTAACTTCTTAAATATAAATGCACATCTTAAATATAAATATGTTGTTTAATAAAACCACATTCATTAAAACACCATTAATCTACAATTATTTCACATAAGCCTTAATGTATTTACAATTTCTTAAAATATTTTACAACAAATCCATATTTTGATACTGTTCAGAACCAATTGTAATGGGCATTAGCAATTTCTTTTACAAAATGATTATAAACTGAAAAATGTAAACTCTAAACCCTTTAGAATATAAAGCATGGCCACGTCTTCACTTGTCCCAGCAACATCATTTATCTCTGAGCAGGTTAAAATATCATTTGGTGTCACTTTTTGTGAATATGAATCCTACAATATCCCTTTAGTACTGTGGTAAATAGTGAAATCGCACTGTATTATCATTCAGAACTTAGAAACATGAAAATTAGAAACTCCATAGAACAGAAGAATGTTTTATGTTTTATTAATGACGGAACTTACCCAGAAAATAGAGCCTCAGTATTCCTCTAGTGCAGCAGACATGTTTCTTCCATCACAACTGACCAGCAGCAAAAACAGATGATGCTTTTCTTTCACAGCACACGAACACCAGCTGACTCTCTCAGATATAAACTTATATTGATTATCTAAGCTGTAAAGTTATGTGGATAAGTCACATAAACCTTGATCTATATTTTTCTAATACCCTTAACTTTGGTCTTCTTTTAAATAATCCTCTAAGAGACGTCATCCACATCGGCTCCCTCGAGCTCCTCTAAGTGACAATGTTGTCTCAGAGCGTCCTGTCTGAATAAATGCATAAAAATGAGTTTAACCTTTCCCCACTTTTTCAAAAAGAATGGTTCAGTTTTCATTACTCACCAGTCTAAAGTCCAGATTCAACATGGTCATGTACATGTGAGGAGGGGTAGGAGGGACACACAGCGTGAGAGACACATTTCCCTCTTTCTGCTTCTGTGGGGTTAGGAGCGTAGGGTTTCCTGTCATTTCCTGTCTTTCACATAACATCTTTAAAGAAAGATAAACACAGGATAGCTGCCTGTGGTTAGTGTTATGTTTGGGTAAAATGTGTATTATGCTTGTCATTGTTTAAGAATAGACTATCCGTCTTTTGTGCTTCTTCAAAGTATTTCATATCTACAGTATATCCATATATAGCTGTTCAGGATTCCACAAACGTCGCAACAAGTTAACAACACACGGCCTGGGGCCTGTACCATGAAGCCAGATTAGCTGGCTAGCCAGGTAAGTTTCAGTTTAGTTTGCACCAATCCTGGGTTTTAGGTACCGTGAAAGTGACTTGGCTTTTAGCAGCATTCATTGCCTTAGTAACTTACACTCCACAGCTAACCTGCTCTGGGGCAGGTTATGTTCTGGTTTAGAGATCTCAAACCGAAATTTGACCAATCAGCTTCAAGCAAAGTGACACATGTCTGACGCAATAAAGCCACTCCCCCAGTTTCTCATACTCCAAATTACAGGACGCTACATAGTAAAACATTTTTAAAGATGTCTGAATTTAGAGATTATTATTTTTTATAATTATTTTATATGATTTATATAATTATTATACCCTTAATCCATTACACAAGCTAGCTTAGTTTAATAGTAATTATTAAGCTTTTATTTTAAATTAATATAAACATATAGATAATATGCAATATAAATACGTTTTAGAATCAATAGCTTTAAACATGACAGCATATGAGCTTAGATTTTATTGTTTTTATACCTATAAATACTGTATTATCAACTCTATGAACTAACTTTACAACTTTTACATGCACTTATAAGGCAAGATGTTTTCTTTAAGTTTTCCTCTTTCATGGATAGATCGTTTCATCTTGTAAATGTGTTTAAATTCTTCATATAGTTTAATATTTTAATCTTTGGTAGTGAATCGCACTGACTCTCTCTCAAGAAGTGAATCACAGTTTCAAGGCATCTGATTGGCTGTTCATTACTGATGTCACTCTTTCATGTGCACGTGCTCCATTAACTCAGGATCAAAGCCTGAGTTGACAGAGAAAGTTGATGATGAGCTTCATGGTACCAACAAAGCCGGATTGGACTGGTTTGGTTTTGTCAACTCAAAACTAATCCTGTAACCCCGAGTTTGTTTAGCCACCATCATGGTACAGGCCCCTGGTAATTGGTAAAGCAAACACACACACAGAGAGAGAGAAATAATTGTCTGTAAATTCTTGTTTTATAGATTAGATTAGATTATTGTCAATTATATTATAGAAAGAGAACATCACTATGAAACATTCTATGCTCATATGAGAAGAGATTAATACCAAACAAGGCTAAGAATATAACAAAAATATACATGCAATGTTTATGCCCAAAAAAACAACTTCCAAATTCTTCAAGTCTATTTGTTCACATTATGATCTTCTGGCCACTGATAATGTTTACAGTTAATCATTACATCAGACATGACAAGATACAGTGTACTGTGACTCATTGAGGATTCAAGGACACATCAGCATGACAGACAAAATGACATTTTTGCTTATAATGGTTTCCCTAATGAAAATGATGTCACAGAATTAGCGAACTAAAGTTTTTTCCACCTACTTTTAAACAATCCGTCAAATTAGCTATATTGGTCATATAAGCGCTATATTTCTGGTGAGCAAACACTAAAGAATGTTAAATATGTTCTAATTATCATAGTAATAGAGAATTACTCATCCGACTCCGGAAGGTCCTGTCGGAACTCAGGAGGGCTGGACTCACAGACAACTCCAGGAAGTCCCATCTGGTGAAGCACGGTACCTTGGATATTGGATTGGTCGTGGCCTCATCAAACCTCAGTAAGACAAGATTGTGGCAGTAACTACCCTCGCCCCGTGGCTAAGAGCCAGGTAAGAAAGCATTGATCGCTGAGCGTGTACTCCCCGCACCCAACTTCACGTTGTCCTTCATATTATAGATGGACAGATCAGATTATGATCTCAGGGTTGACCTTTCCAAAGAGTTCCAGGGTTCCACGATCCTGCCACAGTATATATAGCGGGTAAAAGAAGTATTGAGCACATCACCATTTTTCTCAGTAAATATATTTCTAAAGGTGCTGTTGACATGAAATTTTCACCAGATGTCGGTAACAATCCAAGTAATCCATACATACAAAGAAAGCAAAACAAATAAGTTCAGAAATTAAGTTCTGTGTAATGAAGTAGAATGACACAGGGAAAAAGTATTGAACACATGAAGAAAGGGAGGAGCAAAAAGGCAAGGAAAGCCAAGACCCCAGCAGAAATCTATCAGTAATTAGAAAGCAATCCTGCCCCTTGTCAGTGGAAATTAATATTACCTTCACAACCTTATTGTTGCAAAACATACTGATGGCATTGGTTACAGAAAGATTTCTATACTTCTGAATGTTCCAGTGAGAACTGTTGGAGAAAAAGTAAAGCTGCTAGAATGGTCCAGCCAATCACCTGACTTGAATCCAATAGAAAATCTATGGAAAGAACCAAAGATTAGAGTTCATAGAAGAGGCCCATGGAACCTTCAAAATTTGATGACTGTTTGTGTGGAAGAATGGCCAAAATCACACCTGAGCAATGCATACGACTAGTTTCTCCATACAGGAGGCGTCTTAAAGCTGTCATGACCAACAAAGGCTTTTGAACAAAGTATTAAATAGATTTCAGTAAGCAAGTTTTGAGTTAAGAAAGAGAATTGTTAGATTACACAGAACTTAATTTCTGAATTTATTTGTATTGTTTTCTTTGTATGTATGGATTACATAGATTGTTACCGACATCTGGTGAAAATTTCATGTCAACAGCACCTTTAGAAATATATTTACTGAGAAAAATGGTGATGTGTGTACATTTACATTTGTGTAAATGTGATGTGTGTACATCCGCTGTATTTACATTTACATTGTCATTTTGCAGATGCTTTTATCCAATGCGACTTACAATTGGGGAATACATAAAGCGATTCTTCTTAAAGAGGCAAACAGACACAGGAAGTGCTCGTAATACCAAGTTTCAGGCATTTTTTCAAATAAGTACAAGCTAGAAAGGGAAGGAATAAATAAAGAGAAAGACAACGTTTTTTTATTTGTATTTATTTAGGATGAAGTCAAGTAGCATGAAAGAGATGAGTTTTCAGCTGTCACTTGAAAATTGTCAGGGATTCAGCATTCCGGATAGGGGTGGGAAGATCATTCCACCAGCCAGGAATGGTGAACGAGAATGTTCTGAAAAGTGATTTTGAGCCTTTCTGTGAAGGTACCACGAGGCGTCGCTCACTAGTGGATCTCAGACTTCTGGAGAGGATGTAGATTCGTAATAGTGAGTGGAGGTAGGCGGGTGCTTTCTGATGTTGTGCAATGCAAACCTGCAAGATCGAGCAGTCTTTGCAATGTAGTCTTTGAAGGTCAGCTGGTCATCAAAGATTACACCAAGATTTCTGACCGAAGTTGATGGGATAATTTTAGCAGAACCTAGCTGGATGGTGACATCATGCTGTAGAGTTGGAGTGGCAGAAAAGACTAGAAGCTCAGTCTTTGCCAGCTTGAGCTGTTGGTGATGTTCTTTCATCCATGCCAAGATGTCCGCCAGGCAGCCTGAGACCTGTGCAGCTGCTGTTGGATCATCTGGTTGAAATGAGAGATAGAGCTGTGTGTCATCAGCATAGCAAGATGTGCTTTGGATACCTCCCCTCCCCAAGCCACCCTGAAAGACCTACCAGTGAGATAGGATTCAAACCAGCTAAGTGGAATCCCTGTGATGCCCAGTGATGAGAGGGCGAACAGGAGGACCTGATGATTGACAATGTCAAAAGCAGCAGATGGATCCAGCAGAATAAGAACTGATGATTTGGAATCAGCTTTTGCAATCCGCACGGCTTCTGTGACTGACATAGCGCAGTCTCAGTTAAATGGCCACTCCTGAAACCTGACTTGTTAGCGTCAAATTTGTTGTTCTGTGAAAAAAAAAAATACCTGGTTGAAAACAACTCGTTTGAGGGTTTTCGCTTTGAATGGAAGGAGAGAGACAGGTCTGTACCTATCTGTAAGTGAAGTGTTTAATGTAGGTTTTTTGAGCAGTGGGGTTACCCGAGCCTGCTTGACTGCAGTGGGGAAAGTGCCTGTGAGGAGAGATGTGTTGATGATGTGTGTGAGAGCTGGTAAGAGTGTAGGAGAGATTGCTTGGAGAAGGTGTGAGGGGATTGGGTCTAGAGGACATGTTGTAGGATGGATGGAGAGGAGAAGTTTTGATACTTCAGTGAGGAGAAAGAAGAAGAAGAGGGGAGTTATAACACTGGATGTGGTTGGTTTGAGGTCCTGTGTGTGTGGGGCTGAGAATTGACTACTGATTGTTCTAGTTTTGTCTGTGAAGAATGTGGCGAAAAGAGATTACGTGTGTCTGGAGCGCTGTTGATCTTGTTGTGGAAATATTACGATTTGGCAGTATGGACTTCAGTAGATAAAGATGAAAGCAAAGACTGATACATACTCAGGTCTGATGGATATTTTGATTTGCGCCATTTTCTCTCTGCTGCCCTGAGTTTGGTCCGATGCTCACGAAGAACATCGGATAACCAGGGGT
>NW_015641015.1:179798-185864 GCF_001515625.1 Sinocyclocheilus rhinocerous
GTCTAGACAAGAGGTTAAAGTAGAGCATAAAGTGTCGGTTTGCTGCATTCACATCCAGAGATGAGAAATGGGTTGGTGAGGGAAGAGAGGAGGATACTACAGAGGAAAGATGGGAGGGTGAAAGGGAGCGTATGTTTAGTCTAAAAGTAACTGGTATATGGGTTGGTGGCACACAGGCAGCAAAATGTAGTTTAAATGTAATGAAGAAATGGTCAGAGATATGTAGGGGTTCTACCAAAATGTTGTCTGCAATACAATTGCGTGTGTAAATTAAGTCAAGTTGGTTGCCTGATTTGTGCCTGCTTGTAGTGGTAAGTCGTTTGAGATCAAATGAAGCAAGGAGTGAATGGAAGTCTGTAGCATAAGGCTTGTCCAGATGAATGTTGAAGTCACCAAAGACTAAAAGTGGACTGCCATCCTCCGGGAATGAGAACAGCAGCCCATCCAGCTCTTCTAGGAAGGTGCCTAGAATTTGCCCAGGAGGGCAGTAAATTACCACAACCTGGAGTTTTATAGGAGCTTGTTACAGTAATCACATGAGATTCAAATGAGTTATAATTGCATAGAGGGGAGTGGGCTGAGTATTTCCAGTTGTTTGAAATGAGCAGACCAGTGCCCCCACCCCGGCCAACCTGATGGGGGGTGAGAGAAAGAGAAATTGTTAGATAGAGCAGCTGGGGTTGCTGAGTCTTTTGGACGAATCCAGGTCTCAGTCAAGTCCAAGATGCTGAGTGTGGATTGTAAAGAAAAGCAGAAATGAAGTCTGCTTTATTGACAGCTGACTGACAATTCCAGAGACCCACAGATAAAGAAAGAGGTGCAGTAGAAGATGTAGCGATAGGATGCAGGTTAGCAAGATTGCTTTGCCGTCTGCATGTGATGTTAGTGCGTTGTTGAGAGACAACCGGAATGTTTTGGAAACACATGATAGAGGTGGAAAAGAGAGGACAGAAAAGGAGAGTGTGTAAAGGGAAGATAAAAATAATACTTAAGTGTGTTGCCGGTTTCGTTGCTCGGTAAATTCGCAGGTCTTTACACTCGTCGGTCTTCACGCGAGGAGGCTGAACACGAGGGCTGAACGCTTCCGCGTCAGTGCACAGACATCAAAGAAATACTGTGGCTGCGTCCGAAATGGCATACTTCTCTACTATATAGTAGGGGGAAAGCAGTAGGCAAGCGAATAAGTATGTCTGAATCCTTAGTATTCATAAAAGAGTAGGCAAGAATTACCTGGGTAACGTACTAATTCTCGCGAGATTCGGACATGCGTCTACATGGGCCGTTTCTCAATGCCAAGTATGCAAAGTTCAGACTTGCGTCCTTGGTAGTTCGGACTTCGCAAGTTCGACTCGGGAGTGCGAACTCCCGAGGATGGGAGGACGCAAGTCCGGTAATTCTGCAAATGGAACAGCAGCGTACTTGATAACGTCAGTCAGCTCGCCTTGGCTACTCCGGTTATCTTCACTGTATGTATACAATACGACAAAATATGATATCAAACACCACTGCCTCTTTTCGTTTTCATTTAAACATATTAATAGCCACAAAAATGTAGTTCAGGGAATGTACATACATTACAGTGAAACGAAATATTATATCAAACATCATTGCCTTTTTTCTGTTTCATTTAAAATATTGATAGGCTCACAAAAATGTGGTTCATGCAATGCGTACATGCATTACAATAAAACGAAATATCAAACACCACTGCCTTGTCATTTTCTTCAAAATATAAAACACAACCATCATTTCGTTTTCATTTTAAAAATATAAAACATATTAATATGTGGTTTAGGTAATATGTGCACATATTCTCTGATTATCTTCACTGAATGTATAATAAAATTAAATATGACAAGCACAACTCTGCCTTTTTTGTTAAATGTCAGTTTTAATGAACAAAAATAGCCCTTATAAAAGAATAAGTATAAAGTATAAGAGACTTATGTAATAGGAAATAAAGACAAAAGCAAACAATTTGGTCAAATGTATGCAACAAAGTCAGCGTTGTATTACGATTAATAAATAAATAATTTATTAAACATAACTTTGTGCTCAGCCAAAACGATATAACCTGGAAGAAATAATAGATTCATGAGACCAAAGATTGCCTGTCAGATTTACCCAAAACAAATTTTACCTCATGTTTAACCATTACCAGAGACATCAGAGCCAGCGGCAAATGTCAGAAGGACTAACCGAGGTGAAACTGCTCTCGGTGGATACATGAGCACTGAGCGCCCGGTGATCGCGTGGAGCTCACGTCTCCGAAATCGTTGAAGCATTTTCAAATAGGCGCTATTTTTATAAATAAACTGCAGGTTTGAGTTTTAAACAACTACATTCTTGCCTGAAATACTCTTAGAACTGCATTTCATGACACGATAACAGTAATATTTTAAAAATTATGCAGGTTTTCTCCTCCGCCATTAACGCTCGCTGGTTGGTGTGAAATGCATTCTGGGATACCTGGCTGCCTCAAGTTCGCACAAGTCACCTCTGGATGCATCCTTGATAAAACGGGCAGAGCAAGAACACATCCAGGGATTTGAAGTGTACTTGGCTAGATGTGAACTTTGAATTGGAACAGTACTTGGGCGACGACTGATGACGTTTCACAAGTCCACAAGAACACAAGTACAGACAAGAACGCATATTGAGAAACAGCCTTAAAGTGCGTCCGAATATGCCTACTTACCTGCTATTTAGTAGGAGAAAAGAGTATGTGAAGAAAGTAGTATGTCAGAAACCTCAGTATTCATAAAAGAGTAGGCGAGAAATCCCCGGATGTCCTACTGCTTCAGCCCAGATTCTGAAGTGTTCATCGATGGGTAATTTTCAATCCCAGAAGCCCACGCAAGAGGATACGTCATCATCGAACGTGAAGGAGAACAGCGACGAGGGCGTTTACAAATGTGAGTAATACAAACCAAAAACACGGTTCCCTGTGTTAAAATCGCTTTTGTTGAACTATTGTAGAGTAAACTGATGATTTGCATAAGGTGTAAAGACGTTAAATAGTATATTTGTGATTTTACTGTAAAAACACGTTTTATTATGAGTAGCGAACAGGGGAGCTCCAGTAAGCACACGCACATCTCCAAAGTGAGTTTACATAAACCATATACATCTTAAAGACGATTACTAAATGTCTATTTAATATCTGACAGGAAAATGTTCTAAAAGAATTGCAGATGAGCACATCACAACATGAAACTCTGAGTGAGTGATGTATGAGCTGAATATGTAGAATTCACTGTTGTCAACACTGCTCTAGATGAATGTAAGTAATGTAAATAAACAAATCTACATAGAGTAACTAAACATAAGTTATCTATTTTATTTGTCCATTAGTATTGTTGATAAATTGTGGAGCACTTGTGTTAAATAAAAAGCGAGTTAACATAACATGTAAATGCAGTATTGAGCAGATAAATCACAGAGGTGACTTGAATCTTGAGACACACGTGTGTTTATCTAGTGCAGAGTGACTTGAAGAAGGAATGCCGCCATCAAAGGCTCTCAGTGAGTATACTACAGAAAAGAATAAAACATATTTTAATTCTAGTTTATTTTAATTATTGTAATTTCAAACAGAGTTATTACAGCACTTTTCTGATTCTTGATTTCTGTGCATTTGCTGCAGATCTTTTGTGGTGGAGCAGGACCTGCAAGGTCCATCACTTCACCTCTTACTGCCTCATCTGGACTGGATGTTGCTGTGGTCTCTTCATCATCAGTGACCCCAGAGCCAGCGAGAACATCTAGAGAAAGACCAAAAGACATTGAGGATGTGATTTTGGTCAAGTTGGTTCTGCTGATTTCTGTTCATACAACATCACTCAATGGAGCCTGAGTTTCAGAAGCTTCAAAAGCATCATCAAATAAAGTCATGAAGCTTCTGAAAGTCAGGCACCATTAACTGATATTGTATGAACAGAAACCAGCAGAAAAAACTTAACCAAAATCACCTTTTGTGTTCAGAAAAAAAACAAGGATTGAACAGTGTGCAGCTGAGTAAATAATGACTGAATTTATATGTTTGGGTGAACTAACCCTTTAAACCCCCCAAATAGAAATTGTATGAAATATGTATGCATTTATATAGTAGTACCTTGACGAAATAAGCAGCTTTATTGAGCGTTTGTGCCCAAGACACAGAAAAGGATTTACAAAAATCACATTTACATTTCTGCATTTGGCAGACACTTTTATCTGAAATGACTTACAGTGCTCTTATTACAAGGACCTCAATCCCCCTGCAGCAACCTGGAGTAAAGAGCCTTGCTCTAGGACACACCAGCTCAGTGCTTTAGCCCACTAAACCACAAAAGTAATGAAGCTATGACAAAAATTAGCATGTAATTGTAAACATATGAAATGAAATGCTGACAACATGAATTGTAAAATTTTACAGGTAGTCGTGCTCATGGAGAGCAGCACACAAATGTTTGGAGCAGACAGAGGAAGTCAGATTGTCCTGCACATGTTCAAGATTGTGTGGTTCAGGGGCGTCATCATAGTCTTCCTCATCCTCTCTGTGCACTCAGGCAACGATAGCCTCGATGTCCCTTTCCCATCCATGATCAGATTCAGTCTGAGTGCAGCAGTGATGGTCATGATGGATAGCAGAGACAGGTGAAGGTGGACACGGTGGCAGTGGCGTAGACAGGGGAGGGGCCATGGGGGCACTTGCCCCCCCTGAAAACTGATTGGCCCCCCAGTGTGCACCCACCCTTCAACGTGTCTGTCAGTCAAAAATTCAAATCATATCTTTTGGCTAGCATTTGAATTCCGCGATGATCTGAACAACTGGAGCTGCTGTTTTCCAATGAAAAAAGCACATGGTAAGTTGATCTATTTTATATTCCTTATTATTATTTTTCAATTAGCGAGTTGTTGCAGCGCTAGATTTTGGTACCGTCTTTCAGTGTTAGGACAGACCAGGTTTGATGTTAGTTCCTAGACCAAGATAATAATCAGAATGCTCTGTGGCTGAATGTAATACATAATAAATAATTAACACAATCAGGGTTTTCCTGCTTTGAGATTTCTTTTTTTCGGTCGATACTGAAGTGGTCTTGAGTTAACGTTACGTGACAGACTGCACTTGCGAATTTAAAGATTTCTAATAACTTGACTTTGATTTGAGAACTCTAAATTAAATCTAAATTAAATATCGCTTGACTCGATATGACTTTATAAGAATTATTATTAAACAAAAAAAAACAAAATTTAAAATATTTGCGACAATAGCCTATACAAAATGCAAGCCACAGAGGCCTCTGGTCAGATCTATGCGGCTGCATGACGCTGTGCAAACACAGAACAATATAGGGGTAGAGAGAATCTACGAACAAATTTTGGGGTATGCACAATTTGCAACCCGAGCATGACCTCGAACTTCGTTCACCACATGTACAGTATGGGTATGCACCTGTTTCTTATGGATTATTTGACTAATATCTAGAGATTATTAAGATATTTTGTATGTGTAGCTTGTGTTTTATAAACCTTGTTAATAATCATTAATAGCACGTTTTGTAGTTTCAATAATGTGACCAATGTCAAATTTAACGTTTCGTTTAGAAACTTAGTGCTTTAAACCTTTCACACATATTTAGTTTCTGTCATCATTTACTCTTCCTCATGTTATTCCTAACCTTCATGATTTACTTTCTTCCATGAAACAAAAAAAAAAGAAAAGAAAATGCTTTTGTCCACTGTAATGTAAGGCAGTGGAAAACAAATCAAGCTCTATTTTGATCACCATTGACTTTTATTATATACAGTATGGACAAACATTCTTCACAATTCGAGGACACTTAATTTCCAGAGATATCGTCGACTTGACTGCACAGACACTATTTAAACTGAACCGAGCTGGACCTTGACATCACTAAATTCAATAATGAAATGCCTGAACAAATACACAATATAAGATTGGCCCCTCTGTATTTATTCTTTTACTCATGTATTCATGTTTCCTGTTTTCAGTAAATAAAATATAATTGTTTCATTAACTTGTGCATTAATTCATTACTTGACTGAAAATTTAGATGTATT
>NW_015641015.1:185893-186047 GCF_001515625.1 Sinocyclocheilus rhinocerous
GAGGAAAACCTTACTAGGTAGTGTTGTGGAGTTACTGATGCTATGAGGTGATAGTGCACCTGTCCCTCTTATGTTATTTTTTTATTATTATTACTGCAGAACTTATAATTACATACAAGCTCAGGGAAAGATGGTAGTATCTTTAACAATGAAC
>NW_015641015.1:186253-193379 GCF_001515625.1 Sinocyclocheilus rhinocerous
TACTGCAGAACTTATAATTACATACAAGCCCAGGGAAAGATGGTTGTATCTTTAACAATGAACAATCATAATGACAAACAGTAGAAAACATAAATATAATGGGTTTGCATACACCATAGTATGAGATTATATACACAGAAAAAAGGCACAATGACAAGGTTAAACAGCTTTGAATAATCATAATATTCATATAATCAATGCATCAAAATATTGCATTTGTTGTTGTTGTTTATAAGCCGGAGGGATGAAATGAGAGTTAAATTCAACGAGAAAAAGAGGAAAACAGGAGATTTAAGCCGGTTTTGCTTGTAGATGAAAAATTTCAAATTTTTGCACATAAAATAAAGAAAGTAACAACATATTCAAGAGATAACAATTTTGGGTTTTCGTAATAAAAAATAATATATTTAAGGATTTAACTGTGGGTCATATTAGTAGGGTTAAAACTATAAAAATTTAAATCAACCCAAAATGTATTGGTTATACTACAATCACAATAAAAGGGCAGCTGTTTCTTCAACAAGACCACAAAATGAGGAAATTTCATAAACATCAAAATATTTACAGAGAGATTAATTAAACCTGTCGCTCATATCTTTTAAGTTGTTGCACTTGTAACGTCGTAGATCACATGATAACGTCAACATGGCGGATGATGCCTGGATCGCATTCATACTTAACGAGATTTGGCTGTAGAGTCTGTACCTACTCTTTTAGCGCTCTGTAAGTAAGTACGTAATGAAATTAAGTACCTACTCATTGAGTAGGCGGTTTCGGACGCAGCCACAGAAATAGAACAAAAGGGACATAACAAATGTCCCATCATTCCAATGTACCTGGTGGGAGAGCTGGAGGAACTCCTCGATCGGGCGGCCATATTGGGTTATGGAGAGAATTAGTGTGGCTGGATCAGATAAAATGGAGCTCATTCTGCTGTGTTGTCTGTTGAGGTTTAGTCTTCTGTCAGGGTACACAGGCCAGAGAGATGGAGAGTAAAGTTCAACAAGCTTTATCGAAACACAGCAGAATGGATTAGGGAATGGATGAACAGGTATGCATAGAAGATGCAGCAGGAGAATGACCATACGGGTAAGGTGCCACACACATTTACAGTCACTGATGAATAGATAAACACTTTCCTTTCTTTTCTTACAGGGTGAACACACGACACTTGGAGAAGGAAACATGGAGCTGGAGATCGGAGATAGGAGACTTGAGTGAGGGAACGAACAACAGGTAAGTAGACTTCAGGTGAGTAACCATCCAAGGAGAACATCGGGTGGGTCTTAGACGAGACTAGACCCTGTGTGTGTGTGTGTGTGTGTGTGTGTGTGTGTGTTGGTGACAGAACTGGTGACCGAGACACTATCTATCTATATTGTAAGGTCCACCAAATTGGCCCAATGAAGGTATCCAGTGGTGACTGAAGGTTTCCTGCATGTTCGGTCTTTTAAGTGCGCAAAGTAATTTAATTTCAATTAAATTCTTCTGACTCCATTTTTATGACTTCGAATTTAGGTTAGAATACCTATTACTGTTATTTCTCATTCATAAGATAATTTATTTAGACATATGATTATTCTATTTAACTCTTCTTCTTGTACTTTTTTTTCATTTGGATTCCTATAAAAGTTGGAGTCTAGTACCGGCCGGGTATACGGATCTCATACTCACAAACTCATCAGTTGTTCAAAGCGACGTTCACTTGCAGGAGGCAAGCTTCTAGAGGGCACATAAGTCTGAAGTAATGAATTTAGGTAAACGGGTGCAGAGCCAGTGGTGGTTTTGTAGGCAAACATCAATGCCTTGAATTTTATGCGAGCAGCTATTGGTAGCCAGTGCAAATTGATAAACAGAGGTGTGACGTGCATTATTTTTGGCTCATTAAAAATTAATCTTGCTGCCACGTTCTGGATTAATTGTAAAGATTTTATAGAACTGGCTGGAAGACCTGCCAAGAGAGATCTTTCATCTTTCATTTTAAGACCACGCCCTACCCCGCCTAACAAACGTTTCTCATGCGGAGATATGTTGATGTGTGTGCGTCTGTGTGGAAGCCCACAGTTTCCGAAGTAAGAAGGGAATATTACTGTATTTATTAGTTTTCTGTTTCAGGTATGGTTCTGTATGTCTATCTATGTCCATCAGTTTACATTGTAATGATGCTTGCAAACTCACGCCGTGCCGTGAATCGGTCTGTTTTAAACTAAAAGACAGATAACAGACGTTTTCTCATGCTGAGAGATAAGCAGATGTATGTGTGTGAGAAAATATCATATATGGTGTTAAAACAATAAATTACACAGCGGATGATAAGAGCTCCTATTCTCTGTTTTTATTTAAGCTCCATTAGATGAGGCATGTTCGGAACATTCTCTTGCCGTTTACTGTTGCTGTCAGGGACTATGGGCTGGCCTGGAAGACAAGGGGCAGACAGTGTCTAAACAAGATGTAAGAGTGGAGCAGAAAGTATCAGTAGCACTGTTAGCATCAAAAGATGCTAACAGTTTAGGGGAAGGAAGCGAAGATGAAACCATAGCAGATACCCGGGAGGGTGAGAGTGAACGTAGGTTACGTCGAAAGATGACATGTGGAGGGGTATGTGTTGTGTCAGGAACCATGTTGAGGTTAAGAGTGAGGAGGTGAACAGTGAACTAATGGCAAATGTTAGCCAGATCCATTACTATCCTGACGCAGATATGGGGTAACATGGATACAACATTAACTACTAGAGCCAATCATTTCAGAGTAAACAGAATCAATACATATGTATCAATTTATCATCAGTCAGGTAAATATGTATTATGCCAATTACATAGTCAATTCACAGATAATCAATACAAGGCATCAAATTCTCAAAGATAAATCTGAGTAAAAGATGCATACCTGACTTCAGAAAAATACATAGTATGGACACACTCTACGATACAGGCTCATCTGGCTGCAGAAGTGCCCTGATCTACTTGCAACATTACCTTAAGTTGTGGCAGAATGGAATCCGATCACCAATTGATTATTTATTTTATATTATGCTGTTGACCAATTAGAAGAAGTGGATACTTTGTGACGAATTATTTACGGAGGGGTATTTTCATGTGAACGGAAGTGAAAGTGAATGGAAGAACCTGAACGAATGTGAACGGAAGTGACTGGTGACGTGTGTGCTGTGCCAAGTCGCGAAGCTATGAAAATATGTGCTGCTGACTGAACAATGGGAGAAGTTCTGTGCTCCGGTATGAGAAATGAGTCCGCCTGGGAGGAAAACGTGAGGTGAAAGAGCGAGCAGTGACCAGTTTGTGTGGCTTATGCTTAGTGCTGGGCGGTATGACCAAAAATTTCTATCACGGTATTTTTCAAAATTATACCGGTTTCACGGTACATCAGAAAAATACATAGTATGGACACACTCTACGATACAGGCTCATCTGGCTGCAGAAGTGCCCTGATCTACTTGCAACATTACCTTAAGTTGTGGCAGAATGGAATCCGATCACCAATTGATTATTTATTTTATATTATGCTGTTGACCAATTAGAAGAAGTGGATACTTTGTGACGAATTATTTACGGAGGGGTATTTTCATGTGAACAGAAGTGAAAGTGAATGGAAGAACCTGAACGAATGTGAACGGAAGTGACTGGTGACGTGTGTGCTGTGCCAAGTCTCGAAGCTATGGAACTATGTGCTGACTGAACAATGGGAGAAGTTCTGTGCTCCGGTATGAGAAATGAGTCCGCCTGGGAGGAAAACGTGAGGTGAAAGAGCGGGCAGTGACCAATTTGTGTGGCTTATGCTTTCCTGGGGTTGGATGCCGTGACGGTGTGATCGAGAGTGCAGCTGGGACGCCAAGACACAAACTCTCTCTTTCGGGTGCCGGCAAAGGTGCGTGCCTTGGATTAAGCCTCACCGAATGTTCTCCTGGTCTGTGCTGCGAACGAAGCTCTAGCTACTCACCTGATACTTCATTTGAAGAAGACAGCGGCACTGGGTACAAACTGGACGCACACACATTACATGCACACACCACGCACGTCAAACAGACACGCCACCCCACACATACATGTAAGCATTTTTTTTTCTTCAGTTTGCTTTGCTTTAACGTAAAAAAGAAAGAAAGTTTGAATGCGGAACTGAGTTGTAAATTCCATAAGTGAATGGGTTTGCTCTGACTAAGTTATTCTTCATTTATGTTTTGGGTGCTTGTGTTCAATCGTGACTGAGACTAAGCGCATACCAATGTATGGGAAATCGCCAGTGAGCAAATGTCTTAACCGTGATAACTGAAGCTGAGTGTTATGTTTTGCTGTGTTGGGGTATGTGATTCTTGATGGGTTTTCTAAAATAAATTTGCAAATGAAATGTTTTTTTTTTCTCTGAGTTTAATTTGATTCTGCTCCCTTTCAAGTCCTCCATATGTACTGGTGGTTTTTAATGAGCTATCCAGAGTTAACTTATTGACAGGATTAAAGGCCTGTCTGGTGCCCAAACAAACAAATAAAAATTTTATAGAATAAATTGAGATTAAATTTTATAAAGTTGAGGGGCTACCACCGTTAGAAAGTACTCAGACCAAGACAAACATCCTCCAAATGGAGACAGGACAGATGGAAATTTGCATGAAAGACAATGGGAAATGGCACATCCTCTACAGTGAGCAAAATATCTCTAAACTCTTAGAATCTGTATTACTTTTAAGGGCCAGTTTTACTAAACAGGGCAAATTAGCGTGAGAGCACAATTCCAAAACAGTGCCGGTGGCCGTGGAAATTTCTGTGGGTGATTTATTAACAACACGCAAATTAAAGTACACAGACACAACATCTCATTTGCATATCGACCAACGGAATATACCAAGCACAGTGCAAATTAGCATAGTCGCAAATAAAGAATAAAGAAATAAAGAAGCCACAGTTCATTGAAAAGAACTGGAGGCCAAAAAATTAAGGTTTGCTAGAAGCTTTGATAGAGCTGGTATTGAGTGACTCCTAGTTGAGAGTTCGAAGTCGTCTTTTATTTCCTAAAGCAAATTAAAAATAACATGGCTTGGCAAACTATATGTTCGGATAATGTATTCTTCTGGCATTCCAAATAAATTAATACGTGTGGAAAAAATCCTCTCCCTTATACCACCAGCTCTCTGTTCTCTGCGGTTCCTTCTCTAGCAACAATAATTGCAGCCATTTCAAGCGTAAAATAGTTTAAAACATGCTTTTTTGTTGGCGTTAAACAATGGCACAAATACCAGTAATTTGACAAGCGCAAACGTTAGTAAATCTCATTGCGTGATTCATTTTAATAAAAATATTTTTTTTGTCTGAAAGGGAAACTCCTACAAATACATATTTAATAAGGTCAGGCGCAAAAATAACTGTCCATGCCTTTTCAGCGCTAATTCTTCACTGCTCGTCTTTGGTAAAAACCTGACAGTAATATTTTAACGTCAAAAGATGGTTTGCCAAAAGACGTTTCTTGGAAGATTGAGACCAGTCGCACAGACACAATTCAAATGATACCAAGTATGACTGTGATTATCACTTGCATTAATGTAAAACATTATATTATGTTATTGACCATTCTGAGTGAGATGAGTGGAGGGAGGATGGTGAGGGGAAGGAAGTGGATGAAAAGAAATTAATGCATAGGTGAGAAAGACATTTTCCCGCATATTCTCTCAGTGAGGTGTGGAAACAGATGCCTTGTCTCAGAAGATCAAAGTGTCGGAGGTTCTTCAAATCTTGCTATATATATATATATATATATATATATATACATGAAAAGTAGACTGAAAGTACACTCTTATTTTTATTTTAAATAAAGTATACTGAGTATACTTTAGTATACACTTTAAAGCCAGCAGTAGAGAGGACCATTTTAGGAAAGTGTAGCCAAAGATCTTTTTGAGTTACAAAGTGATGTTAAGGCTGAATATGTAAATACATGTTCAACAGTAAAAATAAAACACACTGTCACTGTTGTAGAAACATGTCCCATCTTCACTTTCAGTGCAGAGTTAAAAACGAAGAATGTAAACAATGAAAACTGGCCATATTCAGAGAGTTTGCTGAGAAAGACAAGAGATACCACAGTGACCAGAGAAATGAGAAAACAGACAAACTAAATGAACAAGTGATGAAAATGGTGTTGAAGCGTTTGACTTTTCTCCATTATCACAACATATTTATTGCACAAAGGAAGTATAAATGTATTTACACAGGGATTACAATCATGGTGAAACAGTGAATGATTTTCACAGCATATGACATAAACAGTTTGTTGTTGTTGTTGTTTTCAGGTAAGCTAAATAACATGCTTCTTGTGGTACATCATGCACCGCCACTCCCTATACGCAGAGTATGCAGTTTGAGTAGGGTACCATCTCACAGGGGGGGCACCATCCCAGTTGCTCAAAAAAAAAAAACGTGATGCGCCATTCCTGCATCCATGCCCGCGAGCCCGCGAGCACCTCATGATCATAATTGATGGACAACTATCTATGCCCGTGAAAAGACAATAGCAATCCGGCGTCTGAGAAAAAAAATAAAATAAATGAAAACGAAGCCTGTGCATCACTTTCAGGTACATTTATAATCCTGTGAAACTTTTTTGGCTGTTGACGTTAATAACATGTTTTAATGTTGATAATAATTTCACCACCAACAACGCATCTAATATTCTCTCAGAGTTTCCATGTCCCCTTGCGAAAATTAGCCATGGTTTCAACACGAATAAAACCAAAAATCATGGTTCTTGTAGCCATGGTAACTACAAATTAACCATGGTTTTGTTACTTCAAATAATAATTTACAAAGAAGTATTAACATAATATATTTTTGTGGTAATAAAAATAGACCTAAGCCAACAACAGCCTTTAAAATTACTTAAAATGCAACAATGAGGCAATAATGATTGGTTAATTAATAATTATATGGTTTCATTGAATAACACTGTTAAAATACATAATGTAATACAAAGTAAACAATTTATGTACATTACATGTTATTACAAATGCCTGCAAAGGGAGCCAAAATAATTGCTGCTGTTATACTTACAGGACGATCAAATCCTTGTTTAATTGGCAATTAACCAAACATTTAATTCAAATATCCACTTAATCTTTCATTTTTGG
>NW_015641015.1:193507-199884 GCF_001515625.1 Sinocyclocheilus rhinocerous
TACAAATTAACCATGGTTTTGTTACTTCAAATAATAATTTACAAAGAAGTATTAACATAATATATTTTTGTGGTAATAAAAATAGACCTAAGCCAACAACAGCCTTTAAAATTACTTAAAATGCAACAATGAGGCAATAATGATTGGTTAATTAATAATTATATGGTTTCATTGTAATTGCTGCTGTTATACTTACAGGACGATCAAATCCTTGTTTAATTGGCAATTAACCAAACATTTAATTCAAATATCCACTTAATCTTTAATTTTTGGCCACCTCTTTGCAATAGATGACACAGCCTCTATAATTTCTTCAACAAAAAACATGTGGACATTACAACCCTTACAAAAACTAACCATGGTTTTATCGTAGTATGGTTATCATGGTTTAATCTTTTGCGTGATTTCTGAATTCTTGAGACTATAAAATCAATCAGACAACTGTATTAATAAAATCATAGCCACAGGTAACTGTCTAGAGCTACAATAATAATTTGTAAATAATACAATTTAATTACAATTTATTTATTTATTTACTTTTCTATTTTATTAAAGTTCTATTTTGACCCCTATAGTACAAGGTGTTTTTTTTTTTTTTACATCCACAATATTTGAGGGAGGGGGCACAACAATACAATCCTGCTTAGGGCACCCATTTGGCCAGCAGCGGCCCTGGGTACATGTTTATTTCCAGCACAACAAAATACACTCTGTATAAGATGTCTGTTCATCTGTTCTGTTCTAATAACAGCTGATTTAAAACACGCTTTTCCTCCCTTTTTCAAACTGAAACATACCATTTGTAACATAAAATTAACCCTCACATTCTTGCTGTAGTGCACTTATCATTAAGTAAATGAGCAAGAGATAAAATCAGAGTTAACACACACACAAAAAAAGTTAGTAATAAAAAATAAATACAATAAACAGTATGGTTAAAAACGAAACATACTTTTTTGCATACTGATTTTTCCAGAACGAGCTAAGCTTTTGCCTGTCAGGTGTGTGCTTCCCTAAAGGCCTTCTATGATAAAAAAAATAGCAAACCCCACATATTATAAAAATGCATAATATATAAGTACAGTGTGAACACAGTAAGATTCTTGATGGAGAAATTTCTTGATGGAGAGAGAAGAATGTGCCGAAATCCACAGCTGGGCAGAAACTCCTAAAAGACACTGTCAAACAGCCGCATTGACCGCATAATATTTGCATCCTTAGATAAACAGAAAAGAAAGACAAGTAAATGGCAAGAGTCACATTTTCCTGCAGGATATTCCAGAAAGCAAACATTTAGTAAGTTAAGTAACTATAACTTTTAGTAAGTTATCCCAGAGAAAGCCATTAACTTCAACTTTCAGTCCCCAAAACTGGGGGAACTTTAATAGCAACTTACTCCAAGAACCTGTGGTCCAGAGTTAGTTTACTTCAGGTTAATGTCTCTCAGCTTCACATGTGTTCCCTTCTGCTGAGGCTCCAGTGTGCATGGCAGCACAGACTACACGTCATATTATAATTATATAGCATTACTACAGCACAGTTTATTTTACCCTACAAATCTTAAACCCAACATTTTCTCCTCTAACACATTGCTGCATTTTTCTCCAATGGGATGTTTTCTATATACATTTTATTTTAAAAATGCAATTATGATGCATGTTGTGCATATGCTTGTCACAATATACAGTTACACCAGGGGCCGGATTCACAAAAAATAAATTAGATAAGATAAAAGATAAATTCCATGAAGTTCATAATAATGTTCTTCAGTGCAATTCTTGAAAAATTCTTAAGTTCTCAAATATGTTCTTAAGAAAAAATTAGTCTTTATCTGACTGAATACATGACTGAAGACACACTGATAAACTCACACTTAACGAAGTTCATAATAATGTTCTTCAGTGCAATTCTTGAAAAATTCTTAAGTTCTCAAATATGTTCTTAAGAACCTAATTTTTTCTTAAGAAAAAATTAGTCTTTATCTGACTGAATACATGACTGAAGACACACTGATAAACTCACACTTAAAGGATTGTCTTTTTGTTCTTCCTCTAGATTACCCTAATAATCATAAAAAGCGCACACACTATTCTCGTGGTGACCGGCTTGACTGGCGCTCGGCTTCGTGTTTTTAATGTGCAGCGTTTTTGAACAGTTACTTTTAAAGAGCCTTGTTGTATTGGGAAGCTATTGATAAAATGCATAAAATTAACTTGTCTCAAGTTGCAGCGACCTGTTTTATTCATGTTTGTGCTGTGTTTTTTGCGTTCTCTTCTGAGTGAATTTTTGGGAATACAACATTTTATTAACTTGTTTCTTAAGTTAAAATATAAGAAAAAAATGGCAGTTAAGAAGACTTTTTTTCTTAAGAATGTTTTGTGAATCCAGCCATAGTTGTACAAGGGATGATTCTGGGACTGTGAACAAGCAATGCATACTGTTTAATCAACTTTGGGTTATGTTATGATAATCGCAATGTCATGATGTCAAGTTAAACCTGCTCTCTGGAATACTCCCTGGAGATATTTCATCTTTGATTATGATGTTTTGCATTTTGATAAAAATAATAAGTTGTAGAGATCAACCTTTTGACATGACTCCATGAACTCCTCAATAGTGATCAATCCATCATGGTTTCTGTCCATTTTCTGGAAAAAAAAGTTAATAAAGTTCCAGATGCATAATTAAATCCTTGAAAAGAGGTGAAAATCCTTGAGTTCAAGCAATATACAGTGTTGTGAAAATGTATTTGCCCCATCCTGATTTCTTTTTTTTTGTATATTTCATACAAAATAGTTTTAGATCACATGAAATGCAACATAAACCAGGCAACCTGAGTAAACACATAATACAGTTTTTATTTATTAATTAATTTATTTAGTCATTCATTTTAAAGCAAAAAAGTTATTTCACAGCTGTCACCCATGGGAAAAACTATTTGCCCTATTAAACTTAAAATCCAGCTGTGCCACCTTTAGCAGCAATAACTGCAACCAAACGCTTCCGATAACTGGAGATCAGTCTTTAGCAGTGCTGTGGTGGTATTTTGCCTCACTCTTCTTTGCAGAACTGCTTTAGTTCTGTCACATTAGAGAGAATTCGAGTGTGAACTACCCATTTAATGTCCTGCTACAGCATATCAATTAGGCTCAAATCAGGACTTTGACTAGACCGCTCCAAAACAGCCTTTTCATGGCGGAGTTGCTCCTATGCTTTGGATCATTGTCAAGCTGTATAATCCAGTTGCACTTACAGACTGAAGACCGGACATTATCCATTTTGGGAAAATTATTGTAGACTGATAAGACGAAAGGGGGACATTTTAGACGAGAGTGGTCCTGTTACATCTGGTATAAACTAAACACTAAATTCCACTAAAAGAAAATCATATGTACAGATTTTCTGGTAGAGAGCAGAATTCATGTTTCCCTCAACTGCTGTTGGGAAGGTTCACTTGTCACAGAAGGATAAAGATGACAGAGGTTGTTGCAGTGAGTGGTATTTGTTAGACTTTAAATAGAGGTAATGAACAATGAAACATGACGAGGGAGGTGCGTAGAACACAATCACATCAATGGTAAAGTAGCACAACCAATAACAGTCCTTTTTTGGAAATGTCCGATGAAGAAGACGAATAGTACACACAATGCTTGATGGTCATACTCAGAAGGTGAATTAAGGGTGAATATACTGTATATACAGTCCATGATCGGGGTTGTGATGAGGGTCAGGTGATGATGATCAGTATTCTGGTGAATGAGACGGCACAGGGGGTGCAGAACCAGGCGGATGCATTACAGTACCTACCCCCCTCCACAGACCACTCTTGAGGTCCAAGACCTCCGACACTGGCCCAGCCTCTTCCATGCGGTGCAAGACAGTTAGGATTGGCTGCATGGAAGGCATCAAGTAAGGCCAGATCCAGGATGTTGTCTCAAGCCTCAAACCTTCTTTTCCTCTGGTCCACAAATGTATCCCTGGCGGAGACCCTCCTCCACATACTCTTCTACAGTCTTCTGCTCTGGCTGAGAAAGGGTGTAAACACCCATGTGGAAGTTTGATGTCTGGAAGGATGTCAATAGCATGGGCAATGAGGTGGAAGTGCAGAGGCCTCATATGCAGAGAAGAGGGAGGGAAAGCCTTGGTATTCAGAAGAGATGTGAGTGTTCTGATTGATGGATAGACTTTCAACAGTGGTGGGACATATATACAATGGCAGTGGAGATGGACTGGAGGAAGGATGATGGATGGGAAACGTGATGCAGCAGTGGTGACAGCTCTGGTTCCATTTGAGGATTTCTCTTGTAATCCTTGATACTTGTGGACAGTGTTGGATGAACCAGGATCTGCCAAGGATGAAGGTGCTGTGGATGTAGGAAGAAGGTAAAGAACTTTGCCTCCTTTGCGGCAGACTCTCACTTGCAGTTGTAACATGGGTGATTAATGGGTGATACGTCTTTTACCCAGCTGCTGTCCCACGACTGACTGAATGGCCAACTGGGTGTTCAGAGAGATGGGCCAGAGGAGTAATCTTTTGCTGAGCTCCTGGGAGATGAAGTTGCCTACTGACCCTGTGTCAACGAGGGCATCTACAACACAAGAGACATCTGAGGCAGTAACAGTCTGAGGCAACATTAGTTCAGGAGGACATCCCACAGGGGTCAGTTCTCAGACCCACTTTGTTTTGTATCTATATGATGCAGCTTGGAGACATTATAATAAAGTATGGTCTGGGGTTTCACTGTTATGCTGATGACACGCAGATCGATGTCAGCTTACTCCTAGACCCTAATCTCGCAATTACATCCCTCACCTCCTGCTTGGAAGAAATAAAGGTGTGGATGCATGACAATTATCTTAAACTAAACAATCAAAAACTGAGCTGCTACTTGTTGGTATGCTGACAGCTTTGCGTAAATGTAATGGTCTCAATCTGTTTACTGATTTTGACTTACTGTCTCCAGCATCACAGGTGTGAAATCGAGGTGCTGTTTTAGTCTCACAATTGTCATTCGATGCCCATATTAAAACAGTCTCAAAATCTGCATTTTTCCATCTCAGAAACATTGCCAGACTTTGACCATCTTTATCTCTGCCTGATGTGAAAAGGCTTATCCATGCCTTTATTATGTCGAGACTAGATTATTGTAACGGCTATACACTTTATTCGGCTCTCCCTGATAAGTATATTAAGCAAATGCAGTATATTCAAAACTCCGCTGCACATGTACTGACATGGTTGCAGTAAACGGATCCAGGCCCAATCTTACTGGATCCATGCTGTTACGGTCTTGTCTTCTGACACAGAAGGTGACGAAGGTTGTTACAGTGAGTGGTATTTATTAGACAATCAGTGGTGGTAATAAACAATTAAACACTATGAGGATGGTGAGTAGAATTAGGGGCTCCGCTATGGTTTGCGGGCCCCCTGAACAGCATATTAACTCGGGCCCCCTGGGTAAAAATCGTTTTCCGGGGGGTTTCCCCGTTGGTGGAAATCGTGTTCCACATTCCCCGGATTTCCATAATTAGGCCTGGTTGCATCTAGTTTCATAGATTTGGGAATTTTTCAGAATTTTCACATCGACCCAGTTGGTGTTAGATAACTTCAATATATAACATTATTGTTTAAAGCTATATTATTACTTGAGTTACATTTATTTTGTTAGATTTTGTTTTCATTTTTGAAACAATTAAGTTTGAGATATAAACAAAAATGAAAGGAATCAGGATGGGGGCAAACACATTTTCACAGCAGTGAATGTATTACTTTCCATTAATTGTAGCTGATGTGGAGAGAGAACATGGAGTTCCTTTAGTAATTGTGTTCCTTACTTTTTAGCAAACAAAAATGTTTGGGTCACAACATGGACATTAATGAACATCCTGTGTGTTTGTGTTCACCTGAAAGAAGTTTTCCACATGTTCTCTGGGAGTATCATCATGTATGGAGGGATACACATACTTCCCCATCAAATTATAAATCGACTTCATGATCTTCATCATCTCCTGGGAGACCGAAACCGCATACACACACATATGCTTTTACATTAATCTTTCTAGACATTAAACTGATCAAAGCATCATTTCAAGTACCTCTCGTGTGATGAATCCATCTTTATCAAGATCATAGAAATTAAATGCCCAATTTAACCGGTCATATATTGAGCCTCTAAGGATGAGTGACAGACCAGCAACAAACTCCTGTAAAATGACAATAATAAGAATTATAAATATGTCAGGAAACAAACAAACAAATAAAATCTTAACTAGAAGACCGGTTACAAGCTTTGTTGTAGACCCACCGCTCTGCACCCCAGACAGCAGACAGTTTCGGCCCAGATCCGGCCCACATCTGGCCCGCATGGATTTCACAT
>NW_015641015.1:199928-231343 GCF_001515625.1 Sinocyclocheilus rhinocerous
GGATTTCACATGGGCCAGATGTGGGCCGGATCTGGGCCAACACTATGTTGCTGTCTGGGACATTTATGTCTCTCTTATCTGACACACACAGTTCAGCTCATAGATCTTCTCCTAACCAGTTGATGATATGAATCAAGTGTGTTAGATAAGATGGACATAGAAAATGCAGAGTGGTCCGTCTTCAGGACCAGAATTAAAAAAAAAAACCTCTGCTGTTACTTACCTTAAAACTCAAACAGCCATTCCCGTTAGTGTCAAATGCCTCAAAGAGGTAATGTGCATAAATGCTTGAATCTGGCAGAGAGAACGAAAAAGGAATTGGACAACGCTTTATATACGGTGTATATATATATATATATATATACACATACGTGTGTGTGTGTGTGTGTGTGTGTATAAAATGCAAATGGAATTTATAGATATGCTCTGTGTATTATGTGATTCAGTGACTAAGGGGAAAATAATCATTTTGATTCTAGCGCATAAGGTTGTGTAGATATGAGCACAAATGTGTGATTCCATGTAAACTCAATCAGTGGTCCCCAGCTCAAAGTTTTAATTTTGTCAATATTTTTTTCTTAAGAAAGATAAACATGTATAGTGATGAAAGCCAAAATGTTAAATGTCATAGATGTATTTACTATGTTCTATGCAATTGCCTTGATAGAGGGAAACAAGATATATTTCTACTTTGAGTGTTATTTATTCTTCAGACATTCCCCTTTAAATACCAACATTTGGTTTTCGACCACTGAAAGTGGGTAATATTAAACAATCTCGACATACAGCCACATTGAGATCCTCATATCTCTGGGACTGAACTACAAAGGGCCTTGAAAGTGTAGATAAAAAAAAATTTTTTTTTAAAGTTTATTTAGAATTAGAATCTGAAATCATATTGAATATCTTTAATACATCTTGAGTTACAGACACGCAAACTTTGGAAAAAGAATATTTATGGCATTCAGACAAGTATGTTCTATGCAGTTGTTTTGATGGAAGGAAACAAAATACATTTCTAGTTTCAACATTATTTGTTCTTCAGACATTCCTCTTCAAAAGAAATAAAGTATAATCTATATGCGAAGTTACCCACATTTGGTTTTTGACCACTGAAAATGTGTACAATTTAACAAATTACTCCTGGAGTCATATTGAGATTCCAAAATTGCTGGAATTTAACCATATAGGGCCTTAAAAATGAAGACGCTGAAAGGAAAGTTTGTTAAGACCCAAAATCTGAAAGGGCATTAAGATATCTTTAATACTTCTAGAGTTACAGGCATGCAAACTTGCTTTGTCCCATTTTCGAACAGTCACCACTGGCACATAATGCAACAAAGACATACCAATCTCTGTGTAAAAATAATATAATGATGCTGTCATTTTTATTCTGCACACCACCACATTTAATATTTTGGCTTTCATCACTATACATGTTGATCCTTCTTCAGAAAAAATGATGACAAAATCTAGAGTGTGTTTGTGAGTAGTGGGTGGGATTTTGGACCCTCCTGCCAAGTTTGAGATCTATGTATAGTTTTTGCTTCAAACACATTTGGAGATTTTTTTTATACAAACTAATAAGATAATTCTTACTAAAACTACTGGGTTCCAGCATCTTCAGTGCTTAGACTCCCAAAAATCATAGCCATGGTGGGTCTACACCTTCAGCATGAGGTAAAGATACATACATTGATAATTATCTGAAAATGAATTAACATTATATTATTAACGAAAAAATAATATATATATACTGTCTCACCTCCCTGTGGGAAGAACTGAGAGTAAATGAGTTTAAACACGTCCTCAGTCACCACTCCACTGGGACATTCCTGAAATGCACAACAGATCTTAAATCAAACACTATAAAACACCATTGTGGCCAAAAACCTTCAACGTAATACAATATGCAATTAATTATGTCTTTCAGAAAAAGAAAGAAAGAAATGTAAATTATAATTATGAATTAGAGAAATAAAGTGACAATTATTTGTGGCACACAAAGGGTGATATTCCCAGCTAATGTACTGACTTTCCTCATTTAATCTATGTAAGTAGAGCAACATTTACATTTTTGAAGGCCCTGTAGAGGAACTGCAGCTCTTTCTTGCTGAATTCAGTCTCTTCCTGTAGTATGTCCAGATCATCAGGCCGATGGCAAACAAAGGATATTTCAAACTCATCCTCAGCACTTTCTGTAAGAGAAAAATCTCATTATACATCAATGTTACAGTTCTCATCTGTTTTAGAGAAAGTGTTATGAAGAAATTCATAATTGGTTAATTTCATTAATGCGAGAGGACAGTAGAGAGATGACAAGAAAGCAATAGGTGGAGAGAGGGGATTGGGATCAGCAAAGGACCTCAAGGTGGGAACCAAACTCAGGTCTGCGTGAGCACAGATGTGCTATGTGTAAACACACTAACCACTAGGCTATAGGCGCGGACATAATTGGCTAATTTTAAGGTGAAGTTTATTACAGTGTGGAGCGTAACACTTTAGTGGCAAATCAAACTCACTTTCGAAATATGCAATAAATAAATAAACATTGAAAATATATAAGTACAATAAATGTTTGACTGATTTTCAACAAGCTCAAAATCACACAACTCTGCTTTCTCTGATTAAAAAATAGCTGCAAGCAGCAGTGACGGGCCCAAACACGACACCAGCACCTAGTTGCTTAATCAAAACAATGCATAGTGCGTATGTCACACTGCACATGGCTGCCGATCATGAGCCACAATAGCCACATCAATCAGCCCTTATGAGAAAATATAAAGCACCAGTTCAATCAACATTGAATTAGACATTGCACTTAAAAGATATGAGACTTTCTTTTAAACTATGACCATGGCAACACTGTGCAAGACATCAAAAATCTTAACAGGCGTAGAAGGGCAGTTTTCTAAGCATATTTCATAAATGAATTGCATTCTGAAGCGAAGTTTAAAAAAAAACCTAAATGAGATATTTGAAAAAGAACTCAGATCAAAATTAGAGAACACTTACAGATACCTCCAAAGTTATTGGTGATAATCTGGCACCTGGTGCTAATTTCCTTAATTATATGAAAAACCTTATTTAACTGGCAGCATCCATCCAATTTTCACTGAGATTGCATGATGGCGAGCCGCTCTAAGGTGACTGAAACCCTGGGACAGCAGGTCGTCCAAATGAAGGCCAAAGGGATGACCCTTTCAGCCACTGCAAGTTGGTTGGTCGTTCCAATCTGTGATTTCTCTGTGATCTGAATCTGTGAATATTGCAGGTTCAAGTCCCCCAAAAAGGCTGGTCATCCATGTAAGACAAAAGCACAAGAAGACAGGACAAGCAGGGGCTCTCAATGGGGAATCGGTTCAGCACTGCAGCTGGAATTGCTTGCCAATTCAGTGCTAAAACGGGTAAGGATCTGTCTCAGCATGTTTAAGAGAATTTGGACTGAAAGCACACTCTGCAGTGACAAAGCCTCTCATCAGCAGAAGGAATCAAAAGGCTAGACTTTTGCTGAGGAGCATGTTGTGTGGAGAGAGGAGAACTAGTTTAAAGTTCACTTTAATGATGAGAGCAGGTTTAGTTTATTTGGGTCTGATGGGAAACATTATGTTTGGCGTCAAACTGGGGAATGACTGAAGACTGAATCCCAAGTGTGTAAAGAAGTCAGTGAAAGATGGAGGAGGAAGTGTTATGGTTTGGGCAATGTTTTCTGCAGCAGGAGTTGGGCCTCTTATACAGCTACATGGCAGAGTGAATGCAAATGTTTATCAGAACCTCATTCAGCAACATGCAGTTCCTTCCCTGCATTCATCGCCCAATCAGCCTGCAATTTTCATGCAAGACAATGCCCCTGTCACACTGCAAAACAGGTAAAGCAGTTCCTTGAACATTGAACACTGAAATGGCCGGCCCAGAGTTCTGATCTAAACCCCATTAAAATCTCTGGAAAATACTTTATAACCGTTACCTTACTCTAAAAAAAGTGTTGGTTATAAATCTGTTTTATAGGGAGGGAACCCCTAACTAGATTTGATCTAAGGCACAACAGAAGACATCAATAAGGCAAACTAGCTCTACTGTGTATATATAGCAGGCAATGACCAAAACCTGTCAAATCTATATATAAAACAATAAATAAATGCTTCTCATTCATTTACCTCTTTTTATCTTTCCAAACCCCTTAATACAACAAACATGCATATTTCGACAACATAAACTCAGGACAGCATACAAGTCAAAATCTTATCTGTTCTGATGTGATGACGAAAATGATACAGTTGCTGAATGTTCATTCCACACAGTGTAGAAATCAATGTCCATGAAATCCAATGTCCAAGAATACCATCCAAAAATGTCCCCAGTGCAACACGTAATCCATGGTGTAGATATCACTCCAAACACTGAACAAGTCTTTAAAGTCACATTTGTGGCATAACCCGGTTCAAGAATCCACAACAGTTGCCAACCTAATTCACAGCCTCAAAACCCACTTTAAAGTCATCCTTATGATGCAGGTCAAAAACAGGCATATGAATATAAGGATAAATCCCACAGAATGTGGAGTCCTTCTAAATAAAATGAAATAAATCACATTAGAAAAATAACTACACAAATTACCCAAAAGCATTCAATCAATACAAAACAAGAAACAATGCTTACTTCAGATTGAGCATAAAACTCAAGGTTTCTCAATCAGGACAAGTGATTATTTGGAGCCATAAGCCATGCTTACTTCCCTCCATTACGAATCTGACTTCTTCTACTCCCTACACCCATTTTATATCTAAGAGTATAGCTCCATGTTGCCCCCTCATGGTGGGTAGTACAATTACAATATAAAAAACATGCTAACAGGTTTGTGACTGTTACAACTTGGTGACAAAGTTATGGCTAAGAAACCCACTACAGTCACTGAACTGTGGAAGAGACTGAAAGAAGAGTGGACCAAGATCACACCAGTGCAGTGAGAGAAACTAGTGATGTACTGCAGCCGCAGATGTGCTGAAGTCCTTCAAAGCAAGGGCCTCTACACTTCCTACTGATTTCTGACAGCTATAACCCTGCAAAATTTTAGTTGTAATCATCTCGCTACAGTGGTTACTGTTCTTTAATCAATCAAATTTTCGTTGAAATGCCTTGGATACTCTGTCAAACATGTTAGTAGAACCGTGGTATACCTACAGCTAATATTACTTCAAATTTTGAGCGATAAAAATGAACAGTTTTAAGTTTTTATAGATTGTTCTCTCATTTTGATCTCCACTGTGTGTGTTTGGTGACTAGGTAGTCAAAATATAGCACATATATCTTAACTTTTGCCAAAGACTGAAAGCCGACAATGATGTGTGTGCTGAATTTCATGAAATTGTAAGCATGATAAGAGCCTTAACAACATAGTGTTACAGTTAGATTTGTTACTGTGGCAACACCATTCAAAATATCAAACAATTTGCTTACAGTTTTGACATAATTCTGACCAAGTCTGAAACGATTGAGGTAAATAGAAGAGATTTCAAAGTGCGTTCACTTCCTGTTTTCCTTTTTCCTCGCTGCAGTCAAGCTTTCAGCATGCGGGCTCTAATAGATACATTTTCATCCTTCGACTTGATTGTTTTGTTGGTATTATATCACACATCCTGTGCATAGTGCAGAATGTTACAGTGCAAAATAAACACTGGAATATTTTCCCAGTTTGCTTTGTAAACTTTTTCCTTCATTTCCTGATACACTGGCTGGTACCAAAGAGTCTGAGTGGAAACTCTCTCTGTCCTATAAAGATAAAGGTTAGCTCTGTCGCTCTACTCTTACCTGAAGAGGAGTGAAAATACTCCTGCCTAACCAAAGGCTGCATAGAGTGTGTAGCCAATCCAGCCACTCACCGTCTGTAAAGCACCAGTAGTACAGTGGGAAGAGGGACACCAGCAGCAAGATGTAGAGTCCACCTGTTTCATCGCCGGGCATGAGCTGTTTAAAGCCTCTGCACTCCTGTGACTGTGACATGCTGCTGAACATGATGCTGTGTGTGTGTGTGTGTTCCCTTCCAAAAACACTCCCACCCACACGCTCTGATGTCTTTCCATTACTCTTTCATGTCACTTCATGACGGTTTCCAGCCCAACAAAAGCCTGCATAAGTAATTAATCGGCTTGTTTTGGAATGGCTTGTTTTCACAGTCACAATGGGTGGGAAAGTACAATTTCCATGTTGGCAGTTGTATTATTGGCTCTTGTTTCCATTCTGTTTATATGTAAACACTGCCTAGTGTCACTGAGAAATCCTCAAAATCAGCAGCCATCCCAGCATGCAACTGAATTATCTGTTCATCTGTTTTATTTTATTTTTTACAGGAAAATACATTAAACTTTTTTTTAAGAAAAGAATCCAGTAACAGGTCTTTTATGGCAGGTCTCATCTGCCCTGCCATAAAATATGAGTTCCACTTGTATATGCCCCTTATTATGGGTCAACTGAAATTGGTTTGTTGTCTCAAGTAAATAATAAATTAGAATATATATACAAAATTAATGCACTTTGTAATTGTCTGTCAATGTGTAAATTTGTCACTGTCATTGTAAATGTCTGTAAAAAAGCAATCAAATAGAATGATGAAGACAAAAGTTACACCAACTATTACCAACCACTGAAACAATGTAAAGTCAGTGTTGATGCATCAATGATACAAAATCAATGGTTGTCATTATACTGTGGTGTTATCACTGTTGTTGAATAAATATTGCAAAGAATCAAGTGTAATGTGTTTCAACATTATGTTAATCAGTAGTGTTCATATTAAATCAATGTTGATCTTGCTGATTAAGGTCCTCAGGATCGGTGGCAGCTTCCAGACAGGTGTGTTGGAGTCAGCAGGTGTTTAGTGGTTTGGTTAGTTGACTGTATTTGATCATTTTGTTGTATGTAATGGTGGACTGCAGCATGTAATTGTGGTGTGAACGTCGAAGTGGTGCAGAAATTGGAGGTTTCATGACCTTATAACAAAATCACCAGCTGTTTTTCAGCACGTGCTTCTGTATTTTTATTTTTTATTGCCCTGTTTGTGTTTGTTCTGATCACACTCACCTGCCTCACAGGCCTCATTTTGTGTAAAAGGGCACAGACGTTAATCTAAAGACGCTGTAGATAAAGTGACTGTCACTGCATTCAAGGTTTATATTTCATATGTTGTTGCTTTCCCGGGGAATCAAACCCATGACCTTGGCATTTCTAGCTCCACGCTCTACTGTTTGAGCTACAGGACGGTTGTATATCGATATAATTAGAATTACTAAATAAATGACTGAAATTCAAAATACTGAAAATAAAAATGTGTGAAACCCCACTACAGTGCACACATTTCACAGCACAAATCATTCACTCTTGAGCAGATATACTGACTTTCACCCATTCATATCAGAACAGAATGATTAATCGTGCAGAAGATCAGCATAATAAATGTCTTACTATATATTCACAAAACCCACTTCAAGACGACAGTATTCACATGAGAACTGTTCAGTGTTTTTAATTATTTTTGATCAGGTTACATTTCACCTGCAGCTGATTTGTCCATAAGGATGAGGATGTGGAAAATGCAGGTTGTATTTGCTGAACAGAGGAAAATAGTGTATAATAAAAGTGGTGTCTTTCAATGCGAACATCACCATTTTATGCGACCATTTTAAGTTGAGATGAAGTGAGAGATTGCTGCCGGACACCTACTGTAAATCACTATTCGAATTTTCATTACTGAGCCAGAAACTCACTGTACTTACCCCAGTTTACTAGCACTGTACAACTAGTTCATTTGACTTTGTGCTCATGAGAAAAAGTATTGAACCTGATTCAGAAGCTCTGTTTCCAACACAATTCATTTCCTTTCACTAACCTTGAAAGAACACCGTATGCAAAATATCTGTGATACAAAACACAGGCCACAATTTAAAAAATTTGCAGTGAAAAAAATCTTGATATACAAATATAAAGTACAATCTAAAGACCTAATTTCTATGCAATTGTTTTCTGGAATAAAAAAGACAAAAAGAGTGACCATCACTGTAACATATGAACAGTAACATCCAGAAAACAACTACAACACAGAAGGGACAAACAAGTAGATGGTCCTGCAACCGTCATGAGGAGGTTAACTAGTGGTGTTGGTGGATTAGTGTTGACTGTCAGTCTTTGTTCTCCTCTCTGAGGACTTAAGCCAGACTCCGCTGACGGGGTTTAATTCTTGGGTACAACTGAGGAAGAACAAAAACAACTATTATAATACACACACACACACATGCACAGTGAACACAGTCTTTTCAGTCTTTGGCACATTAGCTGCTTCAGAAAAACCTTTGATTTAAGACACTATCTCCCGGTTTCACAGACAAGGCATAAACCTAGTCTGAGCTTAAAGTGTAAATCTGAGCTGTTTTAACTGAAAGAAACTTGCACTGACTGATCTTAAAATATATCGGTGCCTTTGTTTTGTCTCAAGATGCACACCAGTAATGTTTTTTCTAAGGCATGTTAATAAAAATTACTTAAATGTCCTAAATGAACTGTGGCTTAGTTTAAGCCCTGTCTGTGAAACCGGGCCTACGTCTTTTGCTTTAGTACATCAGTTGGAAAAACCCATTTTAGATTGGCAAACATTGCATGCATATTTTGAAAGACAGGCTTAAGCGATATTAAAGTCAGTGAAGTAAACCACAGATTTTTACTAGTGCTGTAAAATTAAAAAATTGAATTGAAGTAGAAATTATCAAACACTAAATTCTAAATTAAATATAGATGAATCCTTAAAGCTACTGAAGTTATTGATTTCCTCTTTTGTTCTTTGATGAACAGACATCACAGCAGCTGGTTATTAGGTTATTTGGCTGCTATTACTTTAAGAGCTGCCGCTGCCGAGCGTGATGCAGATCTGACACGCATGGTATTTTCTCACAGCGTGTGCCGCTGTATTTGTGCAAGAGCACAGTATAACGGCTGACAGGAAAACTGGTTTTTACTGACATTTGTGACCTTGGAGCACAAAACCAGTTTTAAGTCGCTGGGGTATATTTGTAGCATTAGCCAAAAATACATTGTATGGGTCAAAATTATTGATTTTTCTTTTATGCCAAAAATCATTAGGATAGTAAGTAAAGATCATGTTCCATGAAGATATTTTGTAGATTTCCTACCATAAAATATATAAAAACTTAATTTTTGATTAGTAATATGCATTGCTAAGAACTTCATTTGGACAACTTTAAAGATCACTGTTCACGAGGCACGAAATATAGGAAGAAAATCCAAACACTGAATTTTATATGAATGTGTTTCTGAGGGGAACTGGCTGTTTTCAGAAATGGCGTTTTGCTATTACTTGTAATTTGTTCATTTGTTGGCTGTCACTTGTCTTTAATAATGTTTAAACTTTATATTTATGTTTATTTTTGGCTAGTGACTTTTGCTGTGGTATCGAAATTGAAAGAGAATTGTAAAATATAATCGGTATCTAAAATATCGGTGTCATATAAGCTTATTTATTAGAATACAAGATAACAGATCAAAAACAATGATAACAGCAGCTATTTTATTTTTTGTGGCAGGGCACGTAAAAATGTGAACGAAAAAATCCTTAGCGTTGATCCCTGTAGAGTAAAAACCACGACAGGCTAAATCTTTCAGGTTTTATTGTAGGCCTGTATGCAGTGTGAACAGGGCAATAACTGGTGTGAATCACTCACCCCAAGCAGGTTTCGGGGGACGTACCCCTCTCGGCCGGCGGAGCGCACCCACCACCACTCGGTCTCGTCCTCGTCCTCCCGCCGCAGCACCGTCATGCAGTCGTCCTCTCTGAAGGCCAGCTCGTCGTCCTGCTCGCTCTCGTAGTCCCACAGGCCACACACCACCCCGCGGTTCATGATGCCCATCTTCTCCTGGACGCCTGCACAGCACGGGAAACACACACAGCTTCTCAGCTTATAGCCCTAGTCAAAAATAAATATACTTAAATGTATCTAAATTACATTTAGGTCATGCTGAGTATACTACAAATACATTTACATATTATGCACTTAATAAAAATATCCTGCAATTGTACTTTTCGTATACTAAACTGCTATACTTAAAGTCTGCTAAATTGGAACATGTACTTAATGCACTTTAATTGTGCTTTAGTCCAACTAAAGATATACTGACGTATATTTGATTGAGCTAAAGTGGAACTATTGCAAGTTTACTTTAAATTTCTTGCATTTAAAGACCGATATTATTCAAAGATCATACAATCCTCATCATTAGTGACATTAAAACACATTTTAGGTTTAATATCAAGAAACGTGCATTGTTCACAAGCAGTACTCCAAGTAAAGTTTAATTATAATTTTTATATCAGTAAGTCTCGAGCGATATGTCAGTAAATATGTTAATAGATTTGAACTATATTTAGTATGAAATAAATGTATTTTAAACATATTACTTTTTTACTTGAGAGGAGTGTTGTGTTTTTCATTTTCATTTTATATATATATTTTTTTTTTTTTTCAGCACCAGGGTCAAAATGTGCATATTCCAGGATCCCATCCATTTTGGGAGCACAAGCAGTGTTTCTTCTTGTTGTTTAAATGTGCTTAGATTTTTCATATTTCTCATATCAATTCTTGATCTTTATAGCAGAAGTGACTCAATCACGATCTCTTTGTTTCATGCCGTTTCATGTGCTCATGCCCCAAATCCCAGGATTAATCTAACAAATAACTGAAAGAAAATGTATAGCGTCAAAGCTGGCTGGATTTGCTTGGTTTTATTGAATCGATCCTGTAATCTCAAGTTTTTGCTAGCATTGTGGTACAGGCCTCTAAAATCATGAGCAATAAGCCTCGACAGTTATTATAGTCATTATTTTTGTTTTCTATATGCACAAAAAGTATTCTCGCAGCTTCATAACATTACGGTTGAACCACTGATGTCACATGGACTGTTTTATCGATGTCCTTACTATGTTTCTGGACCTTAAACGTGTTAGGACCCTTGCTGTCTATGGACTCACGCTGGATTAATGACAGCATTAATCAGTCTATCCCTTTAAACAGTCAGTAGAGAACAGCTCTTAGTCTAAATCCTTGTTCAGACTGGCAGTCCAAATCTGATTACTAGCGTGTCTATATTTGTGTTCAGATCTGATTTGTGTGTATGTTAGGGGTGTAACGGTACACAAATATGATTTCAGTACAGCAGGGAGAAAACTAACCTTTTTTTTTTTTTTTTTTTTTTAAAAAAATCTACCTCAGCTTATGCTTTAAACTATAGGGAGCCCTTTTACATTATAAGGTTACAATAAACAACTTAACCCAAACTTACATTTAATTACTATTTAATTTTAAATATAATAATCAACGCTCAACTTAAAAAAAAAAAAAAAAAAAAAAATTGTATGCAAACATGTAAATTGCACATAATGCAGTTTTTAAATTAACTTTGTTAAAATATATTTACTTACACAGTGGCTGTCATAACATGTTTCGTAACAGATTAATTTAAACATACATTAAATAATTAAGACTAACAGGTAAAGTAAAATATAATGAGTATATAGTGTAATATTTCGCGAAATGCTCTTGTCTAGACTTAATTTCTCAGGTGAACTACCGAGACACTGATGACTTTAGCCTGAGGTAAATGAAATGCTACGTGATATTTTGTTTACAAGCTGTTTTGTTGACGTCCCTCTGCGAGTGAAATACTGATTGAAAGAGGCATGCGATGTTCATTCATGTTTATTCTCGTTAAAACCAGCAGTACAGAGGAAGCAATGATTGCCGTCACGCTGGATTATATTACGTTTTATGAGGCAGCGCCAGAATTGTAGGAAGCTGAAATGCGTGGCTTTATTCTGTCTCCGCCGGTCTCAAAACTCAGAGAGACGTATTGTCATTTTTCACTTGACTTGCACTTCCTAACAACACAACCTTGTTTGTTTTCTACAAACAACATCTGACCTGTTTATGTTTTGAAACAGAGTTCCGGAAATGCAATTTTAACAGTAGCTTGAAACGGATTTGTAAAAATCTGATTTCATATGATTTTTTGCTCTTGCAGTTGCTAAATATGATCAGATTCCAATCGAATGTGCAGAAAAATCAGATTTGGACTGACAGTCTGAGCAAGGCTTGAGAGAGCCTGTCATCATTCGCTCACCGTAGAGGAACTGAGAGCACTGAGTGTATCCCTCCTCCATCTCCTCACACTTATCCGCTGCCGTCTGCATGTCGCTGTAGGTCATGGCAAACACGGCAGCCCCCGACTCCACCAGGAACTTACACACCTGTACATTATTACAGGACGCGGCGCAGTGCAGGGGCGTCCTAAACACACACACACACGCACACACACACGCACGCACACACACACACACGCACACGCACGCACATGGTTACACACACTGCCACCAAAACAACAGCATGTGTCTGAGGACAGTGACGCAGCTACAGGCAGGTTATCATTAACTATCCTCACTTGATGTGTTGTTATTGATATACTGATATATGATCAATGTTGATGTATTATTAAAAATATTAGAGGTGTGTGTTTGTGGCTGTCTAGTGCATACTAACACAATTTCCTGCATATGCGGGAAAAACAAAGCTCAGAATCATTAAAGAGAGACTCGATGAATCGGAGAATTGATTTTTTCCTCCCACTTCTATTAGATATCACAACATTATCAACATTTAATTTCAGAGAAAAGGTGCTGCTATAAATGACAAACATGAAAATGCCTTTGACTGAATTGAATGAATGCTTGTGCATGCACAGCACTGGAAATGCTGGCAACGATATACTTCTTAACTTGTGGATTAAACTTGATGGTTGCAGAATTGTACATGTTTGATGTCTTGCTGTCCACTGATGAGTTTCTGTGAGTGATGAGGAAGCATGTGAGTGTGTGACTGTATGACATGCAAACCGCTGAAAGGCTCCTCACCATCCGTCACTGTCAGCGGCGTTCACATTGACTCCAAACTGCACCAGGAACTTCACGATGTCTGTGTGGCCGGCGCACACTGCGTTATGCAGCGCTGTGATTCCCTCATCGTTAGGCTGACTGGGATCCTCAACCTGTAAAACGCCCATTCATCACATTACTGCCATATTCCTGAATTCATATGTAAAACACTACTAGTCAATGACATACACACACAGAAGAGTGAAATGTGACTTTCCTCGTAAATGACCCACTGCACCAGATCCAACTCTCCCTCCAGCGACGAGTCCAGTAGCAGAGCCAGAGGATTGAAGCGCACTCTCATGCTGTGATCGATGCGCTCCGACCCGGCCTTACGCAGATTCGTCCTCTTACCCTGCACAGAAAACACCTTCACATTCACGCATTCGACAGATGCTTTCATCAAAGGTGACCTGCCTATGAAAATGGCTAAAAAACAAAAGCTATCTCCAGCTAAAAAATGATCAGATTTTAGATTTCTTTAGGCAATTTCAGTGTGTATGAATGAAGATTTACCTCACCATTGAACATTACAGAGAAGCAGCATTTTAACAGGAGCAATGTGTGACCCTAGACCACAAAACCAGTCAGTAAGGGTAAATTTTTTGAAATTGAGAATCCATACATCATCTGAAAGCTGAAACAATAATGATAATAATAATTTCCATTGATGTATGGTTTGTTAGGATAGGACAATATTTGAAAATCTGGAATCTGAGGGTGCAAAAAAATCTAAATATTGAGAAAATCATCTTTAAAGTTGTCCAAATGAAGTTCTTAGCAATGCATATTACTAATCAAAAATTAAGTTTTGATATATTTACGGTAGGAAATTTACAAAATATCTTCAAGGAACACGATCTTTACTTAATATCCTAATGATTTTTGGCATAAAAGAAAAATGTATAATTTTGACCCATACAATGTATTGTTGGCTATTGCTACAAATATACCCCAGCGACTTAACACTGCTTTTGTGCTCCTGGGTCACATATATGAATATGGACACGTGTAATTCTGACACCATATTTGTTGACAGTCCTTTTTCTCAGTGTTTCCAAACTACTTTTTTTGTGACATGCTGAAGTACCAACACAGAATTTAGGAGTTGGCTGTTTTCTCACTCACAGAAATTATCTCAGAGCACAAGAGGAAAGTATTATGGGTAAAAAGTGAATCCCAAGTCTCCCTGAGCAATTATTAGATAGATTAATACTAATTAAAGGAGCAGCAGCTCTGCATTTGGATTAATTGGTATTTAAATACACCTAAATAATTAACGTTAGAGCAGTGAGTGTATTTTTTTTTTACTTAAGTCAATATTGTTGATAATAGCCCTTAATTACCAGTTTTGTCATTGTATGTGTAATCTAAAGGCCACTGGTCAGTTAAATTAGTCATGTGACTTACAAACACAAACCCATTTTGACTAGTGGCAGAATTAATATGCAAAACACTGGAACTTACGTGATCAGTCAAAAGATGCATTTAATCAAAATCATACTGAAAAAACACACTGCATTTGGCTTTGAGATGATAACTAGATCCGGCTGGCTGAGGTTTATAATGGATAAAGTATTCACTGTACAGGAGAGGATTTTATTGATTAATTCGAATTTAATGTTTTGCCACAATTTTATTTTTTTTTAAATCGAAGAATCGCAATTTTGAATAGAAATACTACCAAACATTAGAATTAGACACTTTGACAATATGCCGGTGATAACGGTTTAACAGATTTAACAGATAACCGATTTAACAAGTGATTTGTTTAACATTTACATAATGTTGACAACTTCATGTGTGCTGCACTTGGAATAGAATTTTCTTTAATTAGAGGGTTAGTAAAAAATTACTTGAATCATGTTGTAGTTACATTTTCAAGTTGACTAGATAAAAATCGTAAAAAAAAAAATCGAGAATCGGTCAAACGTTCTGAAAAATCAAGATTTTTATTTTTTGCCATATCGCCAGTGTTGAGGAGTAACTAGTTACATGTAACTAAATTACGTTATTTAATTACAAAACAAATGCAATTGTAATCAGTTACAGTTACTGAGAAAAAAATGTGTAATTAAATTACAGTTACATATGAAAATGTTAACGATTATAAAGAGGGTTACATCTGAATTTTTTCACACACCCACATACAGATTTAATTGATTTCTTTCATAAATTGCAGTGACTGCTCTAAAATATGAGACACCAATGTTTCAGGAGTTTAGGACACAGAATAGGACACATGCTTAATTGATTGAATTAATAGTTTTATTTACTATTTGGGTTTATGTATATGCTTTATTTTTTTTTTCCCAAGGCATTACTAGATGCCAGTGTTTCCAGATATATCTATGCAAATATTTAAATATATTTAAAAACGGTATTATAGCAATTACGTAATTTAATTACAAAATAAAAGTAATTGTAATCAGTTACAGTTACTGAGAAAAAAATGTGTAATTAAATTACAGTTACATATGAAAATGTTAACGATTATAAAGAGGGTTACATCTGAATTTTTTCACACACCCACATACAGATTTAATTGATTTCTTTCATAAATTGCAGTGACTGCTCTAAAATATGAGACACCAGTGTTTCAGGAGTTTAGGACACATGCTTATTCCATAACGGTTTTATTTCCTATTTGGGTTTATGCATGTGCTTTATTTTTTAAGATTAACTTTTTTCCAAGCCATTGTTAAATGCCAGTGTTTCTATGCAAAAATGAGCTACTAAACTATTTCTTGTTATGGTTAAATCTGTATTTAACCTCAGAATGACCTCAAAGTAAGTCTGATTTTGCGGTGGCTGTGCTTTAAAATTTAATTATTATAATCTCAATTCAAGTGAGGAAGGATTTCAAAAGTGACAATAATCAGCGTTGAGCACAACTGTAAGGTTAACCCTGCCTGCTTTACAGGTTTGGAAATGATTAACAGCTGAAAACATTACAAATTTAGAATCAAAAAGTAATCAAATGTAACCAGTTACATTACTTCAATAAAGTAATTGAAATAGTTACATTTTAGATGGGGTAACTTGTAATCTGTACCCTATTACATTTCCAAAGTAACCTTCCTAACACTGGATATCGCCCAAGCCTTATTTAGGGCACTTACCGGTGGAGAGGGAACCTGTCCAGTGACCTCTGGTGGCTTCATGCTGAAGGTGTCTTCTGGAGCCTCGTGCTCAGCACCGCTGGGATACGGAGGAGGAGGATACGGAGGGAAGTCCTCCAGGAAGCTGTCAGGAGGAGGTGGAGGAGGAGGGCTGTCTGGCTGGGGTGGTGGAGGTAAGAGCGGGGCGGGGTGTGGAGGAGGTGGAGGAGGCATGTCCTCTCCTCCAGTGTCTGGAGCGGCTGTGGACTCCGCCGGCTCAGGAACAGCCTGCTCTGCTCCCTCCAGTGAAGCTTCATCCACTCTCTGAGCATCTGCGGGCGTCTCCTTCTCCTCTTCTCCTGGAGGAGTCACCGCGGTCTCCATCGCGGCCAGAGTCGTCTTCTGGTACAGCAGCTTCTGGATGTTGGGGCCGCCCGGGCCCTCGGGCTCTGTGATGGAGCTGCGTTTCTTCAGGGGTCTCGGCGCATTGTAGAGCTTCTTCCTGAGGGCCTCGAGGTCGACGTCGCTCTGGTGCCGGTAGGGGTTGGAGATGAAGGGCAGGAGTTTGGTGGGACTCAGAGGTCTGGGGGTCCGCTCGCTCTCAGATGCTCCAGCGCTGGGGTCCTTCTCTGCTTCGGGGGCACTGGACGAGTCCAGGTAGGGGTTCTCTGGGTGCTGGCCTGCGGGGGTCACTGGCTTCCCATAAACTGCATGTGCATCAAGACAAGAACAACTGTCAACTAAACAAAAGAGTAACAAATAACTTTGTGTTTAGAATGTTCTTACACTTTTATCCAAAGCCACAGTTAGGGGTGTAACGGTTCACAAAATTACAGTTCGGTTCGATATGACACAATGGTGTCACGGTTCGGTACGTTTTCGATACGGTGGGGGGGGGTATGTTCATGTGAACCATGAAGGCAAGCCAATGGATATCACACAACCAACGTGCAAACTTTGAGTTATGCCGGTGAACGTCTTAATCTCAGTCAATTCACTATAATTCTGCCTATAATTCATTGTATAATAGACCTGTTTAAAAAAAAAAAATTGAGGAGTAAGTAGCCTAATCTTTTGTTATCCTCGCAGCGCGTCAGTTATGCTGTAACTTATCAGTGGTGACTATGTCAAGTTGATGTCCATATGGCAGAAATGTACAGTAAAATTAACGCAGTTAGTTACTGACATGTAATCAAACAGATGGTGAACACTATTAACAGCAATGATTATATGTTGCGATTAAACAAACAACACTCATAGCGCACAATGTAAAGTTTATTAGAAAGCTAGATTAAGGCGCTGGGATTGACTCAAGCCCCCCGTGACCCTGCAGAGGATAAAGCAGTTTGGAAAATTGTAGATGGATGGAGGAAGGCCCCAATATAAAAGCAAAATCACAGAACAAACTAGTTTGACATCCTTTTGAAAAAATCAGGAATCAGGATTTTGTTTCAGGAGTTTGAAAGACCTCAACAAAGCAAACGTTTCTTTCTGTTAAGTACGTGAGTGGATGGTCCCCATTGAATTCCAGTGTTTTTTTTCCCCCATACTATGGAAGTCAATAGCCACCAGCAACTGTTTGGTTACCAACATTCTTCAGGATATGTACTTTTGTGTTCAACAGAAGAAACACATACAGGTTTGAAAACAACTTGAGGCTAAATTTTCATTTTTGAGTGAACTATCCCTTCAAGTATTTGATACAATATACTTATGTATATGCATGTTGGTGCATTTTAAGTACATTTAAAGTACTTGTATTTAATTAATGTTTGTAGTTACACGGTTAACTTTACTCCTAACCGTAGCCTCTAGCCTCTATAATCCTAACCCTAACCTACCCTTACTGCTAAAGCTAACCATAGTTGAAATCTTCCAGAACAACATGTAATTACACAGTAAATCATAGTTTAATGTTAGTACATACTAATTAAGGCTAGGGTTGTGCTGATACTGCTGATAGACGATAGTATTGTATATCAACGATAGAGATATCGCCTGTGGATGATCCCTTTGACGATAATGAGACGATTCTTCTTAATTTTATTGTTATTATCAGGCTAGTAATACTATCTAATTAATATTAGGGCTTATTTGTTCCATCATATTTCTTTTTCCTCGTTTTTACATTGTTGCGCATTATAACCAATCACACACGATTCCGCTGAGCTTATGACCGCAATGGCCAATCAGAGGCATTCAGATGAGTCATCGCTGAAGCAGCGGAGTTTTGTTTTTTAGCGAGTTAATTCTAAACTACAACGTGCAGATGTGCATTCGATGCAAGTATAAGAGATTTATTCATCATAGTAGAGTTTAGACAGCTTCACTGATTATAGCGGGAATGTTTTTTAAAGTGCATAAACTCGCACTAGACTGAAGTCAGTGATGATGTTCTTTGATGATGTAAATGTTCTTTGTCCGTTTTCTGTAGCTGCTTTTTGAATAACTGAGGAAATGTAAGCCCTATGATTAGTAATCATTCATTCAAGAGATTCATTCAACAACACTGATTCATCCAGTAATGAAACAAGTAATTCTTGAGTGAGTCATTGAATCATTCCATGCATAAATTCCATGAGATGTTGTTTAGTTGTCTAACATATTTTCTTCAGAATTGTGAGAGAACTACAACCTCTTTTTTAAACCACATTGGAATCGAAACTGGGGATCGATATGAATCGGAATTGGAACTGATCAAATTCAAACGATATCCAACCCTAGTTCTGAGTGTTGCAGCATCTATTATTCTGGTGTGAGTTTGATGTGAAAGGGCAGTCAGGATGAATCCAGTCATATATGTTGAATGTACTCATCTGTGTGCTAAATGATTTGAAAGTCCTGGTGAACACAAGCGTCTCTCACCGCTGATGAAGTTGCTGCCGTGGTTCTGGGCTCGGCTCAGCGCTCCCTGCACGCCCTGCGGCTGCGTGTACATGGAGTAGATGGAGCTGGTGGTCAGCATCTGCGGCTTGTGCAGGAGCTGCCCGCCGGAGTCTTTGGCTCCAGGAGGCTCGGGGCTGAAGGGGTGTATGGTGGCAGCTGGGGGAGCCTCCAGTTTGGAGGGCAGGGGTAAAGTACCACCAGACTGGACGCCAGCGGGCGGCTGCTGAGCGGAAGACTTACTCTTCTTCCCAGGGAAGGTGCCGGCCGTCTTGCCGTATCCCATCTGGCCACCAGAGGGAAGGTTGGCCTGTTTCGGTTTAGTGGGAACTGGAGGAGGAACCTTGACGGTGTTCTTGACAGTGCTCTGAATGAAAGGACATATCAAAGTGTCACTGGGGACTTTTAAAGGGGTCATGAACTGAGAAACCAAACTTACCTTGATCTTTTGATATATAAGAGGCCATTGTACTATAAAAACATTCTGTAAGTTTCAGAACTAAAAACTTTGTCGTTAGTCTAAAAACAGCTCATATTGAAGGCAATCTGCCAAAATGACAGCTTGTGGAATGTTCTACTCTATGATGTAATAGTGTGGATAAGCACCACCTCTGCAGAAGAAGATCAACGCCTGCTTCTATACCACTGCCTGTTTAGCCCCGCCCACAGATTCTACATCACTGCCTGTTTAGCCCCACCCACCGATTCTTCATAGCTGCCTGTTTAGCCCCGCCCACCGATTCTACAGCGCTGCCTGTTTAGCTCCGCCCACCGAACATGCAGGTCTATGCAGAAACCAAACAATGAAGATAGGAACGAAGACAATGAAGACAACAAGACGCTGTGCAGAGCCAAGTTGTGGAAAAAGTCTTTGTATCTCCTTCCTTCTGATGCCAACGTTAGGAAAGAGTGAATGAACTTTATTTTTAATGAAGTTCCAGACCACGTCAGTAAGAAGTCCTTTGTTCACTTCATTTTACCGCGGATTCGTTTACAAACAAGGCACAACTCAATGCGGTATTTTCAGAAAGACTGAAACTAAAACACAATGCTGTGCGACTACATTGGATCGACAGTAATGACGCAACACAAGTGTGAGTAACTGTTTTTACTACGTGATCACTATTGCTTTGTCTGTTATTAATGATCATTTAATATGCATTAAATAGTTATTTATGCGTTTTTGACCTAAATCACAGCAGCGTCCATTCGTGAAGGATGTAGACTGTCAAACATACACAACTGTTAGCCAGTCACAGCAGTGTGTGTTTACTTCCGAGTCTACAATCCTCCGCATCTATTCAAACAGAGCGTTCTGATGAGGGGGGTTAAAAACAGGATAGAAAATAGCTTATTACTTCAAAATTATGATGTTTTTTGATGTATAAATCTTGATGACATTATAAGTGGACCTCAGAGAACAAAATAAAAACAGAGGCAGTTCATGACCTCTTTAAATGTCAACCTGGTATTGTTCAGGTATTAAGAAAGTATTGAACACAAGAGAACTTGTATTATGAAATGCAATTCGATATGACGTCTGGGCACTGTCTGGGCACTACCTGGGCGTCTCTCGCAAGGTCCTCGCTGCTCTGGTTCTTCCGTAAAGAAGCTGCCGGTGGATCAACGGACTCAAACATGGAGGCCGGGCGCACCCTGGGGTCCCGCTTCAACACGTCTGTGTTATCTGGTATGGGGAGCAGAAGAATTCACAATACATTTAAACACAGACTAACTGGGTGTTACACATCCAATGGGGATGCGAGGTGTGGAGGGTCACCTTGGTTTTTAGATGCCTGGGTCACCATGCGGGGCAGACTGGACGACCCAAGATTACTGCCTGTCTTCGTAGCTGCTGAACTCCAGTTAGACATCTTTGAGGATACCTTGCCTGAACGCAGACATGGCAGACAGAATTACACTTCAGGCTAATTTTTTTTCAAATTAGTCACACAGACACTACAAATCCATTTATACATGACTGCATGAGTGTAATACAGCAGATCATTATTTTATATGCTTTGCAAACGTGCACTTCATGGCTCTCTCGTGCACATGCGAGATTCATTTATCCTCATTCGTATCCTCAACATACCTACAGATTCAGTAAAGGAAAAAACTCTGGGAAAAAAACACAGTGGATAAAGATGTGAAAAGACATTTTAACGATGTTGCACAATGAGCCCAATTACTTCACCATAAAAGATGGAAGGGGAGAATGAGATGTGTTCAAGTCTAAGTTACTGTTATCTTGTAGTATATTTGTTATTTTTGTCTGTTTTGTTAAAGCTGCTAGTTGTGCATCTGTGTAGTATTTTGGCCAAATGCACAAGATTGACACTGTTTTGTACAAAAGTGCATCACAGACAATTAGTGCATCTCAATTAGAACCTAACACAAAAATCAGATCAACATGTTTTTGAATGCATGTTTGCCATCTCTACTGCTAACCTGCGGTAAACATGAAACTTTAGAATTACACATAGAGAATTATATTACCATTTTAATAGTTAGACCACACTAACTGAACACCCTAAACAGACAGCCCAGTTCTCTCGGTTGGGTAAACGGGTGATCTGCAAACCTGAGTCCGGGTGAGTGCTCTTGCCCTGATGCGGTACAGTCGCTGTGCCGTCTGGGTAAGCGTGTTTAATGAGCAGGTCCTGTTTAAGGGGGCCCCTGGGCATCGTAGAGGACTGGATGTAAGGGCCGACAGCAGCCACACGGGACGGTCCTGTCTGCTGCGCTGTCTGGGCATCTGAAGGCAACTGGAATAAGAACACATCAGCAGTGAAACCACACACCGATCACGGCAGAACAAGGACAATGTGAAATCACAACGGACTCTGTGTGCACGTTATTCAAATAATGAGATTTTCAAAAAATCTAAAGCAACAGTAAATCAATTTTGCGAAACAACCAAATGTTAAACCTGTCAAGCACCTGTATCCCTACTTATAAAATCTGTCAAATCTGCCCATGATCCTGCTTTCTTTTCAGAGTCCTTAATGGTGTAACATCCATAGTCATCCATAATGCCTGACTGAATTTGGGAATTTTCCAAAAAAGGTTTCACAAACGGCTGTATTGGAATAAAATTTGGAAATTTGTCCTCGGGATCATTTTTGACATTCCAAAAGTAGTACTTTTTTGATATTTCAAACAATAATTGAAGCTGCAGCTTTGTGTATTTTAATGAAACTTGTGAACATGTTCTGAAGGCCTCTGTTTTTCAGGATATCGCCATCTACAGGCCATAAGAGGCACAAAAAATATACTAAAAGCCCTTGCTCTGGCTAAAAATCACTTTAAAACCTTGATTGTTCTGACTCATATGTACAATGTGTTCTAGTAGAAAGCACTTACTGAATTAAGTTCATAAAATCTTCAAAAGTCAATAAAATTTCTTAATTTAAATTATTTTTTTTTAAGCACTCAAGGTTGATTTACATTCCCAATATCACATGGCCAAAAGCCCATATAACCATTTTATACTGACAACTTTATATATAACAACATTACATTGATTGTAGGCATGACGGTATCAAATTTTCATGTTGGCTATAATTGCTAATGCTTTTATCACAGTATACGGTATTACCACGATATTGAAATAGGTTGCAAAAAAGTGTTGTCATAATACAGTATAAGAGGTTTAACTTTTTTCGGTCACACTTTATTTTAAAAGGGTGGTTGATTGCGATTTCACTTTTTTAACGTTAGTTAGTGTGTAATGTTGCTGTTTGAGCATAAACGATATATGCAAAGGTACGACGCTGAAAGTTCAATGCAAACGGAGATATTGTCTTTTAAAATTATGGCAGTTTAATGCAACAAAGGGGGCGGGGCCATGTTGCGCTGCTTTAAAGAGGAAGAGTTGTTGCCTTGCCATCAAAACTAGGGGTGCATGAAAAAATGTATTCATATATGAATTGCGATTCTGTCTTCTAACGATTCTATTGGATTCACAAGTTTCAAAATCAATGTTCTAAACTAAAGCAGCGGTTCTTAAAGGGGTCCTATTATGCTTTTTCAACTTTAGTTAGTCTGTAATGTTGCTGTTTGAGCATAAAAAAGATCTGCAAAGTGTGTATAGACAGACATTTTTCACATAGCTATGAGAAGCGTTAAACATGGAATGCGGTGCTGTATTAAAGCTTTAATCAGGATAAAACTTTATATTAAAAGCTAACATAAGCATTAGCATTTATGTTAGCAACAAATAACAGGCAGCGTATCTAAAAGTATGCGACAACTACAAATAAAAAACATACCATTAAGAGCCGTGCTTGCACAGGTTCTGCACGATCCTCTTCAATAATATTCTCTGGGTCTCAATTGGGCTCAAACTGATAAGCAATATTAACGACGCCATAACCAATCACAGCACACACTGGCCCAGCTAACCAATCACAACACACACTGGCCCAGCTAACCAATCACAGCACATTTCCTATTTCAGAAGGCAGGCCTTCATTTGATACAGGAACTATTCGAGCCGTTCATGCCAGACTGGGGAGAGAGGTGTTTTAATAATGTAAAATATGTGAAAAATAATGTGTTTTTCGAACAACCTTGTATGAGAGCCTGTTCTAGTACACCCCCAAAACAAAGACTTTGTAAAAGAGCATAATAGGACCCCTTTAATCCTGTTCCTCGCGTCCCCTTGCTCTGCATCTCTCTCCCTCTCTCTCACTTTCATTCAGATCATCAGATCATCAGCTCCAATAAACTGTGTTCCAATTATACACTTTATGTGTCAGGGCTCGCAAAATCGCTAGCCTGACGTCCCGTGGCTATTGTGTTTACCAGTCGGGCTACCAAAATATATCACCACTCTGCCCGACGGGCTATCTTAAATACAGATCTCCCACGGGTCCTTACCTATAATTCCTGATAAAGCAGCATTTATGAGCACGGAGCTGCTTTGTGTACAGCTGTTACCGGGGAAACCGCATTATTTCGGTGCTCCTAAAGCGCCACCTCGTGGCAGAGAATGATTTTGCATTTCCAGTAAGCCTTTCTTGCTGTTTATGGTCAGATCAATGCAAATATCAACTCATGTTTTTACGCAGCAAACACAGAGTGCGGGACGGTTAGACGCGCACTAGAGGCGGTTTAGCCAATCACAACACACTGGGCTAGCTAACCAATCAGAGCCCATCGCCTATTTCTGAGGGAGGGGCTTCATAAAAGCAGGAAATCATCTGAGCGTTCAAAGGAGAAGAGACAGAGCGGTGAAGAATAAAAGGTAAATTATGTGAAAAATAATGCGCTTTTTTAAAAACGAAGAATTAACACATGTTAGACTGCACCCCATAAACACAATCAAGCCTAGAAAAAAAAAAAGTCAACCACCCCTTTAAGGTCTCATTCTTGCTATTAACTACGACTTTTGTAGGGCTGCTCTCGATTAAAGATTTTTCTGGTTGACTAGTAGTCGTTCATTTTAAGAATCAGTCGACTAATCGCACATTTATTAATAAACCATTTAAATCATTATAATGCGCCTTTAATTGCCTACATAGCCTAATAAGCACTCAAGCACACGCATAAAGCTTGCCACAGTGCACCGGCAGAAGTAATGATTATGAATGTGTCGGGAAAAACAGTAAGGAGACTGCATTAACATTTTAGTACTTTGATAAACTAGTGCTTTCTTTGTTTTCGGTTTTCGAGAATATTTGTCTTCCATTTGAATTGGTTTATTTGAATTTAGACATTTCACTCGCTATAGATATATTTTTAATGTCTGTAAGGCAAAAGATATACAATGAGTTTCACACTCGAGTTCACAGAGACCGAGACGGCAGAAAGCGCATCATGTGTGCTTTCATTATTTTACAAAAGCGCAATGTTTTGTTGTTATTGTGAGTGCACACAAATAAACGTAGAGTCTTTACAGATTTGAAAGATGTATTACTCTTATGTGCATGAGCAAAAATGACAGAGTATTTTAAGAGCAAGCGACTGCACCGGCGCCTCCATCTGTCCTGCAGTGAGCTACTGTTCAGCTTCCACACACTGCACAGACACTGAATAGCGCACATTTCTCTAGGTTAACATCAGATTGCCATGTAAAGTTGCTGCTACTAACATGTTTCAGATGATAAGCCATATTTGAGGTCGATGAATGAAAGGTGAGTGATTGGATGTCCTGCCTGATGTACTGTATTACCACAAAGACTAGCCGTTAACGAACTGCATGACTTCACCTGTGGATTTTTAAAAAATTTAAAATTTTTCTGCGACTAATAAAATTTTGGTCGGCCAAGCCTCTTCTGGTCGACTAACGGTTAGTCCACTATTAGGGGGCAGCCCTAGACTTTTGCCTCAATAAACTCTGGTTATCTGAATGTGCTCCTCTCGAACTTTGTTAATAAAACATAAAAGTTGCTTTGGATAAAAGTGTCTGCTAAATGCATGCATGTAAATGCAGACTTGTAATTCGCATGAATGTATTGGCTGGTGTGAACAGGAGAAATGGCTCACGCTGACAGGAAGGTTCTCTTTCTGCTGTAGGGCAGCTTTCTTCTTCCACAGGCGATCTCGCAGCTCACCGACTCGTCTGTCCATGCTGGCCACCTCCTGGTTCCTCTTGTTCAGGTTCTCTCTCTGCTGCTGCAGTTTAGCGCTCTGATCCAGGTTCATGTTCTTCCTCATCTGGTGAACACACACAGGTGAGATGTTTCGTACAGAGGCCTGAGGCTGTGATCTTCACCTCCTTGGCTCTTACCTGTAGTTCCCTGTAGAGTCTATCCAGCTCGGCCACAGAGCTGTGGTTACTGTGAAGTGCATCCAGCTGGCCGTTTTTTAGGGTCTCCAGCTGTTTGCTCAGGTCTTCCACTTTAGACACGGCGACTACCAGCTCCTTCTGCTTCTGAAGGTGCAGATTGTTCATCTGTTCCACCTGCTCGACTAAAACAAACACACACACAGAATAACTTCCACTGCCTGAGCTGAAGATCCTTCAGCCTGCACTGAAAACACTGAATGTGAGATGATCGCACACAAGAATATCCAAACATATTTAGACGCCCATGTATGGAGCCCCACACGACATGCAGACAAAAAAATAGTTATTGTGGCCACATTGTACTAAATCATTGCCTCATTCTATTAATTTATTAACGAGGGAATGAACTAGGGATGTAACGGTGCACTCAGAACCGGTTAAAAATTTGAAACAAATGTGTGACGATTCAAGTCGGTTGAGATGTTAAATGAACGAAATACTGTACAATTGGGGGTTGATTGGAACTGACTGTCATCAGAAAAGTTTATAGTATTTTCTTTTCATCTCATCTCTGTATAATGCATATTAAAGCAGCAATCAAGTAAACACTGTATCGCTGCTGTTCCAGAGTGAAACTGCATCTCATTCAGCCCGTCTGCTGTTTTTGTTTTGTTCAGATGTTTTATGTAGCATAATTTCACAAAGCTAAAGTCAGACCATTCTCTTTTTGCTTGAGATTTCTAAATTATTCAATCTAAATGATTAACACTACAACTACCGGAATTCTATAACTACTAGAATGGCCATAGCGGTCATTCTGACCGTTCATACTAGACTGAACTGAATGCCATTTTTGTCATATCATATTTACATTCGAAGCTTCTTTTGAGGTTTTACAACAAAGCTTTGAATGTCTGTTGTCATATTAAAAAAAAAACTATATTATTTGTAATATTTAATTGTGTAAGAGTTACATAAGACCGCTCCCGAATGTGCGTGTCTCGCTTTGTGTCCGGCAAGCGGGAGAGCAAAAGTTTTTCACCGCAGTGAAAACGTTGTATTTGAAAGTCTAAATGCCAACAAATATGAACCGAAGCGGATTATTTCTGTAGATAAAACATGTTGTGAATTTTTTCAATACATTTTTACTTTTGTACTTTACAACGCTCTGGAGTTATTGGAAATGTTTGGATCAGATGAATTGGAAACAATTCTATGCAGCCACCACTGGAATCGTGATCCGTGAATAAAGGGATCTGTTATGATTGTATAGATAATAATAAACATTGTCACTGTCGCTAAAAAAAAAGCCTAATTAGTTTGTTTTATTTCACCTTTTTTATGAACAGGAATTTTAGCTTAGCAATCGAATATAAAAACAACTAGAACAAAAGTTGCTAGGCAACAGTGGCGTGCATCTTCAAACGCGGCAAAAAGTCGCAAAAGCAGAAATTATACGCCGTCTGTAATGCGAACGGTCAATTTGACCGCTTTGGTTATTCAAGGTAGAAATACTCAGAACTCTTTTGTGTTTTGTCATTTTAATAAAATAACAATGTTATAATAAAATATACACACATTTAGGAAAAGTCAGGGCATTATAGTTATATGGGTTTTATTTCAACAAAGTTATTACATTTTAAAATGTAAAAACGGTCAAAATGACTGCCTTGGTAGTTCTAGTGTTAAATCAAAAACTGCTCATTCTGTATGTCTGCAGCCTCTTTGTTTGTATTATGATTAAAATGCAGAGGTTGCCTCTCATTTTAAATGGAAAGTGCACAGACAAAGCCTTAGTTTGTCTATATGAAGAGATTTCTGTTAATTGTGTTATTTATTTGATTTGGGATTTGTTAAAGGGCACCTATTATGCCCCTTTTTCAAAGATGTAATATTGGACTTGTGTGTCCCCAGAATGTGTCTGTGAAGTTTCAGCCCAAAATACCCAACGGAGCATTTATTATAACAGCTGGAAAATGTCATTTTTGGGGTGTGTCTAAAAAAAGAGCTGTTTTGGAGTGTATCACTTTAAATGCAAATGAGCTGCAGAAGAGGGCGTCGTGTATACGTCTCTCTGCATTGCATATCTACAGCAATAAACAGCTGGTAGAAGCAACATAACAGAGCGAGAGAACCGGTGTTTAGCTGTACATATGGGAAGCCAAATGCACTGAAATTGGGACGAAACAGCGCGATGTTACAGAGCTCGCGCCGCACAGACCTATCATCGCCGCGGATCAATCGACCGCGCTACCAAACGAGGGCGGGGCCTAAACAATGTGACGTCACACTGCGTGAGAATCAAAACGGCAGGCCGAGTGAGACTGACTTGGTTTAACAAGGATTAAAAAATTAGGAGTGGGTGGATTTTTATCATTGTAGGGTGGTTGTGTTCACACACTGCCAACACACATTTATGTCCAACACCATGTAAAAGTGGATTTTGCATAATAGGTGCCCTTTAAAAAAATTGTTATTTAATTTTGTTACTTGACGTATTTCAACTTCACAAAGAAAAGTGCAGCATTTTGTCTGAGAATTAATAAAAGGACACCTTTTCATTTATAATTTGTCTTAAATTTGTTATAAAAAAAATAGTAAGAAAATCATATTGTGAAATCAGTATCGCGTCATGAGTTGAATGAATCGTCCCTAGAATGAATAAGTATAATGTGGTCATGTGGGAACTCCTTTTTAATTTGTGACCACTAGCGAGGGAACAAATTAATAAAACGAGGGAACAAAACTCTTAATTTGAGGCCACAATAAATATGTTTTTGTCTAAATATATGTATGCACCAGGTGATATATCTGCTCATGTCCATAAAAACAGATTCAGAGATTTGCAAGATCAAAGCTGTCGATGACAAAAAATAAGTATCAATGATTTAAACAACTCGGAGTGGCAGAAGAAAGCAGAAGAACTCACCGAGTTTCCCATTGCTTAGGCGTTTCTGCTCCACCTGTCCCTTCAGAGCTCGCACCATCTTCAGCTGCGCCTCCTGTTTCTCCACCGCGTCCCTCAGATGCTGCAGTTTCTTCTGCTGCGAGGAGGTCTGCAGCTGCCTGTGCTCCTGTTGTTTCAGGAAATGCAAGCGCTGCTCCTGCTCAGGACAGTGAGAGGACAGGTTGTTATTTGCATAATTTTTTATGTGTTCTGATGTGTTATCCTGTACCTTGGAGGCCAGGAGCTGCTGCTGGGTGTCAATCTGACGCTGCTGTCTGGCAGACATGTCCTGCAGCTCTGCTAGAGTCATGTCCATCCACGGGCTGCTCACCTGCACAACACAACACGCCAACATCAGTCTCTGAAATCATCACAAGCTCGTCCATTTCCTTTTCGACTCGACTGCATTCCTCTCATGCCTTCATATGTGTGAGTCAAACCCCGGGATTACGTTGCACGAGGAAATGAAAGGCACACGAGTGCAGGCAGACTCACTCCAGTCTCCGGCCGTCTGTCTGCGGGCTTCTTGACGCCGTTCCTCTTCTGATTCCAGGTCCTGGAGTCTGAAATACAAACACAAGTTCAAGCCCAGCGATACTGCAGAAAACACCTAAGCGCAAACCTGAACGATGCCAACTTCAATTTAAAAACTCTGCTTACAGACACTGATGAGTGTAACGCATTACTGTAATCAGAGCACTTGTTAGCGTAAGGTTTGACTGATAATGGATTCTGCCAGTGCACATAACGGATGTGGGAAAACAGATTCATGATTAGCCAATTCTTTAAAGGGGTCACGAACGGAGAAACCTAACTTCCCTTGATCATTTGACATATAAGAGAGCATTGTACTATAGAAGCATCCTGTCAGTTTCAGAACTCAAAACTTTGTCGTTAGTCTAAAAACAGCTCATATTGAAGGCAGTCTGCCAAAACAACAGCTTGTGGAATGTTCTACTCTATGATGTAATAGTGTGGATAAGCACTGCCTCCTCAGAAGATCAATGCCTGCTTCTACATCTTCTACATCTGTTTAGACCCACCCACCGATTCCAAAGCGCTGCCTGTTTAGCCCCGCCCACCGATTCCACAGCGTTGCCTGTTTAGCCCCGCCCACCGATTCCACAGCGCTGCCTGTTTAGCCACAACACAAAGATATTGTCTTTTCCCTTTTAGTTGTTCCTTGCTCAGTTTTTAATATTAGGTCCATGTAAACATGCACAGCCATCTTTAAACAGTTTGATGGCCCCGCCCACCGATTCCACAGCGCTGCCTGTTTAGCCACAACACAAAGATATTGTCTTTTCCCTTTTAGTTGTTCCTTGCTCAGTTTTTAATATTAGGTCCATGTAAACATGCACAGCCATCTTTAAACAGTTTGATGGGTCCTTTGCCATGAGTGCCACTTTTTAAAAAGGCATGTCAAGTTAAAAATAATAAAAAATTCAATCACATGCATCGCCAACCCTGAGTTTTGATCCGCATGCCCTCAAGTCTAGTTGTTTTTGAACACAAGGACATCCTGTATATGCAGCCAGATGTGAAATTAGAGTATGTTACATGAATTGAGTCCTGCAGATATTGCTTTGTAACCTCCTGAGAGCCTTCATGACTGTAAATAAACTGTTTTTGTCATATTGAAGGTTTTTACACATGCTTAATCATATTTAATGTGTTTTTTTTTCTCCAAGATCATTTCATCATTCTGTGATTTAGAGGGCTGTGGGTAAATGAGCAGGAGACGCACATCTCCATATTCACGTCATAAAGAAACTGACACCATTATAAATGGACTGAGACTAAAATCAACCAGTAAAAAAATGCTGGCATTTCAATCTACAGGTGAAAATCACATCATTGTATCAGGACAACTCGCCCATTAGGAAAAGTCCCAGTGCTCCTTATGGTCAGTCCATTCGATTTGATCTTACAGACATACCAAACATGTATCTTCAGCATTGTTCTGGCTGAATTACCACTGCGTACAAAATGTGCAATACAAATTAATTTGTAAATTAGAAAAACATTTTTGACTAATGCATAAGTTGTTGAGTTAGTTTCTATAGCACAATGGCCTCTTATGTCAAAAGATCCAGGAAAATTCTGATTTCTCATTTCATGACCCCTTTAAGCAATGACTGAGATAAACGTTTTACTATAGAGTTGTGCAATGTTTTAAAAATATTATCCAATATTGTTGTCCAAAGTTGTTGGAGCCTAGCTGTTATGGTAGTAAAACCACCAGAAGGCAGAGCAAGTAAGATCATTATTATTTCATTATGTAAGATTATGTAAAACATAGCCTCATCTAGACACCCTGTAATTAAACTTCATAATAACCAGCTATTTTTATCAGCTGCTGCAACTTGATTGGTTGTTGGCAGCCATTTCTGTTGACCGTTGCTAAATAATTGAAGGATGTTAAATACAAAAATTAAATAATATTTTGTCAAGCACTGATACATTCCTAAGTCATTTTGACTTAACTCACTTGTGTGTGTGTGTGTGCGCGTTTTTGTGACAAATGAGGACATAAATTTGTATAATGACAAGGGTATGACATAGGTATTACAAGGAGAAGGTGACTTTTCAGGACATTACCCCATGTCCCCACTTTTCAAAACGCTTATAAATAAAAGAATGGAGTGTATTGAAAATCTGAAATAGCACAAAGTTTCCTGTAAGGGGTAGGTTTAGGGCTAGGGTTGGTGTAGGGCAATAGCACAAACAGTTTGTACAGTATAAAAACCATTACACCTATGG